>NC_071531.1:18043147-18352991 GCF_026979565.1 Vidua chalybeata
CTGCCAACTCTAAGTATTTTAGAAGAGGACATACTTCTTCCTTTCCTTCTCCAGAGACAGGTGTTGACAACTGAGCTGCACTTAACCGCACTTAACCTCACTTAAAGGAAAAAACAAATCTCAGACTCACATGCATGGTATCTTCTACCTCTTTAAATTTACCCTGAGCTACTCAGACTGGTATTTCCAACAACACCAAAAAGTTCCACAGAAGCTTCCAGAATGATTTAAGAGTTCTCTAGCAAAAACACCTGGTGCTTCAGCCATCTCTAGCAGAAAAGAATAATATATATACACCAGTATAAAAGCACTCCTCAGAGGACTCGCGAGAGAGAAGTGACATCTCAGTGGGGAAGCAATCTAAGTGGGAGCTGACAAATCCTACTAACAGCACAGTTAGCATTGAAGCTAACCTTACATCCCATCACCCAGCTGCAGCAATTTTCCTATACTCCACACCACTCCATTTCTGTAACTCCTGCGTCAGGTAATGCACTCCTTTATTATTTAATTCTTACCCCTCTCCAGAACCAGTCAGTTTAGTGCATTAAGCAAAGAACAAATCCAATTGAAAAAAAGAGATCTGCCATCCTGTAACTAGCATCTGAAGTAGTTACACTTAATAGCAAGTTTTGAATTAAATTCTGTATATCATAAAGTTACAGCTGTAGGGATTTATATAATGTAGTCTTCTCTTGGAAGCTCCCTAAAGCATGTTTAACTTCCCTCAACATACTTCCCCAGTACTTGTTTCCAGGAAGAAGCAATACTCCAAGCAGCTGGTTTATTCTGTCGCCTGCAAAACTACATCTCCTGATTTCTCCTGCACCTTAGCAAATAACAAGTCAAACACTAACACTGCTAAATCTTTCTGTTCCCGAGCTCAAGAAAAAGAGTAAGTAAAACCCATGACTGCACCCCATTAACAATTGTGACTCACCATCTGGAGTTTTCTTGTTCTTGAGGTCTTTCTTCGGTTTGGAAATGGGAGTAGAAGAAAGGCGCCTTGAAGATGCTCCTCTGTGTGGTGGCGTGAAGGGAGTTTTAAAGATATCGACCTGCTCAGTTCTTTTGATGTGTTCATCACCTCTTGGACTGCTCAGAGGGGAATGTGGGCAGCTGGGATTATCCTCTAGCAGTTCCTGCTGGATAGTCAAAGGGTGTCTACTGAGAGGGCACTGCAGAATTACAGGAGGCTGCATCTTCCTTGGTGTTCTGCTTGCAGCTGCATTCAGCATGACTCTGTGTTGGTAATTCCTGTAGGCTTCTTCCAAGTACTCGGCCTCCTTTTCCAGCTCCCTCACCCTGGCCCGGGCCTGTGCGATGCACTCCAGGTCAGAGTCCGGGGAAGCGCTGCGTGGCTGCGGCTGCAGCTGACAGCCGGGCCCCGGCACGGCGCTGGCCGTCCCCAGCTCGGGCAGGAGCGGCTTCCTCGGGAACGCGCCATCCACGTAAATGTCGTGGGGCACCAGCCTGTCCCCAAGGAAGTCGAGGACAGAGCGGTCGACAAGCGATGGCTTTGGGTTGCGATACACCTCATTCTCCAGAGCTAAATGAGCAAGAGAAAGTGAGTGACACTAAGAGAGAGAGGGAGACCCACAGCAAAGCAGAAATAGTAAAACGTGGCATTTAAATTCCAATTGGATCAAAATCATTCTTGCACGGAACTGGCTTACATTTTGAGAATTTAATAGTTTAATTCAAATTGATTTAAATGTATTTTTATTCCATCTTCAAAGCTGCAAATTACCACTGCTATTTTTTTTAAATATATAATTCTTCCATGTAAAACCACTGTTAATTTAAAAAATAACATTGTAGAGTACATACTTATGTTTAAGTAAATAAATAAACATGAAAACATTACCACTTTGGACATATTCTATCTAATCATGCTGGTAAAGTCTAAGGAACACAGGGCATGCCACAGGTCTTAAGAGTTTCCCTTTATTTAAATAAAAAAATAATTTTGAAGAAAAACAACACAGCACACAGAAAATGTTTTGTTTTGTTTTTCATTAAAAGTACTCTAAAATTGTCAGTTAAACTGAATGTTTTGGGGCAGTCTGCTTCCAGGGACTTGCATGCTTCAACAAGCCCAAAAGACAAATATGATACTGTATCTTTCAGCAAATTTACAACCTTGTTTTTATTCTACACAAATGGTTCTTCAATGACTTCATTAACTCTGATGTAAAATGAAGTTCCTACAGTACTTTCAGTCATTTAATTAAAATATATATTTACTAGTTTCATATAACAAATTTCCAATTCCAAATTGTACTAATATGTGTACCATAAATATACATGTAAGTCTAGTGAATAGTATAAAATGTAAAATATTGCACATACTGAACTATGAGACAACATATTGTATGTAATGTGTAATCATTGCAGAATTGAATTCTATATTTTTACATTAAATACACATAGTAACCCTTTTATTTATAATACTTGATATTAACAAACTGACAGACATCTTTAAAAGAACACTTCTTCAGCAGACTGAATTCTTTATGTAAGTGCCCCTGTTTCTAATACGAGATAAGTTAAGCATAACTTAGGCAAAAGTTATTAGACTTGACTAAATCCGTTTAAGAGTTAGACTTAAATTCTGAGGTACAAAATAAAATTTTAAATTGATTATTTTTATTATGAACATTCAAGAATCAAAACATATTAAAACACAAGTTGCCTGCTGGAAAATGTTGTTTATGTTATCAGCAAACATTAATGTCCTTATACTGAGGAAAAACAGACAACAAAAATATGCAAATGCTCAGGAAGGAGTATTTTCCTTCCTCCTATAGGCTTGTTTTCTGAGAGGAGGTTGTATCGAGTCTCCTTTCTAAACTGGGCTTTAAATAGATTTTGATTTTAAACTTTAAAATCTACTGCCTGGTCATGTGTTAGTCCTACACAACTGCAGTTTTTTTAAGCTTCTGGAACTTCTTACACTTGTCCTTCATAAAGAACTGCTCTGGTGTAAGATACAAACCTGCTTGTGTTTGCTTCACTTGCAGTTTCAGTTCTTCAGCCAGCACATTTAACTTCCTGACAGTAGCTTCAGAGTCTAACAGTTGGGCCTTTAACTGGGCACAACGCTCAGTCTATAGAAAATCAAGAAAAAAACAAAACCCAGCATAATTCAAACAAGAAGAATAATCTCAACTGGTTGAATACTTGGTTTTTAAATGTTTTTCAGGTCCAGTCAGACCATATATACCTAGTATCCTACTGAAAGTCAGCACTGACAATTTGGTGACTCAGTAAGACTTACTTGGTAATGTTGGGTTTGTTTTGGTTTGGTTTTTTGGTGTGGTGATGCTTTGTTTTCTTTGGAGTTGTATACATAAAAATAAGCATAGTACAAACAATACTTGTAACTGCACGCCAAACGGCACACAGGCAGATGGGTAATTGTGAAAGAGATGACAGGAAGAAGAAAAGATTCAAATAATTTCAAAATAATTATTTACCTCACTTTGTAGCTGTTTTTCCAACATTTGCTTATGACTTTCAAATTCATCCAGCAGCAGCTTCTTAGAATGCTCCACTCTCCGCAGCTCCACTTGGCAAGCCAGGTACTCGGCCGAGGGCTGGGACAGCTCTGCCCCAAAAGGGAAACACCAGACACTCAGACAAAGAATAACAAGTGTGCACTTTTCTACACAATAATCCGTGAACATGTAAAGTTGATTTGGTTTTAGGAACATAACAAGGCTTGGCGCTCTTTTTCTTCTTCCTTTTACAAAGGACCAAAATCTTGTTGGTGTAGTCCTTTAAGAACTAGACCCAGACTATCCTACACTAGAAGAAAAATACATATCCTTATCTTACATAACTGCAATACATCTCTACACTCCTGTAATCTGAAATGCACATTAGAAATACTTTGTATTTATTACTGTAGTCAGGCAAGCACTTCAATAATAATGCCATGTTCTTTTACCATTATTAACCATACTAATGCGATGGTTAGAAATATTGCACTGCTTTTTTCAGAGGGATATCCTTCCAAATTACAGCTACCATTTAATTCAGAATTTCTCCCATACAGACATATAAAAGAAAACATACTTATGCCAAGGGCTGCTCAATTATATGCAAACACTAGCTTGGGCTTCATGCAAACTACTAGCAAACATAATACAAAGAAAGCATTTTAATGAAAATTTATTTCTAAACAAATACTTGTAGAGAAACATAAACAAGAAAATAACTAAATAATTCACACTGACTGTCTCGAAGATGCTGGTTCTCACTCCGAGTCTCATCCAACTGTTGCCTAAGTAGTTTATTCTGCACTTGGAGCTCCAATTTTTCCTCCTTTAGCAAAGGATAGTCTGATACCTCTTTCAGCTTTTCTGTCAACAACTGATTCTGTTTATTTACCAACAGAACCTGGGCCTTCATTGACTCCAAGTCCAGCTGCAGACAAAGAACAGTTTAGAAGCTTATGAACTGCTGTACTACTCAACAATTATTTTTATTTCACATTTTCATTTTTATTTGTAACATACCTGAACTGCACCAATTAGAAACAGGCTTCTTTAAATTCATATTTACAATTACCTCAAGTTCTTTGGTGCGTGATACAGCTTGCTTGAGTTCCTCCTTTTTTGAATTAACAGCAATGGCTTCTTCTTGCAAAAGCATAGCTTTCTCTGCAGGGAGGATTACAAATGCTGAATTAAAATTAGTAGAGTATTACAGTAAAAAACTGTATCAGCAGAAAACAGTTTTAAGCTGCTAAGCTTAAATTCAATTTAATTTAAGACATAAACATGACTGAATGTCATACACATGCCTTCAAAATTGACTAAATCATGCTGTATATACTAATGTATACATATGCATATACACATTTAGAATTAAGTAAATCGAATTCCTCTGCCTGATGTATCATTTCTTACACATCCCTAACTTTAAAGTCTAACCCTGTTATCTGTTCTGTTCTCTTCCATGAGCTCCAATTAAACATTTTGTGCACAAAAGTTGTAGAAACCGGCAACTGTGCCAGGGTACAGTACCAGAGTTCAGTTAAAGCCTGAACGAGCCAGTAGGACTTCCAAAGGAAATGGGACACTGAAAAACCAGGAATGCTTTGCAGCCTCTGTGCAAAGCAGCAGTTTATGATTCCCACTGCATTCTGAACAGGAACAAGTCGCTGAACTGTCACTTGTTGAATGTTACCTGTGCTGACGGCTCTTCTGTCCCTTATACCACTGAACACCAGGACTGTTCACGAACAGTAGTGGTTTGGCATATGACAGTAAAAGCTCTAGAGATAAACAGGTACTTTATCAATCTCAGACAGATGCTTACCTTTATTTTTTTTCTCATCTTCAGTAACTTTATTGGTTCTGGCTATGTGTTCTTCTTTTAATTCAAGCTGGTACCTAGAAACAAAAAGGATTATGTACTCCCAAAGGATGTGTGCATACACATGCACAGGCATTTGTGCTAATTCCATTCTTTGCCAAACTAAACTACTTTCCCACAATTATTTATTAACAAAATTAACTACCACAGAGCCACCAAAATGGTTGTAAAGGGCCGTGCCAAACATCTCATTCAACCACCTCCTCAAAAAGCCAGACTATTGCCACCTGTACAGCAGGGCAGATGTGGCTCTTCCTAGCCAAGTCTTGAAAACCTCAAAGGACATACATTCATCATCTCCCTGGATGATCTGTACCAATGCTGCACTACTCTCGCGGTAGATTTTCTCTTTATGTCCAAGCTAAATCTCCCAAGCCACAACTTCCAGCCCCTTCCATATGAACTCAGAGGTCACATCTGAGAGTCCAACTCAAATGGACTATCCTGGCAGACTTCACCAAGCCCTTTCCAGTTTCTTCATGACTTTTTTGAACTAGGGAGCCCAAAACCGGGCATGGAATTCCCAGTATAGCTTTCCCCAGTACACCTTTCAAGGGACAATAAGTTCCCTCAGTCTGCTGGCCATGCTGCTTCTAATCTTACCCATCATACTGTTTTTCCTTATTTGTCAGAGCATGCTGCTGGCTCATAATCAACTTGGCATTCACTGTAACTCATCCATCTCCTCTTCAGAAATGCAGCTCCTCAATCAACTCCTTCTTCCTATTTATAAAACTTCATAGGGCTATTCTGCCCCAAGCGCTGAGCTTTGCCATTTTCCTTGTTAAAATTCCTAAGATTTGCACTGGCACAATTCCCAACCTTGTCAAAATCTGCCTTAACTGAAACTCTCATTCACTGTGGAAATGATTCCTCTTAATTAAGTCTCATGTTCAAAGGTGAGGATGCCCTGTGCCCTTATCCAGATGAAGGTGTTGGACAATAAGGGCCCCAGAACTGGCCCCAGGGATTCTCTGCACACCACCAGTCACCAGCCAGACAATGAGCACTGCCCAGGTAAACCACTATTCATAGCCCAGCAGTTATCCAACAGTGCCATTCCACTGAACTGGAATTTACAAGAGCTAAGAAAGCTCAGCATTCTACATGACTGGGACATAATTATAAATGGTTTCAGATATAGCCAAATCCATCCTCCTGCATTTCTGTGAATGGTCCAGACCACTCAGATCCTTCTTCCAACAATGACATTTAATGTTTACTGCAAAAATAAAAAGATTGATTTGCTAGCAAGCATCACTACTTCTGTATAAGAAACAGCAGTTCTTTAATACTTTTCATCAATGATTTGGGACAAAAGGACATGGATTTTGTCTTTCTGAGCACCTGCAGCATGCCTTAAAATATCTTGTATGTTGATAAAATAAGCAAAGCAGCAGTTTATCCTTAAAATGCTTTGCTTCTCCTCCTGTACTGAAAGGACTTTGCAACCACTATTTGCAGCTGTCTGTAAGGTGAGTCAATTAGTTGCATTTCACTGTTCTCTAACAAAATCATCAAATGCTGAGGGATTATTTTTACCAAAACCTGCCATCAACACCTTTGCTCTTTAATTTAAAGACCTAAAAACACAGATAATACTGCTCACTGGCTTGCAATAAAAAGTAATGATTTATCAGTCACTTGTTTCAGCTTCCTAACTGAGACAGGCTCATGTCGTGCCAAGAGCTCTTGTCTGCACTGAAGTATCGAGGAACCCTTCAAGTGACCAAGGTACTACAAGGAAGTACAATAGCAAAGTTAGGATATACCCACTGCAACAGTCCAAAAGAAATCACAGATGACTGCCAGTTCCTTAAGACCAGGTTCAAACAGAAGGTAACCAATAAGAGGGAGATCCATATCACAGAATCTCTCTTCAAAACTGGGAAGGGGTGAAGGTAAGAGCCAATTCGTCTGTATAATGGACTAGTATGTCTCTCATTCTTTTCCAAGAGAACATCTCTTTAATGCTTATTTCCCCTTCATGCCTCTTCTGCATTCATAAAATGCTCAGTTCTTTTAACTGTGGTCAAAGGAAGTAATTAATACTGCTTCAGATCCTCTTGTCTAAATACACAAGCTAATGTCAGATGTCTTTTCCATATATTGACACAGAATTTAAACTACAGCAATAATATAGCCTATAACCAAAAGAGAATTATTTTCTATAGTAATAGAATTATTTTCTACAGTACTAGCAAATAGTTAAGCAGTAATGCAAAAGATTCAATCTCACTAAAACAAAAACATAAGTGCACATTTTCAAAGTCCTTGCTTTGCTACACTTTTCAAAATAAATCCTACAGAATGTATTATTCTGTTTTCATAGGAAATATTATGTGCCCTATAAGAGACAAAAAAAAAATTACTTTAAGAGTTCTGTCTTCAGCTTTTGGTCATATGTCTCCTCTATGTTCTTCACAGCAACCTCACGACGCCGAAGTGCATCTTCTATAGTTTTATTTTTCTCCTCCTGAACTTTCTGGGTGCTGAAATATCCAGAAATACACAGACAATGACCAGTTATAAGTCAAAGTTTTAGTCTGGGATTCTGTTTCTTTTTCACAATAACATTTATAGACATCAAAGGGCAATATGCTTGTTTTGAATACTGCTGCAATTTGAAATCATAATCAGACTCTGTCATTGTAGTTCATTAAGAACATGGTGATGTGACACAAACTAAATTGCCCTATTTAAAATTCAGTACCAATCAATTATGCAGTTATCCCATGTTAACCCTGGCTCCGTTTCCCACACCAAACACACTTCAGAGGAAAGAGCTGAATAGCTGGAAGAGCTGAGCATGCTATTCTATCAGCACCCTCTACTGGGTTGATAAAAAACCCCAAGTTTTTGTTAGCAGGATACTCATTTCGCTATGAAAAACAGATGACAAAGTAACAACATTAAGTAGTATTGAAAGTTTGGCCAAAAACTGGTTAGTTACTTTTTTTTTTATTTATCTAAAGCAAATGGATCGCATATAAGGACAAATAATAAAAAAAAAATCAGCTTCAAAGCATAGGGCTAATAAGGCAAAATATTCATGTGCATATCTCATGTGTGTGAGGGTTACATACTGTGCTGTTTGGAGGTTGGGTTTTTTTAAATTAAGCACTTGAAGTAAACATCTGGTTCCTTGCCTGCAAGGCAATGCTGAACTGTTTTGGTTGGATGAGGTGGAATAGAAAAAAAACCAGAAACATCTTTTTGTATGGGGTATCCCTGCTAATAGAGACAGTATACAGTACTGCTCAAAATGTAAAATTCTGGGATATATTATCTATTTCAACATCACAGAAGCAGAAACAAAGCAGAAACAAGTTGCTTCTGCAAGTTTTGCAGAAGCATCATTCAGCATTGCACATATCCTTCAGCAACTTACATTTCAAATGCCTCCATCCTTTGCTTCAGTTCTGCCTCCCTGGTCCTTATGGCTTCAATATCTTTCAACAGACTTTGTCTCTGAGCATACACTTCCTTTGCTTCTATCTGAATCACAAAACATTATCCTTACTTTTACTTCACTGCAAAACTTCATTTACTGTTTAACACACTCAAACTTTGAAGGATCTTCTTCAGGGACTGACTGATCTTACTCCCATAAATACTATTTATAAAGTCATTAAATGAAGTAACATCTGGAATCAATTTTAAGTATCTTTTTTTAATTCCCTTTCTACTTTCACTCAGAGTAAAAATGTTTTAGATGGAGTCACTTCCGCCTACCCATAAACATCCTTCCTTTAAGAAATAGCACTGATTAAAACTCAAGTAAAAGGAAAAAAAAATTTAAATTGCAGAATAAACATGTTCAAACACTTGACTTTTTTTAATAAACAAGTTTTGTATGTTCTTCACAAAAATGTAGTTGAAGAAACAAATACCAAGACCCACTGATAAAACATGACTTAAAACTAAAACTGAGTAAACCAACAGCCTTTCAGTTTTTGCAGTTTAATTTACAGAACTCATAAAAAACTGTCAAAGGGATTCTCCAAGTGCTGAACATATTAACACCAAACCCCACATATCTTCCTCTTAATAAAAATAGCTTTTTTTGCCCTTAAGCACAAAAGACATTATTTCTCTCAAAAAAAAAAAAAGTCTAAGAAAAAGTTATGGTTTTGCCATATGGATCTCTATATTAACTTTGAAAGCCATGTGCATTTGACAGTGCTGACAGATTTAGCTGCTGCTCCTGGTACAAAAAATAGACCAGTTTCTCAAGCCACATATCCAAGACATAAAGTCATTATAGTGAAGGGTTAAATGACCAGACATCTTTAATGTAAATATACCTGAACTCTGTTTAAAGAATCCCCAGGTAAATGAAACAAAGTTCTCAGCGAGTGCTGACAAGAGAAATCAAATATTTATACACAATATTTGATTGTTGATCTAGTCATTGGTAGGGTTTTTTTTTAATTACTGAATTAATTTCATGCCCACAGAAGCAGACTGGTAGTATAACATAGATGTTTTCTTGTCAGCTTCAATATACATAACCATGAAATAAATTCGTGGCATGGTGATAAAATGTTTAATATTATAGTAATTTATATAGAGACCTGCACAACTGCTTTGTTAACCAATACCACATCTTCTCAGGGAAAGAAACAAGACAAACAAACCATAATGCCACCACACCAAAGCAAAAATACAGTTAGCATTTGTGGATGACTATTATTTGGATATGAAGGCCTACTGCAGATAGCAGGGAGGTGGCAAGGCAAACAGGCAACAGAAGAGCAAACAAACTACTCTTTCAAAAACTGAGAAGTAGCAGCCTGAGATCGGGATAAGCAGTTGAGAACTACACACGAATTATTGTGTGCTGTAGTAACAGTTACTACCCGGGCAAAACACCAAGAGTTAACAGCCCAGAGGAGTAACTCATCAACACAAAAGTGTTCAAAAAAATGAAAGGAGATGCTAGCTTACAGTAAAGATGGTAGCTATTCATAACATTTAATATATAAAAACAAAGAGAAACAGTATAGCTGTACCATATGAGCTATTTATTCAATTTAGGTTAGAGTCTTCTGAGCAGCTAAAAGAACTTAATAGTGTAACTAAAAGCTATGTTTAACCTTCTGTGAAAAAAAAAACCCAGTGATCTGGATTCAGCAAATTATTAAAACAGATTTAAAAGTATTTATTACATTTACATCCCAGCTTGCAGAACTGTTCCTTTTCCAGTCAAGTCTACTTAGATGTTTAACCATACTCATTCTTGCAGTTGCTAAATGCATTCCCGTATTTATAAGAACAAATGTGAATTCTACGTCTTCCCTAATCAGCCAAGATCTGAAGGTAAATCTCCCAAAGATAAAAGAACAGTCTAACCAACTCACTGAATCATTTTGCAATAGATTAGGAAAAAAATATTTGGAACTTTACCTCTTGTTGCTTTTGAAGCCTCTCAATAGCATTCTTTTCACGAGAAATCAAGGCTTCAGATTTTGCTTGATGTGTCTTCTCTAACTCATGGCGCAGCTCAGAGATTTCTTTCTGGGTCTGCACTTTCTCCTCCATTTTAATCTTTGCTATCTCAATTTCTTTAAAATGTTGAAGCTTTTACATAAAGGAGGAAGAGAGTTAAATAGGGCCATCTTCAAATCAAAAAAGACAATTCCTCCTAAGACAATTCAAAATTTCACCTTGAAATTCATGTTAGGAAATGATAAATTGATAATAAATAATTACCATGATAGAAGTATCTTAGCAGCACATACTATCTGCACATCTCACATAGTGCCAGTTTTTCATCTGGCAGCCCAAAGCAGATCTTACACAAAACTATCACCTTTAGAAAAGAGCAGAACAGAAGCCTATGAAGAAAAATGCACTGCAGGAGGGATACTATGCTTGGAATTAAGGAATGGCCACAGTCTTTTACTCTTCTTCCAACAGTCTTTATTCTTGTCCCTTTCCCAAAGAACCAGTTTTGACTAGTGATTCAAGAAATGGCAGAAACAGACCCACACCCTGAATTGCTCAGAAACCACAGTAATTCACCTGGACACAGAAGAAATGCCAGAAATGTAAAAAAATACAAAACATGTAACTTCATGTAAAGAGGTTTACAGACAAAGAAGTCCCAATTAACTAACTTCTAAGCACAACTGAAAAAAAGGAAATGCACACAAACAGGAAAGCATAAATCTTGCAACTGCACAGAAAAATCATTTAGGAACATGACTCCATACAGTGTGTGAAGGACAATATATGTGAGAACAAATGGGATTATAAAGAATTACAATTAAAATTTGGAAGAAAAATGAAAGCAAGCATACAAGACAAAAAATGTGAGGAAAAACTGAACAAAAGAATCAAAAGAGAATGACAGAAAAATTGTGAGAAAATATTAAAGAGTGGAAAAGGCACTGTAGGAATGTCTGATCAAGCAACTCAGGCCTGTGGGCACAAATTTTGTGAAAAAGAAATAGTGAGACAATACAGCATCACTTGTATATATATAAATTTGATTAGAAATGTCTTACAGTAATTCACATCATGTTGCAAAAGAATCAATGTAAAGCTAATTGAATTTAGAAGAGATTCCCATCTCCTGTTTTACAACTGGCTTTCTTAAACTGATAAAAACTTAACAACACACAAATTAACATGTTTTACATACTAAAAAAGAGAGCCAGTTGGGGAATAAAGACAGAATGAAGATAAAAGAGAGGTTTAACTCTCCATTTTTCTACTTGTCTGGCTAAATAAATGATGACTACACTGAATGCCTATAAAAGTGTGTGGAAGAATTCTGATTATTAGATTTTCATTTTTATATCCCAATGAACGGTTGATCTTGACAGAAATTAATGAAAAATATATTGAAATGAAATGCGGTTGACTTACTTTTTTCTACCTAAATAAACTTATGATCTTGACTGAAATTTATGGAAAAGAAAAAAATATGTATTTAAATAAAATGCAGTAAATTCCTTCTGCTCCATTTTTTAGACAGAAGGATTATCAAAGGATTATGTGACAAAATTTTAATCTTATTTCCAAAATGAAGGAAAATTCTCTAGAAGAGCTGTCTTCAATTATAGGAAGAGAGAAGGTTAGAAATTATTCATAATACTGACTTTAGTGTTTCTGTGCAATGTTTTGAAATAGAATGCAAATTCTCATCAGTATTAAAAATTAATTATTTTTCAAGCTACACAACAATAATTCACACCTCTCAGTTGCTATGCACCATACTGATATTCAAGCATCAAAATCTTAACTGGGAAGGAAAATTAAAATTGTGGTATAAACATTTCTCCATAAGACAAATAGCAGATAAAATTCACCAAATTAAGACAACCAGAGTAAGCAAATGTTATGTTACAAATTAACATCAGAATAAAAAGCTTAACATTCTGTGCAGATTTAACAAAAAAGGGGGATGACAAATATACATGCTATATCATCAAATTAACAATAGATATTGGATTAGTCTTCTGTGATTGTTGTAACTACTAGTTTTTTTCAATTTGCCTTAAGTATGAAAAGTTTACAATGTGTAAAGTCAAAATTAATGTCTCCCTCAAATTCATAAACCAGAGTTATACCTTTTGATGCATTTCTTCTTGAAGCTGCTTCTCTATTTCTTTTCTATATTCATTAAGTTTTACTTCTAAAGATTCATATTTCTGATGCAGAGGATAGGAGTCTGCAAACTGTTCATCAATCAGCTGAAGCTTCTCAGCTATAAAAAAAGCAACACATCCATCATAATTTAAAAACATTCGCTGCAGTTACCTTACCAAAGACTGCAGGAACCTCACTCTGCAGGACATGCCTCAGCTTATTCAAGCAGCACTATCCTAGAAAGACGTGTGTGGCACAAAAGCAGAGGCAGCACAGAAATGCCATTTATCTGCTTTATATATAGATATATACATATATATATATACACATATATATATGAATACAGCATATACCTAGGAGGAGGCACTTGGCTGTTTAGGCAGTATTTGTGGTATTACATACTCATTCCTCCTCTTTACCATGGGTGGACAAGAATTTCCTTTTGTATGCAACTTGTAGCTTTTTTTGTATTAATGTATTAATTGTGCAACCTTTAGCTTTTTTGTATTAATACATTAATAACAGCATGCATATTATACATTCAAGAACTCCCAGTCTATGCCTAACTTGCTCACAGAAAGAGGGCACACATTTACAATTCTGTTCTCCAGAACATATTTCAACACATAACATTTACAGTCCATTTGTCATAGGTCTTAGCTAAATGCCTAAGGAAACACATGAGCGATTTAAAAATAAATCCTATCCTGATTGTGCCTTATTTTAAGAAACTTTAGAAATTACATGTTCTAGTGACAGACAGTGCAATTTACTCAATGCAACTTTAGGCTGCATTTGAGTAAGTAACAAAATAACACCATTCATTCAATATATATAAAGCCATAACATATACCAGAATGAAAATATCTGGGGAGAGTGGCTTGCACAGCTTGCACTTACCAAGAGACTCTCTGTAAGGAGGCACTGAGGTGGTCTGAGTTTCTGTGTTGTGAGTTTCCCTGTTTAGATGATGTTCGGTAAGTCCAATTAAAATTTGCATAAGGAAACCTAGCAAGATCCAACAGATGAGTTAGTTCTGATTTCATACCTAAATGGAATTTGAGCCCGTAATTAACAAAGCAATTTTCAATGTACAAGAAAAGAACAAGTATTTCAGTAAAAATCAATACTAGTGAACAATTATGGTTTTATTATAAGCATAATCCAGTCCATCTCAGTCAGCAAAACCTGTCCTTTTGCAACTTTTCCTCCAATCCATGTCTCTTGACTCCCAAGGTCAATTGAGAGTATAGATTATTAGTACTTAATTATGAGGCCTTTAAGCAACAGGGGGTTTTGAAGATCAGGCTCCTTTACGTTATACAGTACAGCTGGGTTTTGTTATGCAGATACAAGAATTAGTTCTAATATAATACAATGGAAAACCAATTAAATCTGTAACTAGTTTTTGAAGTATATTTTGCAAGTTAATACAGTGTTATAGAGACAACCCAAAACCTGAGTTTTCCAAAGTAAGTATAAAAAGCCTCCAAAGAGCATTATACGTAATACCTGATTACAGATTTTTCTCATATTTCTAATGTACAAGTCATTTATTTTATAAGTAAATGTCAACAGTTAATCCACAAATACAAGTTGGATAATCCTGAAATATAACATTAATCATACTGGTGTACTGCAAGTTTCAAAACCCAACTAAATCCAAATGACTCCATACCAACACACATTTAAGAAATCTGCTTTTCTATTGCTCACATCTTAATAAAAATGAAGCTAACACAATTATCCCTGTCTGCATTACATGCAAACATTTTGTACCTTTATTCTCCTTCCGAGTTCCTGAAGTCTGTAAGAAAAAAAAGAAGTTTTAGCCAGTCTATTTTCATCACCACCATAATTTAAGCTTCTTTTCAAAATCAAAATCACTTTACCAGTGATTTGTAAAGACTGGATTCTGGATTGATCCTCATTAATTGAAGAAAATCTTGCACAGTCCACAGCTATGGGGAAAAGAAAGATAAATTAGAAAAGGTTAACAAATTTAAAATAATTTCAAGTATGCAAATGGCATTACTTCACAGTTGTAAATGTTTTCTATTTGTGAAAGATCTATTTACTCCCCGTAAAATAATTTTCAGAGGCCTGCTCTTCTACATTTACTTATCCTCACTACTTCAGACGTACAGCAGCCAGCATGTAGCTTCATCATCATCTGAAGCTGTGAAAAGAGTTTTGTTCTCTTCCCACTGTCAACACGTGCTTGCTACTTTCCTTGTCTGTTTTCTTGATTATCATCCAAATCAGATGAGCTCACTAACCCAAATGATTATTAACTACTCACCAGGTCAAGAAACTGATTTTCAGTTAGAAACAACTTCACCCTATCACACACTTACAGAGAAGCAAAGGGAAGGCAAGGACTGCCCTTTTCAGCCACACTTTGTAGTTAGAACAGCTTGAACTGACCAGGAGCCACATTTTCAGGGAATTGAATGGGCAAACAAACTTTTATCAGGTTCAGTTCCCAAGTGCTCTGCCACACAGACAGACTGGCTGCACCTCTCCAAAACAGCATCATTAGCTTATTGACAGTTTTAAGTATTCATGAAAATGACCCTGAATGACAGAATGTTTTGTGGAGATGATCAGAAGCTGAACTTATGTTTTTATTTCCTATCGCAAAAAATGATCTTTTCAGTTGTTAGAATATGACAACCTCCGAAGAACAAAGTTCCTAGACATCATGGAATAGGCAAAATATTGAACTTACCTTCTTCTTTTCTAATCCACTTTCTGGAAAGAAAACAGAAAGTGAATACTCATAGCCACATCTCTCTAGATGATCTGCCACCAAACTGTTGGAAGCAGTGATCAAAAGTGAACTGTCTTCACTTGGAACCATCTGTGGCTGAAGCTCTCCACTCAAAATTGGGTGCATTAGCTCATGGATTAGCTGGTTTCGGAGCTGTGTCTGATACAGAAAAAAACCTCACTGCATTATCAGTTTACAGGTTATTCAATGAGAGTTTTAATTTTTCAAAATCCAGAGGGAGCCTCATTTTACTTGTACAACCTACAAACAGAACAGGGCAGACTAATTTTGGCAAAATCTGGAAGTGCACTATGAACATCCTGCCCTTCTTCAAAACCCTCTAATGGTGGATACAATGAACTCTGACTTTCCCTCAAAATGTATCAAATGTAGGACTAAAAAGAAGCTCCCAGTAAAGAACTCACATAAACACCACTCTTGTACTATCATTTTCACATCACTGCTTTCCTGTTTTCCCTCCCTTTGACTTAAATAAAGCCTTCCTGATGTGGCCTCCATCTCAGGTGTTCTTGGAACCCTCACTGGTCCTCTTTTGAGTCTCATATCAAAAAGCTGCTTGTGCCATCACAAAAGTAGATGGCAAAATAAACAAAAAATTCAATGTCTTTAATATAAATTATTTTGTAGGGAAGCAAAACAGTACTAACCAAAGAGACCTACAAGCACTAATAATCATTAAATGACATTTTAAAATTATTTATTTGCATTCTGTGAGTTACAATAGAGGGGAAAAAAAGTAACCTAAAATCAGATCTCCCTTCCATGAAAGGAAGAAGGAATTATTTTCATTATACAGTTATTCAAATTGTTTATACTGATTGTTTATAGGAAAAATCATGGCACAAGCAGTGTTTTTTAAGCTTTCAACAACAGGTATGCAACAGTGACACAACTGAATAAAGAGGTGGTGTGTTACCAAAAATGTGACAAAATAATTACCAAAACTTAACAAAGCCAGGTCATCAGACTAGCCTGATATTTTAGCATGGTTTTCAAGAGAAATTAGACTGACAACAATGTTCCAGAACTATGGAATATTCTGAGTTGGAAAGGATCATTGAGTCCAACTTTCAAACACAACTGAAAAAGACCTGTTTTCCTTATTAATTTCTGAACTCATCCAGTTTTAACCAACTTTAACACACGTGATGTTGTCTCAAAAACAACCAAGAACAGTGGTTGTTTATATATATATATATATATATATATATAAAAATATATATAGTGGCAAAGTGAAGGTGGAAAGCACCAGGCTAAATCCCTATCCCTAGTACAGAAAAGGAAGGCAGAAATAACTTTCTAGACAAGTTAAACAAAAAATCAGAAAAAACAGAAAATCGACTTAAAGAGGAAGTAATCTGATAGAATATTAGTTAAGTCAAAAAAGAAATGGTTTGAGCATTGCAAGCTTGGTACGGAAATCAGTAATGCAAAAACAAATTGCCCTGAACAGGAAATTCTACCCTATAGGATTATCGATGATATTTTTGAAATATTGATCTTTTTTCCTGAATGAGCAGACTGGGACAAAACAGCTCAAACAGTTTTAAAACAGGATTGTAGTATTTTAGAAGTATTATTCATATAACATGCTTACTTATTATGGGTAATAAACACACCCTGTAACCTGAGAGATCCTTTCCTATTTTATATTCTAATTTATTGTTCTCTCCCCTGCTTTATGTCTTTTTTCAAGCATGGGTATTTTGGAAGACCTAAAGTAGGCTTTTAACCTTCCTGAAAAACACTCCGAGGCCAAGGCATAATGAACAGCCATTCTGTTTAGAGAGAACCTTGCAAATGGGGGGAAAATCCCCAAACACACCCCACCACCCCCTCCCCCCCCCCAAATACTAACGAAGTTGTGGCAAAAATAATACATCGTGGAGAGAATGAGACACTTGTACTCGGCATGGCTTTTAGGGCTCTCGATGTTAAAGCAGCACAGAGGATCACAGGTAGCACCTGCTGAGAACAAAGCACACCTTAAGTGTGTCCAGTACGCCTCGGCTCTTAAAAGTCTGATACAGCCTTTTCCGCAGTTCCTCTTGGGACAGTGTCTCCCTTTCAACCGATGCCATCCTGACCTACAACACCGAAACAAAACGGGGCATTACTGACTCGCAGCTCGACCCGCAGCCAGCGAGACGCCGAGCGCTCCGGCCGCCCGCGCCTCCCCTCAGCCCGCTCGGGCTTCCCCGGGGCAGCCTCCCGCTACCCACGGGAGAGCGCCGGGGCCGGGAGCAGGGCTGGCAGCGCGGCGGGGCAGGGCAGGGCCGCTACGGGCGCAGCGGCGGTGGCGGCCGAGCCGTGACGGTGGCGCCGGATGGGGCGGGCGCGGCGCGGCGCTTCCGGCGGCCGCGGGCTGGGCGGGCGGCGGACGGGGCGCGCCGCAGGGTAGGCGGCGGGCCCGGGCGGGACCCTGCGGGCCGGGCCCCTTCTCCCTCCCGCCTCCCTCTCCCCCTGTGCCGCGGGCCCCTAGGGGATAGTAGCCCTGCGGAGTCCGGGCCTTCTCCCGGGGAGGCTGGGGGGCGGCGGGACGGGTCGGCCTTTCCGGGCACCTCTGGAGTGCCCGGGGACGGCCGCCGTGTGCCAGGGAAGAGGCGCCCGCCGCCTGCCCCGCTTCCCCTTCTGCTGCCTGTGAGCAGGGCCCGGGGAGAGACAGGCGAGGAGGTTCCTCGGCGGCGGCTGCTGCGCGTTATGGCCTGGGATCGCTGTGTCCGGGTGACTCGGGCTCCCGGGGGGTAAATCATCGGTGGGCAGGACAGGAGTTGGTTTTAGGTACCTAGGTTCACTTCCAGGTCCACTTTCCAAGGATATTCTCTGGCTTCCCCAGAATCTGTCAGGCTGGGATGGAACACAGGCTTCTGGGCCAGCCTGCTCAAGCAGGGAGCACAGGACACAGGATTGTGTTGAGACGGTTCTGGAATAACTCCAGCCTCTCTGGGCAGTCTGTACCAGTGCTCAGTCGCATGCACAAGAATTAAGTTCTTCCTCGTGTCCAGGTGGAACATCCAGGGCATCAGTTTCTGCCCGTTGTTTCTCATCCTGGTGGGTGGCTGCACCAAGAAGAGCTCGGCACCATCCTCTTGATGTGCATACCTAGATGTTTATCTCTCTTCAGCGTCTGGTAAATGTGAATGGGAGCACGTTGGCTGATTTTTAGGAGCTCTTCTACACGGATTAAGAGTTTGTTTCTAGACTTATCAGGATTTTTGTGTTTTCTTGTAGGGAGCATTGTTTTGAAGAATGTCTGGAAGTTTCTACTTCGTGATAGTTGGTCATCATGATAATCCCATATTTGAAATGGAGTTTCTGCCTCCTGGAAAAGTAGAGTCAAAGGTGTGGTTTTTCCCTCTGTGACACTCCTGTGATACTTTTATAATTAGTCTATTAGAGGCATGACCAGCATTGTTGTTAAAAGAAGTATCTATTGTTTTCTGGGGTTTATGGAACAGAAATTTTGTCATAGGGAATAGAACTCTGGATTTTCCAAGTCTCTTAAAAAATCTTTGCCAGATTATACTAGTTCTTCACAAAACACACCTTCCTTATATATTCCCTGCTGTATGTTATAGAATATATATCTTAGTTTTGCTTTGGTAGTTTCTCTTATTGTGCAGAGGTTTTATAATAGCTGTTCGTTGTTTAATGCCACTTACTTTTAAGACATTTATATACAGTAATAAGGTAAAGTAAGAAACATGAATTTGAAAGCTCTATTCAGTCCTTTATTCTTTATGATATAAAATACTTATTGAGTAGGATTGCATTTATCACGTTTTCAAAGTCTTTATCAATAGAAGTTTTTAGCTTTCCTTACTTAAAAGCAAGTATGACTAATGAAGATGATTAAAAAAATAGATATTGTTTCCAGTGGGAAAAGAACAAATCTATCTGTAAGTGGCATTACATCAAAGAAAAAAATAGACTTCAGAATAAAAGGGCATGTATCTGTGAGTGTATCCAAAAATGGAAGTATATTGCTGTCACTGATTGGAACTGCTTGGCATCACCTGTATTTTGAACTAATGGCCCATAAAAGATCATAAATAAAGCTACTCGGACTAGACCTTGTGTGAGAATGTGTAAAAGCTCATTGCAGGGAAAACCTGAGAGGTGAGAGTGGCAGTAACAGCATCCCGTTACTATGAGAAACAGTACAAAACTATTTATTCTTCCAGGCTAATAAAAGCTTCCAGTGTGGTTTTGTCCTGTATCGCTTCTTGGCAGATGTCCTCTGGTGTTCTAGGTTGCCTACAAAGTACACAGGCCAAACACTATGATCTCATGTTTATTATAGGAAAAGATGCAGTTTATATCTGCAGGCATATATTTAATACTCGTTGCAGAATGTTTTTCTGCACTAGGTTTTAGAAAAAAGAAGACCCCAAAACAATCCTGTTTCTAGGTAAACAACATGAGCAAAGTAGAATCTTTAGGTGATTTTATCAGCATACCTGCCCTCTGTGTTTCTGCTTTCCACATCTGTCCCCCAGCTTTTACACATTGTAACCTATGAGTCAATTTTTACCAAATTTGACTGAAATGTTTTAGTCCATAAAATGCTACATTTTATGTATGCTATGTAAATATCACAAAAACAGATGTCTGGAAAGAACAGAAAAAGACATATGAGGGCCTCTGTTGTGGAATAAATTAGCAGTGGGAGTTTGCCCATCAGTAAACAAAAGAATTTATGCTTCAGTTCATTCCTGAGGTGTAATACAGGCTTTACTGATTTAGTTGCTCTCAGGATTGGTTTTGTGATGATCTTTTTTATTATGATCTCTTTTCTGCCTTGAAACCAAATATCATGAAAACATATGCTAGTTTCATTTAATTACAGGATGGCACATGTGACAGAAAAGCAGGGTATATGTAACATTATGTAACTTGAACACTGGTTCTGTAGCAACTTGAGCAAATGATTGTTTATATTTCATTCCTTTCACTGAATTACTAATCTGCTGTCTTCTGGAAATGCATTAGGATGATCATCGCCATCTCAACCAGTTCATTGCCCATGCTGCTCTTGACCTCGTAGATGAGAACATGTGGCTTTCTAACAACATGTATTTGAAGACTGTGGACAAGTTTAATGAATGGTTTGTTTCTGCTTTTGTCACAGCTGGACATATCCTTCCCTATTCTCTTTCCTTATATTTATGTATGAAAAGCCTTTTCCCAGAAAGAGGTAAGTTAGATAAAGTGAGTTTGGAACAGATTTCTCTGGCTATTTGCTATTATTGTTAGAGTCATCAGCTTCAGGAAAAACTATATTGGGAGGCACAGCAGATGGGAACAGTTGGAAAGATGGATTATTACCTTTGTAGGAGCCAAAATAGCATCTTGAAATGTGGTACATGGAGTAAAGAGCTATGAGAGGCTCTGAGCAAGCTTTTATGATTGTCCCCACCTTGCTGGAGAGGAGATGTTGCAGTGAACATGCCTGGTGTCAGTCACTCCAATGGTGAAAGTGCAGTGAGGCTTGATACTATGTACAGGTAGTCCTAGAACTGTTTGTTGAGAAACATTTGTTACACATGGCAAGTAACATTGAATGACATTTTAACTTTAGGAGTACATGGCTGAAGTGCAGGGGGCATCATCCATGTTCAGAATTACATTGTTTTAAAAAAGAAACCTTGGATGGAGAGGTGATTTTTTTTCAAATAGGGAGATGTTAAAATATAAAGGTAATGCTTTCCAAATTTCATTGCTTCAATGTGGAGACCCTGGGGGGCATCCCTTGGGTTGGGGAAACAGAAGAAGCTTCCCTCAAAAAGCCGATAAAACCCCCTTGGCTCCTTCCCCTGTTCCTATGTCAGTTCCTGTGTCCCTGAGCCACTCCTTGCCTATTCCCTGATTGGCCCTTATCTTTGTACTGCCCCAAGACCAGGGTCACCCCGGGCCCTTTGAGACAGAGAAACCTGCACCCTCCATGTGTGTGTGCCTGGGACTCTGAACATCTCACTGTGTGGCTGAATTAAACATCTGTGGATTCCATGCAAAGGCCCTTTCTGCTTCTTTACCCTGGACTTTACTAGCAGCTATTCAGGCTGCAACACTTCAATTAATTTTTAAATGCTTCCTCCTATGAGTCACTGCTATTTCATGTATAGCTAAGCATTTTAGATATACATTGAATCAGGTGTAAATGCTTATCTCAGGATATTGTCTCTTTTCTTTGTGAAAGTTTTATTCTCCTTAATTATTGTACATATGAGATTTATAATGCTTCATGATGTAAGGCAAGAAGATGGAATTAAGAACTTCTTTACTGATGTATATGAGTTGTATATAAAGGTAAGAAGTCATTTTTTATGGTCTTGCTGCACTACTTTTAAGCATGTTCTGCTCTTTGTGCTCAGGCACAGCTGTATTAGCATGTTTTCTCTTGGGCACCTGTATAAGCATCTGTGCAGTCCACATCAGCCAGAGCTGGTAATGTGTGACACAAAGGCTGTATTTTCCATTAAACAGAATAGATTTTTTTGAAATGGTTATAAACTGTGCTCTTTTAGACTTCACTTTAGTCCACTGTTTTTTTTTTTGTAGAATAGATTAGAATGGTTTGGGTACGAAGGGACTTTAAAAACCATCTAGTTACAACTTCCCTACCATAGGCAGGGACACCTTCCACTAAGTCAGATTGGTCAAAGCCCCATCCAGCCTCCAGGTTGAACAACTCCAGGGGTGAGGCATCAACAGCTTCTCTGGGCAACCGAAAACTTGTGGGGCAACTTCTTGTGAAGCATTTTCTAGTAGTTTGGTATTATTAATGATGATAATGAAAGGACTGTTCTACAGTGCCCGGTAGCTTTGCTCTTGGAACACATAGTCCTTGTTCTCAAATCCTGGTGGTACTTCCACTAGCCAGGGTCATGGCAAACAGTCATGGGAAACATCACCATCTCAGCCTCCCACAGGCACTCAAATGATCCTAATTTCCACCAGTGTGATAGGTTTGTTCGAGGAGCTGGTGCAAGGGGATGGGTCTGTATGGGGAGAATGCAAGGGCTTGGAAAGCAAGGACTCTTTAGGGGGTCTGTGCTCTTAGTAGCACTAAATAGCTGGAAGCTAGTAGTAAATGTCACCTGAAGTGACATTTTCCAGGGCTGGGCATTGTGCTTATTGATACACATTTGTTCTTTCCCCAGTTTGCAATGAATCCATTTTATGAACTCAATACTCCTATTCGATCCACTGCCTTTGAAAGGAAAGTCCAGTTCCTTGGGAAGAAACACCTTTTAAGCTGAATAAATAAATCTCCTGAGTGAGTGCTTTTTCCCTGCTTTCCTGATTGTTTGAACTGTACTTCGTCTGGTTAGTCCCCTGCATGTTTTGTATTCATCTTCTGAAGACTAATCGGATGCTGAAGCAGCTTTTTCTTTTGCTGATATAGATAAGAACAGCCAAGCTTCTCTGGTTAAAAAGGTTTATCTCGAGAAGTTTCCTTTTATGTGATATGAAAATGAAGTTTTAAACTGTCAGAGGCTGCAGAGGTACAAAAGAAAAAACTGGGACATTATGTGTTAATGCATATGCAAAGTGTAAGCCTCTGACATAGGGTGGGAGGAAATAAGACCTAAATGCAAAAGTTGTCACCAGTCATCTGGTTTAATATGAGCAAAAGGGAATTCTTGACTGTTTGGCCTAAGTGCTTAATTTTATTACAAACTTCCCTAGTTGTATTCCTTCAGTAGAGAACTCACTCTGCAGACTAACTAGACTAACATTACACACTGTGGTAGTAAATCAAGCCTTTATTTATTAATGTGTAATTGTATGTATATAAAGTACTCAATAAAAAATGGATAGATCAGAAAAGCTGTCTCCAGTACTTCAAGAAATTTTGAGGAAAACCCCTCAAGTTTAAAAGTGTGTACTTTCAAATTTTCTATGCATTTAGTGCAATACACATTTAGCTGCAGTGTTGCATCAATGAATGAAGTAGACCAGATCAGCCAGATCTGCTCTGACATTAATTCTAATTCACACATGAAAAAAACCCAAACTAAATTTACATGTTTAAACCCATGGGTTTTTTTTTTCCCATTATTTCTGCAACTGCTGAAGCTTTCTTTTTGTAAATTAATTTAGAGGAGGATCTTTGAACCATGAAACTGTATTTGGTGACGTTTCAGAAAGGCATTATTTGGCCTGGCTCCTATTCCATTGCAAAATCTTTTAGGAACCATTTTGCAAAACTTAACATCATTCCAAACCAGTAATTTTTAAATAGATCATTTGGCATATATATACACCTAATGCTTTGCTTGGGATTAAAATCTTAAGTATTCTGTTTCTTTATGCAGCAAATCTGTATAAGCTATCTTGTACTTTTTTTTTTCAATGTCTGAAAAGTAATTTCCAAAGGAAGTGGCATGCTGTTCTAAGAAGTATTTCGCATAGTCTGTATAATTAAGGGGACCACGTGTGTATGTGCTGTAACTCAGTCATTATTTCTGCACTTACTGCTAAGCTGTCACTGTAAAATGTTCCATGAGAAAAAAGAACATGATAAAGAGGTTGCAATATTTACCTTAAATAAAACATGAAGTCTTGTAGTATGGATGCCTGTTGAGTATACTTGAAGTGATTTAGAAGAAAACTAGATAACCACAGTAACAGTATACCTGGTGGGGTAGCCAGTGAAAATGGGAGTATCTGTCTTTGCATACAAACTGCATTGTACAGCACTTTAATAATGTCATGTAATTTTATATAAATCAACTTTTTTTTTTTTTGTATACATGGAAATAACAAACACACTTGAGGTAAAGCATTCTTGATCATGTGATAAGGAGCCACTGAGCTGCAGTTTTCTACCTCCTCCCCTGTAGCATGATGGCTAGAAAAATTCTAACAGTTAAGATTCACTGAGGAAATACTTTAATTAAATTATCATCTACTTAGCAGGAAGAAAAGGCTTGGCAAATATGAGGGATTAGTGCTAACAGTTTCTACTGCTTTTAGAAGCTACATTTTTTTAAAACTGCATTTGCTGCTGCAGTAGGACATTAAGTAAAATGAAAGCATTTTCTTTCTTGCCTGATTTCTGAAGGCAGTTAGCCAAATGGTGCCGGTTCTTATGCCTCCCCTACATCTTTCCCTTTTTCCTCTGAATATAGGAATTGTAGATGAGAAATGCAGACTCAGGTCCACCTAGGCTTTATGAAAACAGGTTGTTACTGGCCACAGGAATGGAAGAATTATGTCCTAACTTATCACCTTTGTCCTGGAGTTTGTGGTTCAGGAGCATTGTCTTGTGACAGAAATCTGAAGGCCTTGGCAAGGTAGCTGCAAGTTCTCTCTACATGGACAAATACTTGTTTATGCTTTAGTTTGTGACTTTTCACAGTCAGCTGAAAGACCGCTAGCTGAAGTGATGCATAAAAATTATCTTGTGGTCAACTAAAGTCACAAATCTGCTTTAGGCCTGAAGGCTGCAGTTCCAGCATGCTTGAGTGAACAGTTTCTCAGTGAAGAGACACCTCCTTTGCAAGGATTATGTTCCTACCCTCTCAGGGGCTTAAGAGTAAGAATTCAAAATAAAATCTGCTGCAGTACAAGAAAACAGAGATCATCTGCATTATGCAGTAAAGGCAATAAAAAGTTTATGAGTTAAAGGGACTAGAATTACCCTAAGTCATTCAAAAATCAAGCATAAGGAGATGAGAACATTAGCACAAGCTAGCATCAATCAACCTTAGTAACTCTGGGCTGGAAATGCAACTCAGACTCCACTTTCTACAAGGTTCTATTACTGTTTAGGTAACCTGTCAGGTGACTTAAAGTAAGATCCATTTGAGGTATGGAGCAGCTGTTAAAGCAGCTTATGTAAGCATTGATACAGTTTGTTGTGACATGAGCTGTCAGCTGTCCTAGGTAGCTTCTTCTGCCCCTTCCCATTCTGCTCTCTATCAAGCACAGCTTTCAGCAGTCCCATCAACCTGCCACAACAGTAGGTTTTTTTTCTTCATTTTAAAGGACACGTGGAACTTTGCATACATGTTACACAGTATGCTCTGTCAATCTACTGCTAACAGGACCCTGTAATATTTGAGGTGTGTTAGCTCTTGAAACAAATCAGTGAATTGAAACATAGGCCACAAATGCCTACCTTACACCCATACAGAATGATACCTAGCTTTTACAAAGTATGAAATTAATGTTTGTTATTAAGCATTATCATTTTATACCTGTCACCTATAACTGCTTGTCAAAAGATTTTTGATTCTATAGGCACTCAGTAGTTTCTCTCTGAGACCAATTCCTGACCTAAAACCTAATTCCTATACTGTCTTATTTCCTACAACATGTACGCACCTGTTTATCTTTACTGGGCACTTTTGTGATTAGTGTACAGTTGTGGTACAGCAGCTCCCAGGGCATGAGTAATACACTTCTATGGGATTATGTTTTAACTTCATTAAACCTACTTCTGATGATGTTACATGGAAAGGGGACAGATGGGAAAACACAGATGCCTGCACAGAAGAAAGACCACAGTGGTTCTCATCCTTCATTTTTCCCTTTTAGCAATCTTACTTGAATGATACTATTATCTATAGTATCTAGTCACAGTATCTTCAGCTCTTGTTTTGTTTCAACCTTAATCTCTGCTGAAATGAATGTTAAACAAAGTTTAAGTAGTAAGGTAGTAGCTTTACAACAATTTCATGTCACTAGCTTAGGAGCCCATAACACAAGCAAGCAATCTTAATTTCTAAAGCTTTTTGCTCTCTCATCCTAAGATTAGGAGGAATTTAGCTAAGATTTTCTTCACAGATCTTTTCATTCATTGACTAGAAATTAAACGTAAGTAGCAGTTCAACCTATATTTAACTGCTCGGGGATTGAAGTTTAAAACACAGTTCTGTTGGTATAGATGCAGGACTGCAAGAATGAATGAATCAGACTTAGGAATGCACAAAAGATAAAAAGATGGACGTTTTAAGCAGGAGTAGCAGATCGACAGACTAAAGTTACCCTGGACAGGTTCAAGCAAGAATAAAATACAACCAGAAAAGTGTACTAAGAGCAACAAGAAGGGTTTGTTTTTGCAAGCTTTACTTCCAAATAATTACACCTGGGACAGATTAAGTAGATACTTTTAAGATAAAGTGCTTGCTGGTAATGTACTCTCAAGAAAGGCTTTTCCATTGAAACAAAAAGTTTCTGTACAGAAAGCAGTTGTTTAATGAATAACATGGCCTGTCCTGCAGCATCAGACTTCCTCTCTCAGACCACATGCACATGTGTGCCTGTTAGCAGTCAATTACAGAAGCAATCGCCAGTGCACTAGCAATTTTGCTATTGCAAGGACAGTGGTTATTCTGAGAGCCAATACTGAACAATTTCACATATAAGTATTCTACCACTTAAACTGCACCTGAAAGCCTCAAAAACACCTGTAGTTTCTCTGCCTGACTGCAAAAAACTGTCCAACAAATACAGAATTTGTTCTGGTTCATAATTACGAAATGAGTTCAGTAATATAAAAGTCATTATCTCTTAAAGGTACAAATCCATATCCTAAAACAGCAATTTTAATAATGATCAAATTCAGCTCAAACACTATCTATAGTTATATACCTGTATTAGGGCTGAAAGCTGTCAAATCTACTCTAAGTCAAGAGCTTCCTGAGTTCTCTACGTATTGCCAATCCTTAATATCACAGTGCAGATATTACTGGTAAACACATTTATAGCTCAGGTTAACAGGAACAAGAAGTTTGGAATTTCTAAGGATATACACAAGGAGTTTTCCTTAAAAATTTGTCACAATGTGGATCCTTTCAAGTGCTATTAAAGCTGACTGAATAAAGCATTTCTTTTTCAAAAAATGGTTATGCTTCAGTTACCCAGATTTCTCACCTTATTGATCAGAAACATGCTAGAATGGACTTAAGGCAAGGACACACATTAATTTTAAAAATGATAAGTATTTTGCATTAAATCACTGAAAAAAATAGTGCAGCATTAAAATAGTATTTGGGGAAAAATGGACATTAAATACGTAGGAAATTCACTTCCTACTTACAAACCTACACAATTTACAGCAACATTAGGCAATTAGAAGATGTGGATGTAATTTATATTAACTTACAATAACCACATTAGAGATTAAGTACCACTCACAGCAAAAGGAATGTAGTGAGACTGAAGTTTAATATCTAGCATTGTTAAGAAACTGATATCTAACAAAACAAAAGTGGAATGCCGATTTCATAAAAATATACACATATAAAAGTATCTTTGTGCCTGAATTCCAGAACAGCTTCTCCAAAGTAGTGCTTCTAGAACCTTCAAGTTTTAATTATATTCAAAGTATTTATCATTTGAATAAAGTTGGCAAATTACATTCTTATATTATTTTCTTCCTTGATGTCTTCCTGAACAGAAAGCATCACTAATTCAATTAGGTCACTCATGAATGGAGATTTTTCTTTTTTTCCCCCATGAAAGCAGCAGAATATTACCATTTTAATATTAGAGTGAAACCCATTTGTTATTCTATCTACTACACCTTCTCCATTCTTTTATAGAGCAAGCTAGTCAACAGTAATTTGGCAAAACGAAATTTAAGTCAACAACAAGATGAGCTGGGCTTCGGTTTCCGATTAAGGTTTACTGTATCTGTTTGAATAAAGTGATCTGATCTATCTTCAGAGGCTAGAACTCTTCTAACAGCTTCTTCAAAGGCTGCTGCAACGTTAGTGGCATCTTTTGCACTGGTTTCAAAATAGGGATGGTTGCCATTATTCCTGCACCAGTCTTGGGCTTCTTCTGTAGACACTTGCCTTTCATCGATATCAACTTTGTTACCCAGTATCACAAATGGAAAACTTTCAGGCTCCTTGACATCTGCATAATAAATGAATTCTTTCTTCCAGTTGCTTAAGTTTTGGAAGCTTTGAGAGTCGTCCACACTGAAGGTTAGCAGGCAACAGTCAGAACCTCTATAGAAAGGAGTCCGCAAGCTCCGAAACCGTTCCTGACCTGCTGTGTCCCATATCTGCATTGTAACAAAATGTCCATCGACTTCCAACTCTTTATTTAAGAATTCCACACCTATTGTATGAAACAGCTGTGCATCGAACTTGTTGGTGACATATCTGTTCATGAGGGAACTCTTCCCAACTCCACCATCTCCTAGCAGTATTACTTTAAGGAGTGATGATTTTGCTGCCATTGTTACGGGAAAAGATCCTCCTGTTTTCCTAGACCTGTAAAGATTAAGGAAAATAGTTGTGAGCACCAAATTTTGCACTAGAATGTGTTTTAAATTCCACCAACATCAAATTTCATGTACAAAAACAGGACTCCACTAAACAGGTGAACTGTAGATACACTCCGGTACTCTTACACTCAAGAATATCAAATTTAAGAGGTGTCTCTTCCACAGACTGCAGTCTGCATCTAAGCAGTATGCTGCATAAATGATTAGTCTGTCACTTAGAACTATTTTAAACCCCCAAATACTTCAAACCACCCCCCTCTTTGTACTGAAGGGCTATCACATCACATTCAACAAGTGCTATAATTCATTTATGTTCACTGGAAAAGGTTCATGGGAAAAAGCAGAGCGAGAGAATTTTACAGAGCATGTGCCTTGAACTAGTCACTTCAGTGCTGTATTTTATTACCAAAGTTATTTTTTAAACCTTTCAAAGGACGAGGAATACAGTTACCTATGGAACAAATGCAAATGCTGTAATTTTATTTAGATGAGCATTCAATAGTTTATAGTTTACTCCTTGCAGAACAGCACTGATGAATGGAATACTATTAAAACCACCACAAAAGAAAATTTGCTGTTGCTACTTCAATGATAGTCAAAATGTCACATATTGAGCCCAAGCCTACAATGATAGTTCAGTTAGGAGGTGTCAACTTCCCGTAGTAAAACTGTCAAAAATTCTTGAAGTGCTAGTGAATAGTCTGGCTGCCAGCATGCGGATTGCAAATTAGTAACACCAAATAAGGCTTTTTAACTCTTAGACTTAAAAAGAAATTTTAAAAAAATCCTTTAGCACTAAAGTTGTTTGTTCATTAATGCTTTGTACCCAACCTTTGCCCTCGCAACTGTAGTGTCATCTAATACTGTAAAATGGTGTTTTAATTGCTTGGGAGTAAAGTTTCATGTTATCAAGCCCAAACTGAAGTTTCTGGGGAAGAACTTTATTCCTAAACCTGCCTGATTGGGCTTCAGCCCTAACAGGCTTCTCTGAAAATAGCATCTATTTAAAATGGAAATGGGTCATAAGTTGCCTAGTCCCTCTCTCTCTTTGAAGGAAGGAATGTGGTCTTGCTAGTTGTAATTAGCATTACTGGCATATACATCACCCACAGTGTGGCTGTAGAATTAGTACCTGATACAAGCTGGTGTGAGAGTCATGTGACTGTGCTGCCTTACAATCAAGGCCTACAGTAGGAGCAAGAAATTTCAGGAATTTTTTTTTATCAGTACTTTCCATCTTTGAATATTTACTTGCTAGACACAATCTACAGTAAGACAGAAGAAGTAGTTTGAAGCCTCAACACAAAAAAAAAGTCAAAATACAAGGAACTGACTGCTTCCATTAAAAATTTTTTCAGAGCAAGTAATTTAATTCATTCAGACTGCATAATTGACAGCAATATTTATAAAACCTTAATTCTGTACAGGTTTGTATGATAATAAACTTCTTAGAAGCTACAATAAGATAGTTCATTTACCCTTCAGAGAGCTACAGGATAATGGCTTTGTCTCAGGTTATGAACATACATTTTAGTGCATGTGAAAAGCCTCATTAGAGTCACTGGACTACTTGCGTAAGAGTTGCAGGTTTATGCTTAACTCTGAAAATGGTCCAGTGTAATTATTTATGTCTCCAGTTCCTACATCAATAGATAGGAACTGCTTCTTAATAAATAATGCTTTTGTGGGAACACAGGGTACTGAATGTTCTCCTGTTCTTCCCTACCACTGCAGAGAACAAGTTATAATTTATTTTTCCAGTCCTGCAGAAATCGGAAGTTCCATGGAAGACACAATGTGCATAAATAACCGGCTTAAGTAGTTCTGACTCGTACTATGCACTCGTTTCTTTAGCATCTGCATTTTTATCAATGGCAGTTATTATCATGAAATTGTCCACAAGGCCACATTTTAAACAAAATACATGTAAGGAAAGTGTTAACAGTATCTACTGTTTTGTGCATCTAGAACCTGCTAAGTTAATTTGCACAATTTCAACTATGTGGGCCATTCCAGTGAGGTCTAAGAGACTGATGACCATAAAGTTAGTTTTACTGGGCAGACAATTACAGACCAACCACGAACTATCAAAAGTGAACCAAACTGGTCCTTTCAAACAAAAGCTACAGAAAGAGCCTTCCGTGATGTTGCAGGCAATGTTGCTTTTCAGGACATTCAGTTTCCACAGCTGCCATGCTAGGCTAGAATTAAGTTTCTGTAAAGTTTTTAATCCAAAATAATGGAATATATGTTCCATCATTTAAATAGATGCTGACAAGCTGCATCTGAAGCACCAAAGAAGCATGTCTGAAAATATTAAGTATTTTTGTTTGAAAGCAGCTAAAACTTTATACATTTACAGGTTTATTACTGCATAAGGGACTCATCTGCAGCCACACTGATAATGTGATTTAGAGTATCTGATGAATCAGAGTCGTATTTTTCAGGACAGCAGACTGCTGCATTTATTTTCTGATTGTGCATCTTTAAATAAGTTAAGATTTTTAAAGAACTCAATTTTTGTAACTGTTTTTTCTAAAGTTATGAAGCCTTAACACTCCAAGAAATAATACAATGATAAAATACTTTAGACACTACAAGAATTAATGTCATTTCTCCTATTATAAAATTTATCTGTATAATGTGAGTTTTGACAGTGTTTTTGGAAGGGATGGTTAACATACAATATGATGTTTCTGAAGACTTACTACCTTAATTTTTCAGTTTAAATCATCATTCATCATCTGAAAACAAAACAAAAGCTTAATTCCTAATGTGCACCTGATTGTTTTACCCAGCATCAGGAATTACAAGACAGTATAGAATTATATGTAACTGTTTGCTCCAGCTATTTCTTAGTGAGCTACACAATTAACATAAAAGTAATCTCAACCTAGTAGACAAAGAGCCTGTAACAAGAATAATTTTCCTCATGTTCTTCAAGCATTTCAATATTCAAAGAAAGTCAGAGCAAAGAAATAAAAAGCAGCCCCACTCTGGTTAATTTTGATAGCCATTTCTGAATTGCTTCCCCTAACTTAAAAGGATTACAGTGCTTAAATCACTGACTTCAATATTCCTGTTAAAAGCAGGGAACGTTTTCTACTAAATGTAATTTATAACATGGTCATATACCATAACACAAAAAAGTAAATTTATTGTTACCTTTCAGGATGTCCCTTTTAAACAGTAAAATGAATTGCAAGTCAAATATTTCCACTATCAGTCCAAATATTTGCTGTCACAACAAAAGACAAACAGCTAAGCAACCTCAGAAAAATCAATTTGTATTACAAAATCCAGTCATACAAAGCTTAATGAAATACCACTGCCTTGTCCAGTCTATCCATCTAGATTGTCTCACTTCCATATGTCAGCTTAATACCTGTCTTTATTTTGAGTGCAAAGACCTCTCTTGCTTAGGTACTGAGGGCAGCACTCAAAGAAAAGTAAGATTTTTGTTCTAGAAAACCATAGCAGCAACTCATGTGAACTCAAGTGTAGGAATTTGTCCTTTTTTCCTGTAAAAATAATTTCATAGATTAAGGAGGACCCGCTCACACCAGTGTACCGAAGGCTGAAGACAAATGCTAACTCAAGTTCTATGGGATAAACAGTGCTAGGCAACACAGTAACTTCACTGCATCTATAATGTCAGCAAGCTGCAAACCCCATGTAAACTATTAAGGCAATTGGACCTATTTACAGTTTCATTTTTCCCATGCTGATACCAGCCACTGCAGCACACCATTAAAAACCCAAACAAAAAAACACACACAGCAACTGAAATCTCACCTCCACTCCCAATTTTTAATAGGGCATCAAAACCTGGACCTATTGTAATACCACCACTGAACTGCCTTAGCAATTTTGAAGCAACAGATTTAAGGGACACTTCTAATTTCCAGACAACTGCTTCTCCACTTGTATTTATTTTCTAACTTGGAAACAGGCAAGAAAATTTGTTTCAGTTATCACTGTCATTCAGTGGTCACTGGTGAACCACCTGCTATACAAAACCAAGACTAAAGCTAAAGGTTTTCTTGAGGATATGTAATACACTGTTCTTTAAGTGAAGCTGTTAAACATAAAACAGACTCAAGTTTGTTCCCATCATGTAACTAATCATGTTTACTTACAACCTAGTAAGTAAGGGCCCATCTTTGATTTAAGAAAACACACTAAAGTTATGGACAAGCAGAATTAGCAGTTCTACGAGCATAACACTGACCATGTTTCACAACTTCCTAGCCTCAAATTTACACATATAAGCACATCCATTTCAGCTTATCCACAATTTTATTTACTAAGTCATCGTATTTTGTTAAGCCACTGGTATAAAATTAGAAGTTTTAAAAGGCACACCACTGCAAGTATTTTGACTGAAAAAAATACTTGCCTTTCAATAGAAATGTAAACTCCCTCCCTCATTAGTAGTTGGGTTTTTTCACACAAACAAAGCATTTGACAATAATTGCCAGGCTAGCATAGAGAACGCAGTTTGTCAGTTACATTCAAAGAATGACATTAATTGCTTCTCTGTGAAAGGTCTGAAAAGAAGTCCCAAGAACTACAAGAGCTGCAGCAGAAAGGGCAGGATCCAAAACTACATAGTTTTCAACACTTACTGTTTGTGGAGCATTTACATTTCTCAGCCCTCAATCACTACAGTGGTTAAACTTGTTGCCTATAGCAGATCTGCAAGTTTCCAAAAATCTGAAAAGAAAGGACAGAAGCACATTTTCTCACTTTTCTCCCCTTAGTCAATCCTTGTTCTTGTATTTGGGAGCTAGTGGTTTATACCCTGCTCAATTAAGTGGCACAAGAATGCTTTTTTACTGCATAAGAGGCCACAAGCATGTTTGACCTTGAAAGGCTTCTTTCTCAATTCAAACAAAAACAACCAGATATGAAGCCAAGATGCTACAGGCTTTGTACTCTCGAACGTGTTACAAGCAGAGACATTAGTCAGCCTCCAAACTGACCCTCCCCTCCATGGGGCACTGACGTAAGAGCTGTGGATCAGGAACACCCCTTTACTGACAGTCACTTGTCAGCTGCCTCAAAGCCCTTCAGTCAAACAGCTCGACCTACCAAAGTCCTAATCTCCTCCCAAGTCTTCCTTCCTGTATCTGTGATTTCACCACTGCACTGTGAAGATAACCTGTCAGCAAATTATTAAACACGTATCCAAAAGAAAACACAGACTATTTGAAATTGCCTCTAGTTGTAAGCAGCCTTGATCTAACACCAGAATATCACTAGAATTGACTTGTAATTTCTTCTATGAACCCAACCCAAAATGAACTGTCATTCAGCTGTTGCCACTTATTTGGATACCAAAAAAGTTTTATTTGGGGGTTTCTTTGTAAGGTTGTTTTTGACTCCTTTGAAGCTCAGAATTCTAGTTCAAACATGGCATGACTCAGGACTATGGAAAGAACCAGTGGCCAAGGGAAGGGATCCTGAAGTTCACATACCTCTTGGATCATTAAATAATTTCAGTACCTATTGCCAGAATCACTTCATTTATTCTAACTTCTAGCTAGACACAAAGTCAATTAGCAAAATTTGTCAGGAGAAATACCTACATTTATATCTCTCCCAGTTTTAATCTTGCATAAGCCTAACCTTCACCTCCAACCTCATTCGCCAAATTCAAGTAGAATGAGCAAACTTATTTGTTCTGATTTAATCAGAGTTGACATTTCTCAGCAGTTCACAGTTAAACATCTTCCAGCTTAGATATTCTATTATTTTCAGCCAACTTCAAAACACCCTTCAGTGCTGCTGCTCCTGGTCCAACACTGCTAACAATGCCTGAGCTATTTGACATTCTCCTTGCAACCTACTTCTCTATTACTGCTTCCACTCTTTCAATAACTTATCCAACAATAATTTCTGCCCAAATGTTCTCATCCTTCTACCTTGCATTAGTTTCCCTTTTCCTTCAGGGAATCTTAGTAATAGCAGCCTCTATTGGTTCAAGGCTACCTTGTACATTCCTATTCTTCCCAGTGTAACTCTTGTGATGAAAGCCCATCCCTAAGGCATTAAGTGGGTTACACTGTACCAGGCTAACACACTTGTCTGCTCTGCTCAGAATGAAAACAAAAACAAAACACAGAGGAGAATGAACACTATTAAAAAAAAAAACAAAACAAAACAAAAAACAATAAACCTTAAGGACTTCTTACAAGCCTTTTTGCTGGGAAGTTTTTATTCATTGTGAAATGTTTATGTAAAATTCCAAACCTAAGGAGCTGGAAGATCTGTTTCTCATAATTTATTACCAAATAGACACAAAATAAAACAAAACTTGAAATCTAAATATCTTATTTGACCCTCTGCAATTCTTTTTTTACACATATTTTCAATTTAAGGAAACTGATGGTGTTTGAGCACTCAAAAGTAAAACAAGGACTGCTAGAGCAGGTTTTTTTTGTTTTGTTTTTTGCTTTTTTTTTATACACATTGTCTCTTTTTAGCTTTATGGAAAAGGCTTTACTAAATTTAAGACAGCAAAGTCAGCTCCATACAACCTGAATGAAGACAGAGAAAAGTAACAGTTCATTATAAATTTGATGTTGGTATGAAACACAGATAGAGCTGTACCATCCTTTGGTTAGGTTTCTCTGAAAATAAAAGTGCTAAGAAAAAAATGTTTTGGGTATGTGTGCTCTCCCTCCAGTCTACCATTACAGCTTGTTACCTTCAAAACTACTAAAAGTAATGGAAAAACACTCTGAAAAAAAAAAAAAAAAACAAAAAAAAACCCAGTCACGCACAGCCACCCTTTGCTCTAAAAAAAGCTAGCACTGACAACTTCAGTGTTGCACAACACATTAAAAGTAAAGACAAATAAAACCCACATGCTTATTTAGTGTAGCTGTAAATTATTATGGACAAGAAGGAAAACAACATGTAGGATGGGAGGCTGCATGACAGCTATCTCCAGACAAGCATTTCAATTCCTGGACAAAACTTAGCCAAGTTCCTTACTTAACTGTCCCACCCAAGTTAATAAAACTTAAATGCTCTCCATGTTTCTAGTTCTATGTAACCTTGCTATAAAGGCACTAATGGAGATTTTTAAAAACTATTTTTCTTGCACTATCCTGTTATCCACTAAATTGTTTTGAAGAAGTTATATGTAACACGGCTTTACTTACACCGAGAGCAGCCCCTTAACCTCCCAGACGTAAGGGATTCGCAGTCCTGGCCCATCCCCACCCCTGAGCCCGCAGAGCCACCTGCCGCCGCTGGGAACTCCCCCGGCCCGGCACAGGGCCTGAGCCGAGTGTCTGCTTCAAAAAAGAAGAACTGAAACCCAGGGCGCGCTGGGCAGGCGGCCCCGCTCCAGCACAGAATCCACTGGGTTGGAAGAGACCTCTGAGATCACCGAGACCAACCCATGGCCAAACACCACCCTGTGAACCAGCCACGGCACTGAGTGCCACGTCCAGTCTTTCCTTAAACACCTCCAGGGACGGTGAGTCCACTCCACCCTGGGCAGCCCGTTCCAAGCACAGAGCAACGAGAAAAAGGAGATAAAAGGAGCTTTAATACTTCCTCTGCTCCCAGTCTGAAACGTGTTGAGGACACAGATACGAAGCCGAGTTTCACCCTGACAGACCAGTGATCTCTCCCAGACGTGAGGAAGAGCTCCGGGGTCGGCGACCGGCCACACGCCAGCTGGAGCCGCTTCCCAAAGGAGCCACCGCCTGCCCCGGAGTCACGGGATCCCGGATCACGCCACATTCCCCGCCACCCGCACCGGCTCTGGGGAGCGCCCGGGACCCCTTCCCACCGCGGGCCCGGCCGGGGCTGCCCTCCCGCTCCCTGGAGGCTGCGCCAGGGAACACCGGGGAGCGCGCCTGGGATCTCGGACAGCGGCGGGGGAGCGAGCGGGGAACGCGCCAACAAGGGAAAGGAAAATAACGCAACCTGACTCGGCTACAGACCGCGGGAAGGGAACTGCCGCCGCTCCCGGGCGCGCTGGGGAGGCTGAGCCCTGCCCGCGGGAAGGAGCTGGGACTGCAGCCGCTCCTGCCGCCGGTGCCGGTGCCGGTCCCGGGCTGCGCCACCGCCGCCGGGCGCTGCGGAAGGAACGAACATGGCGGACAGGCCGGGGGCGGGACCGGGCACCACGTGACCTAGCCCCGCCCACCGGGCAGAGGCCACGCCCCGGCGGGACCGGGGGGAGTCGCTCAGCCCGGAGCTGCGGGAACAGCGGGAACAGCGGGAACAGCGGGAGAGCCGGCAACGGGAGAGACTGTGCCCACAGCCGAACCAGGGCCGGAAAGGCCCATCGAGGGCCATCTCTCAGCGATCACTACCGTGCGCCGTCTGAGAGCGCTCCGCCGGAGAAGATAACACTTTTACTTGCTCTAGAATGCCCTGCATTAAGCCCTAAAATGCCTTTATGAAGTATTTGCCGGTCAGAGTTATTTATTAAAGGCAGTAGTCTCACCGTGCTCCACACTAAGGGCTCCAGGTATGCCAACTCACAATTGTAAAGCAGCTTCACTTTACATGTAGAAACATTTCATGTGTCAATGAAGGAATTCATTGAAATACAAAGTACGCTATTTTTTAAAAGTAGACAGGCACTTTTTTTCCTGTACTAATTCAGAATAACACCAGCTTGACTGTTAAAACAAGATCACAGGGAAAAAAGCTAAAGGAGACAGTGATAAGAGTCTTTTCTATGCTCTTACAACCTCCTCATGAGGGCAAAATATAATTAAAATGAAAAAAACCCAAAAAACTAAAGAGGTTCCCATACCATCAGGAGGAACAGGTGATGACAGGCATAAGTACACCCATTTGCTCAAGCAGTTATCACATGCTTCTGATCATAAGGCAGATGCAACCAGACTGGAATTGCCACTTGTAGAGTTGTCTTGTTTTGGATCAGACATCAACATGGCCCAAGGAATGGAAAACAAGATCTCAGTATCATCAAAAGGAGATATCTTCTACTAACAGGAACAGGATTAAAGGCAGGCCATGCTAGAGGCAAATCAGATGATACCAGACCCATTTTTATCTAACAAAGCTGGATTTCAAAATTTTTTAAGTGCTTTTTTCCTGGAATCTACTTTCATCCAATTCTAGAATAAAATACAAGCAAGTACTGTAGGGGTATGAAAGTGGACTTTAAATTATGATAACTCTAAGGTATATAAGTTCTGATCAGTTATAAATCATTTTATGATTTATAAAGAAAAAGCTGCATTTAGAAGTGGAGGAAATAATTACTCTGTTTTGCACTTAATACCTTTTGGGGAGAAGCTACCATGTTTTTGTTTTGAAACAACAACTGGATTTTGTTTTGAAACACATTGGATACATGTGAGGAAATTTAGAATTGCAGGATAGTTTGGCTTGGAAGTGATCTTTAAAGGTCATCTAGTCCAATCACCCTGCAATGAGCAGGGACATCTTCAACTAGACCAGATTGCTCAGAGCCCTGCCACCATCAATCTGGGCAACCTGTTACAAGGTTTCATCACCCTTGTTGTAAAAAACCAATTCCTAGCCGGAATATAGTCAGTCTGTCCAGTCTGGATCTATGCTCCTTTCTCATCCTACTGAACAGGCCCTGCTAAGAAATCTGTCCCCATCTTTCATATAAGCCCCTTTTCAGGTCTTGGAAGGCTTCAATGAGGTCTTCACAGTCTTCTCCAGGTTGAAGCACCCTAGCTGTCTCCTTTCCCCATAGAAGAGGTGCTCCAGCCCTCTGATCATCTTAGTGGCCTCCTCTGGACCTATTCCAACAGGTCCATGTCCTTCCTGTGCTGGAGAGCCCAAAGCTGGATGCAGCTCTGCAGGTGGAATCTCATGAGCACAAAGTACAGGAGCAGAATCACCTCCCTCAACCTGCTGCCCACGCTGCTTTTGATTCTTTCTGGGCTGCAATTTCACATTGCCAGCTCATGTCCAGCTTCTCATCCACCAGCACCTCCAAGTCCTTCTTCTCAGGGCTGTTCTCAATCCATTCAACTCCCAGCCTGTATTGACACCAGGGGTTGCCCTGACCCCGGTACAGCATCTTGTACTTGGCCTCATTGATCCTCACGAGGATCCACTTGAACTCAGTTCTTCAGCTTGTCCAGATACCTCATTTTTTCAAGTTCTATTTAGAAACAAAATTCTTGAACCGCTCAGGTAAGATGTATTTTTTTTCCTTTACATGGGAACATATAAGAAAATAGAAAAGAACCGTGGTGTAACCATGATTACTATGCTCATTATTTTATAGGCACAATGGAGCATTGTAGGCTACTCTCATGGTTAATACACATGCACGACTGCTTGAGGATCAGGAACTGAAGGCCCTTTTCCTTGTGTCCACTCTGTTACATACCATGTATGTAACAAACACAACAGCTGCTACAGAACAACACAAATTGTAGAACAAATAATGCCTCTGATAGGGCTGATCACATGAAGCACATCTGCCAGTCCTGAGGTCAGACAGAAGAACATGCCCAGTTAGGACGCAGTTTGAAACAAGTACACCAAAATCACTCCTGTTTAAATTCTGCAGACAGTCAGGGTCCCTACGGAGGCTGCTGTGGGGCTGCCCCTGTCTGAGGCCACTGTTTGACCATCCCAGTGGGGGTGAGCGGGGCTGGGGCAGTGCTGGTGGGGGCAGCTGCTTCAGAATCCCACTGCCAGCAAGAGCCCCATTTTGGCTCACTGTACAAGCCTGGTGGCCCCGTTCCTGCGCCCCACCTGGTGCACCAATCTCCATCCGACAGCACGTCCCCAGACTTGCCCGGTTCTCACTGGAGTTTTGGCAGACAATTGTCACCAGACCTGCCTTGCTCTTGCTTGGGTGCTGCCAGACAGTGGCCCTTACAACTGAAGCCACTGTCCCTGCATGCCTTGTCACCCACCATCCTCCCCTGGCTTGCCTCCCCCTGTGCAGCAACCCACCCTTGCTGCTCCCTTGCATGCACCTTCATCTGAAAGCTGACTTTGCACTTTAAAGGATGTTGTTCACAGAGATGTATTCATGTTGTTATGCTATGTCAGAGAGAACAGCACAAAAAAACATCCAATGGCAAATAAAGGGCAACTTTTTTTTGTGAATAGGAGGAAGTTCTGTATTAGCAAAGCTCTCTTATAATAAAAGCTTGTGAATAATACTTTTTACTATCTGTAGCTGGCAAGGAGACTATGTCCCATCCTGGCAAGAGATGACATGGCCTCAGTAAAACATGACTTTGTCACCTCTTGGCTGAATTACAACAGTTCAAAATAAGGGGATATGAAGTCATTTATGGCTCTCTTAATATCAGAATGCAGCAAGCCAGCTCACAAGCAATCCAAGAAATTATCAAAGTGCTCTTGTTTCTTTCCTTATCTTCCAGGCAGTCAGTGAATTGGACCATTACACCCTGAAGAATCCCTGAAGGACTGTAATTCAACATATTTGCTCCTTAACCACAGCCTGTTTCCAGCTAACTTTCCTTCTTGGCACAAAAAAAGAGCTGTTTTTTTGTTTAAAGAGCTGCAGCTCTTTGCTTTAGTAGCAAATGTAGATAGCACAGCAGATGGAAAGGAATACACTTTAAATGAAAAATAAACAGCACAAATTTCCATTTGGTTTTGAAAAGAAGAAAGAGTTATAAATAACAAATGGCAGCTGAGTACCTCCCTAAAAAGTGCACAGTAAGAGGGATGTGACAGACAGAAAAGGCACTCGACAGAACAGATGGAAGTGGATCTAGCAGGGGATCTCTAGGAACCAGAAGGAGTTTTGTTACTGGTGTTAAGGGAGCAGCACTGACTACAATTAACAGAGCACTTCTGATAGTGTCTTTGTTTTCACTTTGAAAATTGTGTGAAATTGATTGTTAATTCAGCTCTCATCTTCTTAAGATATGTATCACAAGTTCTGCAGCTATCTGCTTGATCTTTGAGAGCAATTTATGTTTAAGACCTTATTGCTGCTGTTAAATCATAGGATTCAAGGAGTTGAATTTACAGCATTTCTGGAAAACCTCATGGAGACAAATACAGACTTTAGCCTTGTTCAGCATATATTTGTCCTATGTTTGTGGGGATCACTTCTACCAAACCACTCCTTGTAGCAGTAGCAGCACAGATACGCTAAACATCATACTCTAATTAATGGTCTCTGCTTAAAAAAGTTCAGAGATCTTTTTCTCCCCAGAATGAACTGAAAAAAAAAAAAAAAAGACTTCAACAATATAAAAGAATCTCATTTTTCAAAGCATTTGTTTCTGCTTCCTGTACTCCAGTGATCTATACCCTTTTGCTGTTGTACATACTGTGTAGTAGCAAGTTGGCTTTTTAAAGACATTTTGAGACAAAGCATATAATATAGCATATAATATTTTAAGCCTGCAGAGTTAAACATTTAGTGATGGCCAGTTAAAAAAAAAAACAACGATGTTACATAGTATGTCACAAATGTGGTCAGTGTTGCAGATACAAATTTTACCCTTGAAATATATTCTGTCAGAAACACCCTTCATGCCTTGTAATATCTCCCTTTGCCAAGATAAAACTTGGATGAGCTGTACATTACTGGAATGGCTTCAAAACCAACGGCAAGCAGAAATTATTTATAAGTTGTTCAGAGCTAAAATAAAGTCTTCTGCTACATGGTGTTCTGACACAGCACAATGCTGGCATAAAGCTCTCTTCAACAGGACCATGACCTTCAAAATGACTGCACACAATCCTGCACTTGCTGTGATCCACTAACACAGGAGTGTTTGATTTCCTGTAGTTTCACTGAAAGGTAACAATAATACTTTACACAAAAGTACTGCCACTTAAGCAGGATTACTCATAAGCATCAATTCCAGCACACAAGGAAGGGCTGGGAAGGAAGGCCAGATAGCAACTCCTTGGTTACACAGCTGAACACTGGGGGTCTGGCCGAAAGCTTTAATGCGTATTTTACCTCAGTGCAATTCCCCTAAAACACACATTTTTACATGTTAAAAATCTAAGTAATACTACTGAAAGGTAATTGTTAACCTTTCACACAACAGAAAGATTTTTCTTTTTTTTTTTTTTTTCAGTAGAATAGTTTTTAAGTGTCTCCTTGCAACATCAGGTTACACATACATTTCCCCATATACAGATAAAGGCCTGTCTTTCAGTCCTGGCTGGCATTTAGTACACCAATACCTATTTTTTCATGTCATGCCTCCAACTCCTTTCTCAGCCCAGAGGAGCTGACCAGCCTCAGCTGTGTCACAGTCAGATGGGTGCAGAACTGTCCTCAATTCCTCCAGCAAATACTCAGCAGGTTTCTCTGCTCTGCTGATATATTTTAACCTTGAAGTGCTAAATGCCTGTTGTACATTTGTAAAAGATACAGGTCACTTACTTAGGTGAGAAGATTTTTTTTTTAATAAATACTTTTAGTGAACAATGAGTGAGAATCCTGTTGACTCTGGAACAAAAATATGTATTAAGACTTCTGCTATTGGATTTCCTTCTATTTGTTGTTTGTGGGTAATGTGCACTATATAGAAACATTAGTTTTCTCAGTTCAGGACAGGTGTCCCAGTTCCAGAGAGGATATCCACTCAAGAAAGTAATGAACTCCTATTAATTTTATTTATTAAGCATACATCCAATAATGTATTTACATAATTTTCTGAAATAATTCATTGTCTGATCCTGCATTAATTTCTTTGCAGTAGCAGGACACACCATCTTACATTGTAAATCTGGCTGGCATACTGATAGACTGTCACAAGTCCTGTTTTCCTTCTAATAGCTAAAAACATAAAGCAGAATCTCATTCTTGCTTTCCTTTGCTAGGTGCTTTCTACCCCCTTTAATGGTCTACTTTTAGTTTCTTTATTGCCCTGTTAGAAATCACCTCTCAAACCAACTTAATAATCTCACACTTGCTCACAAAAAGTGATTTAATTAAGGAGTGAATCCATGCTGAACATTCTGCAATGCACGTAAGTACGTGAACTGCAGTTTTGAAAACAATTTGTTTAATGTAAATGAAACTTATATTCCATGAAAGAACTCCTCCTGAAGTTAAAAAAAAAATCCAAGTAGCCAGTCCCTTCAGGAAAAAACTCAGCACTTGGAATAATTTTAATGGATTTACTAGTAAACATTCCACTTAGATAGTGTAACCATTTTTTCCTTTTACCCTTTATTTCTTTACATATTTACATTACTTAAAAACATGTAAGATTCATTCAAGCCATCTTTAAAAATACATGAGCAGTTTTTTAAAACTGATTTTGCAGTTTTTAGTGGCAGCACCCACATAGTATCAGCACAGAATTTAAAATTACAGAGTTTCAACAGAGGTAAGTTCTCATACACATTTCCAAGTCCCTTATTCTAGAGAGATAGCTTTACAAACAAATCCATCTGCTGTGATACCACTGTTCTCCACATTCATTACAAATAACGTACGTCAACATTTGTTCATCCGGATTTGTGTTTCGCACCCAAGCTGGAAGAAAGAGAGTTCCTCTGGCAATCATAGTGACAGTGCAATCAAATTTTTCACAGCGTCTGCACTTTATTTTGTTTGTCTGTGTGCCATTAATAACCTGTGGAAGCTGATGTTCCTGAACAGATGATTTTGTGTACAGGGCCCTCAGCTGTTTCAGTTCATCGCTGGCCATTTCCATCACTGTCATCTCAGCAAAAGCCTTTGGGCTCAAAGTTCCTGAAAAAAGGTTACGCTTTAAGTGGCAACTTTTTGGGTTCTTAAGGTTAGAGATTTTACTTCTGATGCAATTTTTATACTTTTTATCATTTTTAGCATGAAGAGCAAAAATATGTTCTTCAATTTCTTTAGCTAACTCTAGCCATTTAACAGTTTCTTCATCTTTGGCAGAATCAATCAAAGCTTTGTAAAGAAGATCCACACATTTACACCTCAGAGCTCTCATCAGATCCTGCTGCAGACTTGCTTCACTAACAACAGATTTAGAATCTTCATGAACAGCATGTTGTTCCTCAAAAGAAGAAAGCTGATTCATACTGCTTTCTGCATTGTTACACACCACATTTTTAACAGTTTGTGATGGGATCAAACTGTTGGAACTAGTACCATCTAATGGCTCCTGCTGACATGGTCCTTCAGATAGCAACTGCTCTCTAGGAACTACACTGAGATGCTCAATTTGTTCTTTCACATACACAGAAACTGACTTTTTAACTGGCATTGACTGAGCACAGTTATTCTTGTAAAGTGATTTCCACCTTGACAATAACTGCTTTGCTTTCTTTTTCAACTCTCCTGAAGGGCAGCTCTTGAGTACTCTATATACAACCTTGGTGACTTCTGTCCCCTGAAGATATTCTACCGTCATATCAACATATTCAAGTTCTTTAAGATGATCCTCAATATCTTGCAAATTGTTCTCAGACAGCAGTTTTTCAATACAATGGGTTCTGTGTACAATATTTTTCAGATCAGACATTTTTAAACCTGGAAACAAAAGAAAAGATCATCACCTTTCCTGCAGTTATGACATTAATTCATCTTCTGTATATTCACACAAGGTCTTCTTTTCCTTTTATGCTATTTTATTTGTATATATCACTGGGTTTCCCACCATTTTCCTGAAATGGTGTACAGAAGCCCAAAACACCATTCTGGTTCCTACATGACCCTCAGCTTTTCACTTGCTATACAAGAGATCATGCTACATCTCTTTCAGAAGTTTCTCCTTACAGCTATCAGAGAAGCCAGTCAGTCATGACTTTTACCTGAGGTCCCACTACTGCCCTTCTCCTTGCTAGCTCTGGCATCGTATTACAGATGGATTATCAAGATGGGGCAATGACACCTGCAGTTTCAAAACACTGACACCTACAAATTTTGAAAATTCTAAAAGGTTAAAGACAGATCACTCTATATTTTCTTGCAGCTGTAGCATTACTAAAGCATGCTCACATATATTCTCACGCATAAAGGAAAATCAAAGGGGGTCTTCAGAATGCAGAATCTCATGGTTTCAATAGTATTTCCTTTTGATTCCTTTTCATTGAGCCCTTTGATCAAAAATGTTCAGTGCATTGTTATTGCAAATTTACATGCAAAAAAAATTATATTCTTAACATTATTCTTGCTGAAAAGGAGAATTAAATGTAGAATGCAGAAATGAATGGTGTGTTGTGTTCTTAATTTCTGCAGTTAGCCTTCTAAGTTTATGCACGAAATCAGTGTTTTGTCTGAAATTGCAACCATCCTGATTCTACTCCACAAAACCTCCTCTGCCTGACAGAGACAAGGCTGGCTACACACATCTGTATGGGAAGAAGTCATAAGCTGGTTTCTTGCAGCATCATTGTTTCCATGATGAAAACTCCTGAGAACAGGGGTAGAGAAGGGACAAAAGATACAGCTGGGTAATTTGCACCCTATTGTTTCTATGACCACCACCCACTAACTCGTATTTTATGTGACAGAAATAAGTTCAAATTTTAGGTAGGACCTCAGAGCTCCACAAAAGAAAAGGACAGAGAGGGTAAGACTTTACTTTTTTCTATAGAAACAGAACCAACCCATCCTCCACAGTAAATGTTCTCAGCATTTCCTTTAAGCTGTATTTGAATACTCTTGTCTTACATTTTGAGTCCTGCAAAACCTCAATAACTGCGATTTCAGAAACCAATTTATTACTCAAGAAGTTTCAAACTCAGAGAAACAGGATGCAGTTTTCACATACTTAAGCTGAGCCCTCTGCATCATCATACTAAAAAGAATGTGAGTGCATCCACTCCTCTTTTCTTCTACAGAATCATAGAGGCTGTGAACAGAAAGAGCTTTGTCATGTAGGAGAGCCATCACAAAGCAAGAACACTTCCCTGTCTCCAGAATACCAAGAAGTGGACCTGAGAAAATTATTATCTGCCAATCTACTGTTTTCCATGCAATCCAGGGCAGAGTTGGTGACAGCTGTATGTTAAGCCAGTATGATTGCCCTATGCCTTAGAATCAGTTCTGCTTCTTCCAGCATACTCCACATTTTCTTCAGATCTTGTGTCTATGTATGTGTTGTATTATGCTCACACGCCATAAAATAGATTTATCTAAATGCAAGATGAAATAATGAACTCTCAATATTTAGCATATAGGGCTATGGACATGCAAAGAAATTATCACACACAAACCTCTGCTGATAATTTGTCAGTGCATATACTTCTATCCTGTGGCAAAAGGGAGGTATTTGGATCTTTCATGGAGGACTATGCATCATAGAAGGCTTCCTCTCTACTGCACGTTGAGGATCTGTGTGTAAGAAATCTGTATGCAAGAACTGTACACAGAGTCTGTGGGTATCACCTGCTTCATGCTAGTGGTTCTCGCTCATCATTATCAAGCTGACCATACACAGCCCCCCAGCATGGCAAGGCTCTACCTTAGGACTCTTACACTAAGGCAATAAATTAGTTATCAGAAATTTAAAATTTTCTTAGTCCTGCATTGACTTTTTCAAGTTCATGCAACATTAAATTCAAGTTTGTAAATGTTTTGGCAGCAGTTAAATAAACAAACTGAAATCACAATATGGATGTCAAATTATAAACAATTATTTTAAAATAATTTTGGAAATTAAACCACCTAATAGACTACTAATATTTAAGTCAAAACAATCACTTCTAAGGAAATGCTTTTCTCAAAATGTACAAATTAGAGCAAAGAGGCAGGATGGAGTGACTCCCTTCAAATGTAACAAGCAAAGTTAGGTAAAAATAACAGAGAAAGTACTTAAATATTTTAATGGAGACAGATATTCACTGGTAATTGGGAGAAGCATAAGAAACAGCATAAAAAAACCCACTGAATAAAGGTAATAATCAGTGACATCAGAGAGGTTTCTGCAGGGAAAATGGTCTTGAAATGGTTCTGGCTTTGTTGTGTGTACCTAGTTTGCAATAAATTTAAAAATATTTCAAGGTGAAAAGCAACATATACTTCTGAAATATTACACTAGCTGCTCAAGCATAAATTTAATCTTGGTTTCCAAATTAAAAGGAAGCGTGATGAAAACAATAAAAAGTTGTTTGTATGTTTGTTGCCCTATAAATCAAGTAAGGACCAGATTTATCACCAAGGTTGACACAGACCCCATAGTTTTACCCAAGCAGAAATTAAATAGAGATTCCTAAAATTATAAGGAACATCCAAATTAATTCAACATTTCATTTTACTACCATGGTTTCTTTCAAAGGATGAAGCAAAGCTCATTAATACTGGGGAACCTGCGTTGCATTTCATATTAAGTCTGAATGCCAAGCACCTTTTCTGCTTTCCTAATTAAGGCACAACATGATTACGTCAGACAACTGTAGAAAACATGTTTTTCATATTCTTATAGGGAGAAACTTGAAATTACTGATGCCATGGTAATACTGCAGTATATTTTCTAGCCAAAGTTCACTGGCAACCCAAGTATAGCAAGCCTAAGTTCTTATCTGCTCAGAATCCTGTTCTCTGATCTCTGGCGTTTCTGTTGTAAATCAGATAGAGCAGTAAGTTCGGAGAAGCCCCAAAACCTTTTGAAGAGAATGCAAGTGTGCCACAGAAATCAAGTTGCAATTCCAAACGGAAAATAATTGTACCACTTGAGGGAGCTGTGGCACAGCAAACCCATAGAATCTTTTGAAATGTGCATGAGAAACTCCAGCCTGTGAAGAAAAAAGATAAAATGATTATGCTATGAACTTTAGGAGACTACAAATTTTTAAGGGACATATTTGCCTAATTTTGGCAAACAAACCCTGCAGAGTCCAGAGATGCTGGGGTACAGACAGGAGGGAAAGAGTATTCCCTTATCCAGTTATTGTCTGTACACTGCACTTTGATTTTTTTTAATTTGGAATTTGACCGCTTTTCTACCTGATTTAACGCAATTTGACAGATGCTGCTGAGTAAATATTTATAAAATTAACTGAATCGAACTCAGTCAGCACTGTTCAGCTGTGTTCTTAATTCTAAGAGACAAGAAATCTGAGAAACACTAGGTTTTTTCTTAAGTTACAAAATGAATCATGCATCTTTGTTAAGGTGGAGCTGTAAGAAAAAGAATGAACAAATGATAGTGTCACAATTTTGTGCAATAGAAAACAAACATCCTCAACCCTCCCACAACTGCACAGGGCATTTCAGTTTAGCAATGACAGAATCACAAAAAGGTTTGGACTGGAAGGGACCTTAAAGAACACCTAATTCCAACCCCCCTGCAATGGGCAGGGATGCCATTCACTAGACTTGGTTGCTCAGAGACCCATCTAACCTGACCTTGAATACTCCCAAGGATGGGGCAGCAACAACTTCTCTGGGCAACCTGTTCTAGTGCCTCACCACCCTCTGTGTAAAGAATTTCTTCCTAACATCTAATACAAACCTGCCCTCTTTCAATCTAAATCCATTGACATTTGGTCTGGAACGATCTGCTCATATAAGTCTCTCTCCCTCCTTTTTATAAGCACCCTAAGGTACTGGAAGACCACAGTAAGGCCTCTCTAAAGCCTCCTCTTCTCCAGGCTGACCAAGTCCAGCTCTCTCAGCCTGTCTTCATGGGAGAGGTGCTTCAGCTCTCTGAGCACCTTTGTGATCCTCCTTTGAACCTGCTCTAACAAGTCCATGTTTTTCTGGTGCTGAGGACCCCACAGCTGGATGCAGCATTCCTGGTGGGGTCTCATGAGGGCAAAGTAGAGGGGGAGAATCCCCGCCCTCGACTTGCTGGCTGGGCTGCTTTGGATGCAGCCCAGGGTGCCATGGGCCTTCTGGGCTGCAAGCGCACACTGTGGGCTCATGTCCAGCTTTTCATCCACAGGAGCCCCCAAGTCCTTCTCTGCAGGGCTGCTCTCAGTGACTCCTTCTCCCAGTCTGTGCTCATGTCTGGGATCACCCTGACTCAGGTGCAGCACCTTGCACTTGGATTTGTTGTACCTCAGGAGGTGCTCATGGGCCCACTCCTCAAGTTAGTCCAGAGCCCCCTGGATGGCATCTTGTCCTGCTGTGGTGTCATCTGCAAACTTGCTGAGGGTGCACCGATCCCGCTGCCCATGTCACTGATGAAGATATTAAAGGGTGCCAGTCCCATGAGAGTCACCACTCACCACCAGCTTCTACCTGGACACAGAGCCACTGACCACAACTCTGGCTGCATCCATCCAGCAAACTCCTTATCCACTGAATATGAATGAGTCCATCCATCAAACACATGTCTCTCCAATCTGGAGATAAGGATGTCACGTGGGACTATAATAAAGGCCTTACAGAAGTCTAGATAGATTACATTGGTCAGTCTTCCCTTGTCAACCCTGCTGTCACTCCATCATAGAACGCCACCAAATGACTTGCCGTTAGTAAAGCCATGCTGGCTACCTTGAATTACCCTCCTGTCTCTTATGTGCCATAGCACATCTTCTAGGAGGCTCTTCTGAGGCACAGAGGTGAGCCTCACCGGTCTGTAGTTCCCTGGATCTTTCTTTCTCTCCTTAAAAATGGAGGTGATGTTTCCCTTTTTCCAGTCACCAGAGACTTCACCTAACCACCATGACTTTCCAAATATGCATGAGAACATCTGTTTGAATTCCAAGCGCACACTGAAGGTTACAAGGTTCGTATTTACAATGAGACTCTGTAATGCTGTGCTGAGGAGGCACTTTCTTGCCAAATCATTACAAGCTCTCTGACTGTACGATATAATGAGTCACTTGTGTGATAAATGATGACAATCAATAAAAACCTTATCAGCCAGTCTGCTTCCAAAAAAAAAAAAAAAAACCCAAAAAAAACCAAACATCAGGTTTACCTCAGGTTTAAAATATGGCCATCCTGTAATAATGCCAAGTTGAATCAGAACATTTTTAAACAGTAAAATGACTAAGTAAGAGAAAACCAACAAACAAACAAAAAACAAAACAAAACAAAAACCCAGCCTGAGACACTTGCTGTTAAGTGCAAATTCAGTCCCGAGGAAAAACACTGCCCTCCCTAAAAGCATTTGGGATAAATGCTTTGTCTTTGCTTTACACCTTATCTTGTACAAAGCCATAGTCCATTTTGTCTTAACCCTGAAAAACCACGACAAACTCAGAATGCCTCCAAGCAAGAGTGTATGAATGTCTTTGAAGGGTGAATATATGTCCTTTTCTCCCTCATCCCAACCTCCATTGTGGGTGAACTTTTCTCCAAGAAATTCAATGTAATTGGAAAAAAAATCTAGACCACAGCCCAGACAAGGATCAGAAGTCAAGTACTCCTAAGCGTGTGCCCTGGTTTCATTTGGGGTAGAGTGAATTTCCTTCACAGTGGCTGCTATGGGGCTGTGTTCTGGATTTGTGCTGAACACAGGCTGATAATATGGAGATGTTTTTATTATTGCTGAGCAGGGCTTACACAGAGCCCTGCCTTTCCTACCGCCATGCTGGCAAGGAAGTTGGGAGTGCATGGGAAACTGGGAGGAGAGACACAGCTGGGACAGGCGACCCCAACTGACCGACGGACGTTCCAGACCATCTGACATCGTGCTCAGTACATAAAGTGGGGGGAAGAAAAAGGAAGGGGGCGACATTCAGAGTGGAGTTTGTCTTCCCAAGTCACTGTGACACATGGTAGGGTCTCCTGGAGATGTCTGAACACTTGCCTGCCTATGGGAAGTAGTGAATGAATTCCTGGTTTTGCTTTGCTTATGTGTGCAGCTTTGACTTTTCCTGTTAAACTGTGTTTATCTCAACCCATGAGTTTTCTGGTTTTTAGCCTTCCGATTCTCTCCCCAGTCCTGCTGCTGAGGCCTTGAGTGAGAGGCTCCGTGGGGCTTGGGGTTAAACAATGACACAGGATAATAAATGTTCTGCAAATGTTGTGTTAAAAAATGTTAATGCTATAGCAGAGATGGTGCATAGCATAGTCCTGGAAACACGGCTTACTTTGGGCAACCTAAATCCCATATAAACAATGAAAATTACCAAATGCTATTTTAAGTTCAAGAGCCTAAGCAGAAATCAGAATTCTCACCGCCAGTCTTCAACCCCAAAAACATTTCTTCATCCTATCTACAGTGAGAGAGCAGATATCAACAATGTCATCAAGAAACCATTTACTGGAGCTTTTATTTCATCTTGGCAAAAATCAGAGCTCTTCCTGCCTCTCCACAGGACTGCCTCCCACACCTAAAAAATTCATAACTAGACAGAAGTTCATCTTCAAAGAGCCACACGAACAAAGCTAAATGAATACAATGAGAACTGAGGCAATACAACAGTATAATTTCCAGTTGTCTATGACCACTGACACCTCACTGACCAAGAGTCACCTCTCAATCAGATCCAGAAGCACTGGAGTACACAGTACTAATATGGAGTAGCTTTATTCTGCATCTTTTAGATCAGTGACTGCTTGAACTACAGCACTCAAATAATCTGGAGCCATACTGTCTCGACCCTATGCTTCTCCCAGGGAAATCATTCTCCCACAACTTTCTTCCCAAATTAGCAAGTTTGAAGAGGAGAGATGGCAGAGTGTATCACATTCATGTAAAGATGCACAGAGTATCCTCGTTTACAAGGGCAGTTTTTAATCCTTATTTGGAGTTGCTTCTTCTAGACCCCTCCATTTTTAATTAAAATGGAATTCTTATATTATTAAAAAAAAAAAAAAACAAACAAAACCAATCAATAGAGCACATAATGAAATTCTCAAGCCTCAGGGATCAATCTCAATCTAGAGATGTCAGCAAATTTTTCTAAGATCAAACATGCATGGATTTAATGAGACAGGAAAAGCTGTTGTCCTTACCAGACTGCTTAGCCACTGACTTTGTTTGATACCAGTATGTAAGCCAGAGCTCATAAAAAGGTTCAATACATTACAGCTACACCAGATAAAGTAAACCCTGACTTGTTCCATGGCAAAAAACAAAATGAGAAAATACTTTACAAATTGAACAGCTACAGCTGTTTCGAGCTCTAGGATGCTCCACTGATGTTAGAGAGGATGCACATCCCAGCAAAGACATTACCTTGCTAATGGCTCCTTTTAATAATTTAATTTACAGTCAAACTGATTCACACTGGAAGATATTTTAGCTTTTCCTATATCCTGTCTTCCTTAACCAGGCAATTTTTTCTACTGAAGTAGTTAACTACTTGAAACACTGAAAATGTTATAAGTAATGCATTATTCCACTGACAGGAAATCTTTTATTTTTACTGATATTGTTGACTTTGTTAATAAAATCATTTTATGGAGTTTAAAAAAAATTACGAAATTTACTTTTAACAAGTTACAGATTACAAGTGTCAAGTGGAGATATTAGCTAATCTCTTCCACAATTGGACAGATACACAGACTCACAATACATTCTAATACATTAGGATTCAGGGAACAATAATAAAATGTATATATAGTTCTGAGAGATTTGTCATCAACAGTTTTATTGGCAATTATGTATAAATAAAGTAGGTGTCTACTTGCTTTAATATTTGTACCATTTCACATAAAAAAACACTTGTGGGGTTTCTCTAAGGTACAACCAGATTATTTTTCAATATTAACTAATTTTATTCTAAAATCCACTTCCTAGTTTGGGCACAAGGTCACAGAAATGTTCCATGGAGCACTCTGTTTTTTCAAATTTTCATGACAAAGCCTTGTCAAAGCTGGAAGAGGAATCTCTTTTCTCTGAGCCACTTTCCACTCCTTGTCAGTATGAGGTACTAGCTGGGGCTTCAAGCAGGTCAAAAGTCAGGCTTTTGACACACAGGGCACATTTTCTAAACATGAACTTCCATTTTGGCCTCAAGTGACAATACATAGAAAAAGAAGTGTGTTGAATGGAACTTCAGCAGATGACTCAGACATGATTTAATGCTGCTACAGTGAAGTTTATCATGAGATTCAGGCTTTTGGTGCAGCTACACACAGTGTTCCACAAACCACACAGTAACTTTTGTGATTATATATTAACAGAGTCTCCTGCTAGCTAAAGAGTACAGCTTATTATCTGCATAAAAATCCAAGCTGGTTAGAAATACATCTGGCATTTTCCCAACACGTCTCTATCATGAAGAGCAAAACTTAAGCTGAGCCAAGCAGAAAATGCTAATATCAATCCTTTAACATCACCTGCCTCAGTACTGAACCAAAACTTCACTGTGTGAAAAAGAGGTTTTTGCACTTTGTGAAATTACTGCTTCATTTCCTAACATTCTTTTTTCTCAACAGTAAAATATTTGATAACATAAAAGAATTGTTGTTACATCTGACAGACAACATGAACAATGTTTCACTATTTTCCCACAGCAAGAGGATATTATAAACACTCTCCCTCACTCAAGAAACATACCTGGCAATAGAAATATGTTCTAAGTAGATTTGTGTAACCATTTCTTAAATAACTACTTTTATGAAATATAGTTTAGTCTCCTAACTGCTCATCTGGATGGATGCAAATGTTCATATTCATATTCCCAATCACTTCAGACAGCAAACCAGCAAAAAAAAAAATCAGGAAGGCTGTGATATCTCCAAGTAGAAGCCAGTTTCTTCAACATACTTTAACATACATGTATTGCCGTATACACGTAACAGTTTCAGTTCATTTTATGCTTTGGTGCTGTTTCAACACCACTGGGATTGTATCACTCAGTGGCTCTGCTCCCTCTACTCAATCTCTGTGCACAAGAAGCACTCATAACACTGTCCCCCAAAGACTGGGAAATCGTAATTCAGAATCTCTGGTACACTGAGATTGGCTTATACACTACAATGCTCTTAGAAGTAAAAAAATGGGAATTGTTCTGCATTTCTTTTGAAGTTGTAAGCCTCTAGTCTTCCTATCTTTCCACCTCAGACACAATGATTGGCAATTTATACCTTTTTTAAAAAGGAAATGTTACAGTATTATGCACAACATGGCTCCAGCAGCCAGTACTTGAAAAAAAAAATGCAGGCTTTTACATGTTCTATTATAACTACAAAATTATGTATAAATAAATTGTCTACTACAAAACTACAAAAGACTGAAAATTCTTTCCCTGTTTACCTATAAAGATGTTACCTTTCATGCTCATTCTTGGTTTTACAGCTTTCCTCCATTATTCTGTAATTTTATCTTAAATTTCTTGTTCATTTACCCAAGGAGAATTAGAACTTTTTAAACCTACAGAAAAGAAGAACATATTGTGAGCTGCAGGTATAACATTGGAGGTATAACATTTTAAGTGAGAGATCTCATCAAATTTTCTTACATGTCCATCTATTTTTCAGTCTCCACAAATATTGTTTATATCCTCTTGCATATGTACCTATTTGAAACCTGGACAACCTCAGTCTAAACAAAGCTTTCCTGAGGTGAATCACATTTCCTTCTTTCACTGAGATCTGCATTGGCACAGAAGTCCAACAAAACAGACCATCTTGAAGACAGAAGCCTAAATCAGTAAGTAAAAATGTACTTAAGACATAGCCATCCAAAGTACATTTGTTAACTTAATACTTCAGAATGAAAATATGAGTAATTTTGGGGAGAAATAAGCAATGCTTTCTCTTGAATACATTTCCTTAACAAAATAGCTTTAAAGATTATTCTTAATCATACACAGCTACCAAGGAATTAAATTCTAGCACACTACAAGCAAAGGTAAATGTTTAGTTTCCAATGTTTTTTTATGGAAAATTGTTCTGAGAAATTAATATAAAAATGGAACATGTAAGTAATAAACACATGCTTTATGAACTTCTGCAAGCTTTTCATCATTTATCAGATGAACACTGTCTTTTCATTGCTTTAACTTTCTTTTTTTTAGTTAAGTCTTGGCTGTACACTATTCCTATTTGTCATTCCATTGTCGGGGCCATACTTAGATTAGGTATCACTTTGTTGTTGTTTTACAGGTTTTCCACTGAAAAATTATAAAACTTTTTTCCTTTAAAAATAAATCCTTTGTATGCAGGAGAGTGCATATGCTCCTGAAAAGGCCATCCATTCTGAATGGATAGAGAGTATGATTTAAACAAATGGTATTTGTAAAATATTATTAGTGTCTGCTGACATTCCTCATGCTAAAATATGAACACTTAAAAGTGAAAGTACATAATTTTTTAATATTTTAGAGTCTTGATCAACGACCCATGATGTACTGGTTTAAGCAAAGGGTGAAATACAGTTGAAATTAAATAGATTTTTTAATATTTGACTATTAAAATAATACTACATTTAGAAGCGTGAACTCTAGCTCCTTTCTATATTTATTCCAACATATATCTTATTTCAAGACACCAATGCTGCATGGAGACCAATATAAAAAATACATAAAGAATTCCCATAATAGCACCATCCTGCAGCTTCCAAGGTCAGCCTCTTCTGTGAGTGGAATTGCAGCCTCTTTCGATATAAGTCAGGAGGGAAGTTATGGCAGCTGGGAGCAGCAGCCCAGCCGTATGCATTTGGAAGCAGCTCACATTCGCTTGGCGTCGAAGCCAGCCACAGGTGACAGCTTATCTGGCCGAGATTTGGGATCAGGCTCATGCCACCAGCGGCTGAGAATCGCCACTGGAACGTTCATCCCGGTCACCAGCCCACGAAACTTGGGGGAGATCAGGTTACCAATCTGCCTGCGTTCGCTTCCCAGGAAATGGGTGGGCCTGCGCACGCTCTAACTGTGATCCAGATGTCAGGGGCACGCTAACTCTGAAGGGTTTTCTCCATATTCTTCATTAAAACTTCACAAAATCATAGAATTAATTAGGCTGGAAAAGATCTGAGATCATGGAGTCCAACCTATGACTGAACATCACCTGTCAACCAGACCAGGCACTGAGTGCCACGTCCTCAAACACCTGCAGGAACGGTGACTCCACCACCTCCCTGGGCAGTCCATTCCAGCATCTAATCACCTTGATGAACAAATTCTTTCTAACGTCCAACTTAAACCTCCCCTGGCTCCTCATATCCGTTCATACTACACATCCCCGGACCCGTCTAGCTTAATTCTGACCCACTGCTGTCCTGCTCAGGGGCGAAATGCACAGCCGGGGCAGGAGGAAAAGCAAGCACAGCCCTACCTACCAAACCCTCACTTCTCAGGGCACTGTTCCCCGTTCCCCTCGGTCCCGAGAGCCAGCCGGGGCTTGCACCGCGCTGAAGGGCAAACCAGGGCTGCGGAGCAGCTGGGCGGTTTATGCCTCTTGCGATTTTCCCCGGACCTCCCCGCCAGCGCCAAGGCAAGGGCGGCGGCTCCCTGGACACTAGTGAGGCGGAGAAGCCGCACTCCTGCTGCCCCCGGCGAAACACACAGCGCTGCTCCCGCACGGCCCGTGCCCCGGCGCCCTCACCTCCGCAGCGGGGCCCAGCGTGGCGCCGCCCGCCCGCTTCCTGCTCCGCCGCCATCTCCGCGCGGCTGCGGCCCAGGCGGCTGCGCGCTGCTCCCGCCGCTGCCGGGGCGCTGGCGGACAGCGGGCGTGGGCAGCTCCGCTTGCGGGCCCGGGGGTGTCTCAGGAAAGAGAAACCGCGTCCCGCTGTACCAGGAAGAGTGTGGCTAGCAGAACTAGGGAAGCGATTCTTCCCGTGTACTCAGCACCGCTAAGGCCGCCTCGAGTACTGTACCCGCTTCTGGGCGCCTCTCTCCAGGGAGGACACTGAGGTGCTGGAGCGTGTCCAGAGAAGGGTTGGGAGCGTATGTCCTATGAGAAGCGGCCGAGGGAGCGGGGGTTGTTTAGCCGGGAGGAGGCTTAGGGGTGACCTTATCACTCTCTACAGCCACCTGACAGGAGATGGTAGCCAGCTGTGGGTCGGCCTCTTCCCCACGCAGCTAGTGACAGGATGAGAGGATATAGCGTCAAGCTGTGCCAGCAGAGGTTTACAGTGGACATTAGGAAGAATTTACTCACAGAAGGAGTGCTTAGATGCTGGAATGGACTGCCCAAGCAGGTGGCAGAGTCACCGTCCCTGGAGGTGTTTAAGGAATGTCTGGACGTGGCACTCGGTGCCGTGATCTGGCTGACAGCGTGGTGTCGGATCGGGTTGGACTTGCCGATCCCCGAGGTCTTTTCCAAGCTAACTGATCCTGTGAATCTGCTGTGGGATGACTGTGGCAGGTGTATTCCCTCTGGGCACCTGTGCTGTCCCTGCGGCTACTGCAGGGTGAAAGCAGTCCCGAGAGGGCAGCAGCCGTGGAAGTAACTTGCTGTCCCATGCAGCCTCAGGTGTGAGGGCACAGTTTCCACTGAGGCTGCCGGCTATTTTCGGCATGGATCTGGCACATGACGTGGCTGTGGGGCGAAAGGGACACCATGATGCTGCCCTGTGGCCCCTGTGCAGGGCATGCCCTTCCTTTGGTATCTGTCTGCATGGCTGGGGGAGCCTCACCATGTCCTCTCACCCCTAAAATGAATGAAAAAATAAATTACATTAATGTGATTTTAAACTTTAACCTCAGTCATTATATGGTCCTTCTCCAGCAAACATGGCTTGGAAAGGCAGTGTGACACACAAGGTAAATGAGTATCAGACGTAAGGCTAACAGAGAACAACAACAACAAAAAAAAGTTGTAAAACTTCCTGTTTTCAATATAGTGCTGTGTTACTTTTGCTATAACCAACTAATCTTTTGGATACTAAGTGGAGCTAATGGTATAAACAGAGTTAAAGAAAATAAATATAAAATTTCATAAGGTTACAGCTTTTTGATATGATGAAGTCTGCTGGACATGTCTGATTCTGCAGTAAACGTCTGAAAGTGAATGTAGTTTAGTCAAAGTAAAGGTATTTGTCATTGCCTTTGTTGTAGTGCTTTCCTCTTTCACATGTATTTCATTTTTCATGTACTTCACATAGGTGTTCAAAATGATTTTTTAAGAGATTACTACTTCCAGAATTTTGGCTCTACAGCAAATCTGTAGATGATGCTGGGGTTTATACTCCAATACAGTAAAATGCTGGTATGATTTTTTGATACATGTTTTTTGTTTTAGTCACTAATTAGGTCTGTGTTGCCCTCTGCTGTCAGTAATCTGATTTTACCTACCTGAAGGTGCCAAATATGTTTTGGCAAGAATATCATGTACTGCAGACCTCTTTTTCCTTATTTTGACATAATGAACATCACCATTACTAACCACACGGGGAAAAAAAGCCTTGCTTTGTTGTAGAGGATGTAAAAAAACTAGATAAACAATTTATTAAATTATTGTTGTGAACCAGTTTATCAGTGCTCATCACTGAGTGATCTCAAACCTTACCTTGCTAGTGCTGCAGTGCTTGCATTATACCCTGATTGCTAATGCTGTTCAATTCTTCACTCACAGTGTGTTTGTGCCAGACTCATGAATTCATCAGTGGCTGAACTTGTGATACAATGAGTAGCTGAATGCCACAGCTGAAATCAGGCTTCGTTTCTGCCTTGTCTTTGTGTCTCACACAGCAAAAAAAGTGTGGGACAAAACCTATGCCAAAGAGTTTTATGAAACAAGAGATCAAGAGTTTGAAGCATGACTGTCCAGAAATGGCACAGTAACATACTAGCAGAACAGGATCAGAACCTTCCAGATTCAAATGTGGCATGTTATGCAGGGGCCTGTGTTACATATTTTGAAGGATTTCTGTAGGCTACATATGTCAGCAATTCAGCAGTAGCTCTCATTGCAATATCCAGGAGTTTGCAGTTTCATTTCAGTTTGGGGCTCCAAGGCTTTAAATGCCACTTTTCTTTAGTCTTTCTGTACCTGTGTGATTGTGAGAACAGTACATACTGGATTCCTTAAGTCCTCAGCTGAAAGTGCCTACTACAGAGGCACAGAGCTCCCTTAACAGGAAGGCAAAAAAGGAACATGGCTTTTTCCTCGTGATTAGCCCTCCTTTGAGATGGGATCAAAACTGAGGGTGCCCCTCCTGGAGACTGGTTTCTCACTCAAAGGACTGTTTGGGCATCTCCATTAAATTCTGCTTGATCTAATGAATAAGAGATCATTATTCCAGTTTTCCATTTATAGAACAGCTGCAATAATGCTTTCTCAATTACCTTTGAAGTAAAGCAAATTTAAAAAAAAATTATTAAAATTATACACTCAGTAAATTCATATGTATGTGTATACATGTGTAATGATATATGTGTATGTCTTTGTGTTTGTATGGTTTTCCAGGATAATATCAGTGCTACTGTACCAGTGATAACTTCCTTGAAACTTCTGTATTGGCTGTGATAAGTATCTGCATTTCTAGAAACATAGGCTTCTATTCAAAAGATGGAAATATTCTGCCAGCTGGTAAAATATTGAGTATCCAGAGAACTATTTGGAAAAATGTTGGTCCATCATAAGGTTTATGTAGAGAATAGTATATGCTTCAAATAAGCCTCTGTAATTTGTTTTTTTTTAATTGTTATTTTTAAAGAAAAAAAAAACAACAAAACCAAATGCATGGATATAATTTATTAATATTTTTTAAAATATATTTTTACTTTATTTTTCAAATTGTGTCCTATCTTAATGTCATAATAGGATCTATGACATTCATTTCGTGCTCTACCACTGTAATTCTTCCTGAAGAGCTTTCTTCAGTTTAATGTTTCTTTGTTTAAAGGTTATCCTGTCAATAAGTCTGAATTTGTATTGATTTTAGAGTTCCCAGAAAAAAAGCCAAAATATGGAAATGCAATTCTGTTCTTAAAAAGGCTCCCTCCCTTCTACTAGCAAGTGAGGAAAAAAACAAAAAAAAACCATAATATGAACCATGAAGCAAAGCATTATAATTAAATTAAATTAAATAGGGACCAAAGTGTTTTGAACAGTCATCTCCCTCTGTCCTTAATGATATGCAGAAGGGAATCCTATATAATCCTATATAATCCTATATAAATGTCATATTCATAGACTCTGAGAATGCATGACTCCAAGAATTGGGCCATACTTTGGGACTCAGATTTCATTTCGTGAGAGCACTTTCGATTACAGCATTTGAAGTTTGTTGATACACACAAAGAGTGACTTCTTGGGTGGCTGTTCATTTCAAGAGTCACTTTCACATTTTCAGGCTCTGATCCAGTTCTGAGAGGGAGGTGGATGAGGCCCTGGATTTCCTTAGGCTGGTGTTGAACTGATGCTGCTTCTGTGTGATGAGATAAAGCCTCCATCACCGAGCAGTGAATGAGCTTGGCAGTAATGCTGCTCAGCTCTCCTGATATGGCAGCCCATACTATTTATTTCCACGTCTTGAGATTCCTGTGCATTTTCTGTAACACTGGAATGTGCTGAATTTAGGATTATGAGGATGATGCATATAAAGTTAGCTGGGTAATGTTGATGAGAGATATTTCACATGTGTTTCCTGGCTCTTCCTCCTGCCAGGAGTTCCAGTACATGGTAGGGGTATCATACCACCTGGAAGACCTGAAATTGAATTGCCAGGAAGATTATGAAGAAATTCTGCCAGAGTCAGTGGAGTGTTATGAAGCCATCTGAGTAACTTGCTTAGTTAAGCACTGAAGAATACTTCATTTGAGGGAAATTGAGATAAGCAGCTCTCTCTGTGTCTCCTTTTCTGCTATGCATAGGTAGTGAACCAGTCTGGTGTTGATGAGTCAAATATGAATTTGTTGTGGCAGCCCTGGGGGTGTTTAAATACACACAGTGCCCTTGAAATAGTTACTTCTGAAGGAACCAGCAAATAGATCAACTACAAAGTGATCCTGTGTTCCACCACTACACAACTTGGTGGACTGCAATGCCAGTACAGGAAATATGAGAAAAATGTATTGGATCTTTTTCAGTGCAAGGGAGTTTCCAGAAGAAAATGCAGTCATTCTCAGATCATTTTTCTTAGAGGTATTAGCTAATTTGGAGCCACTGACTATATTGATATAAAGAAGAGTGATTATTTTTTCTTATTCCATTACTTGTGGCGACCTGCAGTTAATTTTAATATCCCTTTTGCTTGCACAGTCACTCAGTATCACAAGATTCTTTGCAGCCACCTTTCAATTTAACTCTCTTGAACCATAAAGGCAAGCGTTATTATCTTGCTATTCACACCTTCACCTGCATTTTCAATAGTGCACATACTTGAGCCAGTCTACAAATGCCCTCTTGCCTCTACAAAGGGTGACTGTTTTAAAATCCTGGCAATTTCAAAGAAGACAAAGAAAATTAGGACTCCCATATATTTACATCCTGGGCAGGAAGGTGATGCTAATGATTAACTCACTGTAAATGAACATGGGGCTTTATTCAGTAGAATATCTGTTCTAGCACTTTTAAAATCGGCAGTTAACATTACTTAGTTTAGAATACAATTAATGCTTGAGGGGATGATAGTTTTTTTTTGTGTGTGATTTTTAAATATATTGTTTTTGATTACTTTATGGCATGTATTTCTAAAAGTTTTTATAATTTTTTGTACCATTTTATCATGTTTGTGACTTCTGTTTTTTTATAGTATTGTATAACTGTAAATTGAGTAATTTTTTAAGTGGGAAGACAAATCCTTGTGCAGTACACAAAAATACCATGAATTGAGATATCAAATATAGCAAGAAAATGTAATACTGCAGTGAGTCAAAGCACAGAGATTGCAATAACTGAAATAACCTGCAGTGAATCAAACCCCAGGGATATAACATTAAACTGCTATCAGCCTGAAATCAAAGCCAGACTGGTTGATTGCTTTATCTGCCTAAGTCAGATTTACTGAGTGCTCCCCAGAGGTGTCCAGTTCAGCAAGCAGATTTTGGGTATCAAATGTAAGCACTGTACAGCAGCAGAAAGCAATGGAGCAGGGGGGTCAGCTCTGGACAAAGATTTCAAGTGCCTGAATGAGCTGCTAACTTTGCTACCGTCTTTCTAAAGAGCAAACAGCAGAAAAATGTCACCTCCTCTACACAACAAAAAAGTGGCACTTCTGCACATGAACTGCCTTCAGGGAGTGATTCTTGGAGCATTTTGACTCCCAAGCTCTTCATGGGAATCATTAGAGGGAGAGCTGCAGCTCGGGCCCTGACAGAACATACCTGAGGAGCTATTTAGTGCTCCTGCAAACCATCCTACATCTTGGAGAAGTCACTGTCTTTTCATGGAAGTAAAAGGAAGCATATGAACAAAAATAATTAAATGCTGTTTTAATGACATGTCTAGGGACATGCTGTTTCCTTTAACCCAGATCTGATTTCCTTCAGAATTAAATACATTAATTGTTTATAATATATTGTATTATTCTACATAATGTTAACTTTGAAGTATTTCCCTTTCATTTTAGATTAATTAATAAAACACTCTAAATGTGTGATTGAAGTTAGCTTTTAGCTGAGGACCTAAAAGGATCACTTTTAAAATGATATCTCAAATCTGTTGAAAGAAAAGTTTCTGCTCAGGAGTATCTGAAATAGAAATTGGTATAAGGCATTACAGAGATATTGAAAAATTGAGAGGTTTTCAGAGTATCAGGCTATTTAAAAAAATTCACTGAATCACAGAAGGCTAAATATTCCCCAGCTTAGTATTTCCCAAATAAAAAATTAATAATCAGTTCTCTCAACAGTTGTATAATGTACCCTTCCTGAAGAACTGGGGAGGGTCCAAGAGACTGTATGTCTAATTTTGTTGAAATCAAACTTTAAAGTCAGGTATTTAAGAGGTTAGTAACTGTTAAAATTAGAAATTCTTTTCTATTAAAAATCTTTTGCTGTGATGAGTTTTAGTGTAACAGTTGCACATATGACCAAGTAAATTACTCACACTTCATTGCTATTTACCTTTTCATTAATATATTGTCATGAGTTACAATACCTCCAGTACATGCAGTTGTATGAATCTGTTATTAACAATATACCAGTTATGAAGTAAATATGAGCAGCAGTCATTGAAAACCTCTCTTCATTATCTTGATCTTTTTGATCCTGAAAAAAAATGCATTTGGGAATAATTTTTTAATATATAAAATAACATCTAATAGCTGGGAAAATGTTTTAAGTTCCTTTCAGCTGCAGGTTAAAAGATAACCATCTTTTGGGAACATGCCTCAGCATTTCCATGTATTCACCGTGGTCAAAATGAAATGCCTCTGTTAGTTCTTTTGGCAGCTGAAGAAAAGTGATTCAAACCTTTTGTTACAAAATTCAAGATTAAGTGATCACATCTGTTGAGTAGCTTTTGAAGGATGCAGTATAGATTTGGGCAATTAGCTAGAAGCTGTTTCTTTTCATTAACTTGCAGGCAGGGTAGTCTCTAAGGTGTGTTATCAGACTTAAGAGTTACAAATGATATTATCAAAGTTCAAGCCACTTGATTACAGCATAACTTTAACTTGCTCAAATACTCCCAGTGTAGTTTCCTTGCTGTCTAAAATAATCAAGCAGATAATGGATTTCATGGAAATGGAAAACTGTCAGGAACATTTTGAGGCATTAATGACTATAGGCATAATACATCCTTTTACTCTTTTCATCTGAAGGAGAAACATGTAGGTTTTGCCCTTAGCAGTTCCATCTTCAGAATGAATGTTGCAAACAGTACCAGGTAATTTGCTAATGCACTGATATGGTTTATATGACTGTCTGTACAGAATGGATTTATTTTGTTGCTTCTGCAAAGCTATCTTTGAATTTATTAACAACAAAAAAAGGTTTCAGTTTTTCTATCCAGATCTTATTATGCTAGAATTATGCTATGATGCCAGCTATCTTGTGTATGATAATCCATTCAAACAAATGGGAAACCACTTCTACATCTACTACAGAAAGCCTTATGGCAACTATTGTGGTTAGTTGGTACTGATCTGTGCAAATAATTTTCTTACTCATTCCATGAAATACAAAATACTTTTGACTTGACTTTTGGATGGAATTCTACCACTAAAGTATTGGTCCCAGTGATGATTCATGGTGGGCTATGATTCATCCAACAGTAAATAAATATTAGCTTCATATTCATTGTGTTTATTCTCTGTTGTTTGTGTATTGAGCGAATACCCTGTAGATATCATGCCTTCCACAGGCAGTATTTATCTTTCTATGCCCAGTAACTGTTCATGCAAGAAATGCCAGATGCACTTTTTTAGGTGGACTCAGTTTGCTCCATATATATACATCATTTGCTCTTCAAACACTGCAGCACTCAAGACTCTAATGATTCTTAGGCTTCTTAGTATTTATAGGTGCTGCATAAGTTATTGCTGTTTGAAGCTAGACACAGAATTTTACTTCAGTAAAACTGAACTTTCATTTTTTTTGATCTTCAGTAAAAATAGTTCAGTCTGACAAGGAGGAGTGAATCCATAAAAATTCTTGTTTCACTTTTCTGCCTCACTGTGACCAGGTTATTCAGGCCTCCTGATATAATCAGTCAGCATCCAATTTGATACTGAAGGAACTTTGCCCTCATTTTGAAGGTACCAGAGTCTTTGCTCTTAAAATAAAGAGTTTGCTTTATCCAAGTCCTGTTTCTGTGATTTCCACAGCAACTCCAAAGACACCAGGAAACAGATTCCCATGTCAAATCTGAAGTCCGTGTACACTTCCCAGAGTATCTGTTTTGTAACACAAACCAGTTCTAACAAAAAAGCTGCATTTCCTTGTTGCATATCCATTGTAAACTTTCCAGATATTTCAGTTTTGCCTACCCTTTCCTCAGCTGTGTGCACAGTGCAAAAATACTGTGTTTCAACAAGAAATCTCTCAAGCATTCCTGACTTGCTTTGTGGGTGCAATTCAAGGTGTTTGAACTGGTGTAGTGTTTTTGTTAAAAAGCTTAGATTCTTATAGGCTGAATTCTTCAAAATTCTTCAGTGTTAGAGTTCAAAATTCTATTCAGTCATTTTGAATGTACCCTTCTTCATATAAAAACTAAAATAAGAGGGCCACTAATAACAAACAGTGAGCAACCAGCCTGGAAGAGGATAAACAGAACTAACCAAGAGGAAAATATATGCACATGAATTTAACTGAACATTGTCTGCACCAGGGCTTTCCCATGGGCTTCTCTGTTCTCTTAGAATCCAGACCATTAGGTACATTCCACAGAGATCACAAGACAAAAATAATGTTCTTATCTTTCCCAGCATTGTCATTTGACTTCCTTTCAGAAAAGATGTAACCTGGATTCTGGTCCCTCAAATGTGTATGTGTACATTGACATGCACTTGTGAGTGTGGGCAAGCATGGCAGTGGGTGGCAGCTCCTGCTCTGTGGGAGAAAGTACTGCTCACCTTCCTGCTCCTGGGGATGGTAGATAATCCCCACCCTTTTTGTTGATGTTTAAAGGGTCATGAAGGAACTCACAACAAAGATTTTTTTTTTCAATTGTGTAAGAGGAGCCTTATTTTGTGGCCACTAGGTCATACTGTCTCCTGGACAATGAAAATCATTCTTTCTCACCTCTAATGGGGTAAAGTAGGCCTGCAATCCAGCAGGAGCCTTTTGTTCAGTACATAATGTGAAGCTTCTTAAAAATTAATAATGGGTCATTCTTTTTGCTCTTGTATTTCCATGCCAGTTGGTAACATCATCTGTTAATGCTGAACATTAAATGCTTATAAAACTATAAGGGGATCATTTCTTAACATTGATTTGTGTTACTCAAACACACTGATGACAATCAAGATATTTTACATACTTTATTGGTAATGAAAATATTTCTCAAAGACATGAATCAACTTGCTTAGCTCCATCAAAAAGGAAATGAAGGTCTTTGCTTTCTTCCTACTTGTTCAATAGATTGAATATTTACCTCATAGCTAAGATAAATTATTTGTCAATAGAATTACTTTAATAAAGTTTAGGGCTTGACATGTTTCAAAGATCACAGACCCAGAGGGGTAACAAAATTTGGGAGGAAGGCTACTGCAGGACGTCCAAGATAAGAAGAAATTAACAAAGCCACCTCAGCACAGCTCAGCAATAATACAATAGTAAACACTGAACACCACCAGGCTGCCCAAGATAAGAAGCCAGCTCAGCATAACTCAGCAATAGTGGAGTATTAAACACTGAAAATATACTAGATAAGTGGAATATATCAAGATTAAAAACATATAAATAATGGTCATAGTTTCTGCTTGGTGTGCTGACTTTGTGGATTTATCTAGCACCCATCTTTGCACAAGTATTTAAATAAACAAACACCTTGGCTCTGTGTGTGATTGCCTTACTGCACACAGGGTGATGCATACTGATTTTTGGAACAACATACCCCTAAGAAGTTAATTATGTCACCAGAAGTAGTAACATTCTCTTAAAGACTGCTTTATGTTCTTATGTAGTACAAGAAATGAAATAGAAGACTAATGAATAGCCCCAGAACATTTTTAAGAAATAAAAGTATGTAGAATTGTAAAAAAGCTTGACAAATAATACTTCAGAAACCCTGACCTTGAATTATAAAATACAGTAGTATTACACTCAACACATGTATTAAAATTAGAAGAACTCATAAAAAAGTGTAATCTGCATCTTGCACATCAGTCTTTCTGTTTGCATTGTTGCATTAAATTCAAGGCACAATTTTATAGGTTTGTTTTGGTTTTGTTTTTGTTTTTTAATTAAAAAAGAATACAAAAAATACACTACTAATAAAATGTGAAAAATAGGATTCAATCTGTTATACTTAAATGTCCATTATCAGGTATCTTCTGGGCATGAACCAGAAATTAGTATAACATTGTCCACTCCAATTTCTCCAGTTTTACCCTTCCCACGTTCTGATTCAAAAGTGACCTGTCATAAGAAGAGATATGTGTTAAGGGTGAAAATGTAGTTTATTCAACCATTTAGCAACTCCGAATTAGTTATAATGCTATAAATGAAAAATATTTTACTACAACACAGGACTTAATGACTTGAATCATTGTAATTTTTAAAGTTTTTGTGCATTATTTTAACTAGGTTTAAAATCCTCTGCACAGATTTACAATACCAGATGGATGACTTTAATAAGATTATTTACTTTCATTGTGAAAAACGCAAATTGAGTGAAATCCTCTTATAATAATGTAGTTTTAACACAGCATGTGATGTTCATGCATTTCATTTATTCAAGACATTAGAACTGCTCATTTTTGATCTCTTTGGATACTCAGGTTTTGTGTGCCTATTCTATATATATTTACACACTCTCATATGTATTGAGTATAGTATGTATACTGTATATAAAGAGGAGGATTATTTTTATGACTAGGATGTCTGTGTTTTTTAATTTATAGTCTGATACTCATTTATTTAAGGGCTTTTCTACATCATTCCAGCTGTGCAAAGGACCTTGAAAAGGGCTTGCATTTCCTTTACATTCACTGTATTCAATTATACAGTAGAAGCCTTTACACAGCACTGAAAATGTTCCATCATACAGATGGAAAGCAGGCCCCAGAATTTCGAGGAGAAACTGGCTGAAGTCCTGATTGAGGCAGTTTTCAGGCATACATCAGAGCAGAGTGTTCCCTGTTGGTACGTCCTGCTCCTAAGGTGATGGCCCCCCTTTGATTATACATGATGTTTCCTTTTGCTTGAATGGTCTGGTTTAGTGTGGCTTGAGAGCAACCTCTTCCATGAAATGAAAAATTTTCATTTTTCTAGGCATGCATGTAAGCTTCTGTTGCGTGAGATATTAAGGTTAGATTTTGATTACTTGTGTTAATTTATGATGTGATGCAGTATTTTTACAAAATGACAGAATTACTGGCATCAGTATTCTAACCAATTGGGGTGATTCAGTTCTGAAATTACAATCAGGTGATAAGTTTTATGCCCCCTAAAATGTGGGTTCCTGTTTCCTATTTCAGATAAGCTTTTTGATTGCTGATGCCTATAAACAGCTGGTGGAACACTTGAGAATTAGGAAATAAAACCAGCGTGTTAGTTATGGTAGTTGGCTAATAAACTGTGTTATACTTACACTGTTGGTTGTTTCAGCCCCCTGAAATATCTCTATTTTTCCAGTTCTCCACTTTTCATCTTTTCCTTTGTTCTCTTCCCAGACAGGAGTAGTTTTTTTGTTTGCCAGGAACACTCGAAGCTTTCCCACTTTCTCACCAGCAAGCCGATAACTGAAAATCAAGCAGTAGCTGCTCTTTGGTTTGAGGTCAGTGAGGAGAAGTTTTAAACGCCCCATATCATTCTTGTGCCCCACAAAAGCTGGAACTGCCATGTAGTAGCCATCACCTTGTAAAAAGAAAATATATTTTTTTAAAATAATCTTTAATGTACTTGTGCTATTTATTAGCAATTTGAATACATGTTTGCTAAGAAAATAAGGGGAAGCTGAAGATAGTTTACTTGAATAATTTAAAATCACATTGGAGAAAAGCAGCAGGAAGTGTACTTAGCAAGGAATAAACTTGTACTGTTGGAAGTCAGATCAGTTTAGAGGGGAGATGAGTTCATATTTCACTGGCAATTACAGTCATTCCTCCTTGTATTATCTTTCAAAGGCAAAACCATCTGTCTTTCAAATGCAAGTCTGAAACATGCTGCTGTGCCTCTGTGGTCAGATTATTTCGGTACTTGAGCTAGCTCAATATTCTCTCCACTGTTCTCTGCATTGATGACAAATTCACAAGGGAACTGACAGCTTATTTCCCAAGTCCTGGAAGACCAATGAAGTGACAGACATACACAAAGTCTTAAAGGAATAAAACATCTGGGGTCATAAATGAAGTCATAATCAGCAGATATAAGTTCAGGGAGACAGGATAAGGCCAGGGAAAGGTTTTCCTGAAGTGACAGCACAGAGAAGGGATTTAGGGAATTATATGGAGCAGGGGAGGAAGGATTAGTGAAGAAAGACTAACATGGAAAGACTCTGAGAAAAGAGGATGTGAATGTGGGATCTGGTGTAAGCAGCGTGCAGGATCTGTAGGATCCACTGGTCATTACTGCAGCAACTTCTGCAACATTTCTGTGTCACAGGGAGAGAAAGATCCTTTCCAAGAAACTCATCCAGCCCCACCTTTTTATGTGCACCCACTCAGCAGTCCCACATTGCTCTCATGGAACTCTTTTTCAGGTTTCAGCAGGTTCCCATTGGTACCTATTCATGTATTGGTTGTTCTTGAAGCCTTACCCTTGGCTTATTCTGAATTTGTCTTGCAGAATTTGGGATTTCTGAGCAGTTATCCCAGTGATATTTAAGCCATGTGGCATCTACATTGCCACATCCATCTAAATGACAGATGTGTGATTAAATGTCCTACCAATCTTGGAGAGACACAACATGTAGTTGATAAGGTTTCCATTGCCTTGTAGTTTGCAATTCTGATAATAATTTTTCTTACATTTTAATTTATTTGTATTGAAATATGTTGCTGATTACTATTTTCTATTGGACATTTCAAAGAAACAATATCCACTTCTAGCATCCTCTGCCTCCTTTCTTCTTTTATAAAGATAACCTACTGATAGAAAAGAAAAATCCTGGATTCTGTTTCCCCTCCCCCCCCCTTTTTTTTTTTTTTTTGAGGGGCTAAGCCATCAAATCAAAGTCTATCTAGATGGCACATATCTAAATACCTCTATCTCGATCAGCAGGATTCCAGTCAAAGTCATCATCAGCATCTTGTTTCCAGTCACAAACCCCTCGACTGAAGCTGCAATCAACTGGAAAAAAAATTGGCAGAGATAATAGGAGCACTATATCCTAAGTACTGTCAAAACATTCTGCTCTTTATCTTTTAGATCATCCTAAAATTATATTCTGAATTCAGATAGTGTTGACCTAGATGAAACTGCAAAAAATCAAAATATTAGAATTTATGTAGCAATTCTTTCTTTAGCTCAGTGTCTTTTTACTCACACCTGCACATGTGTTTATATGCTGTGACTTCTGTATATTGATGGCCTGCAAATCCCCAAGTACAAGTGGAGCTGTTAGTGTTGAACTCTAACATCAGGAATTGTTTGAGATCTGCCAGCTTTTGAGTCCTCCGTTCTCCATTTGTTACACTGCTGTAGTTGCAATCAGCTCAAGTTCCAGTTCTACCCATTGAGAGAAACTGGCCTCCCAGGAGAAGAATCCCTTACATCAGCACCTGATAGTCCAACTACATGGAGCTGGGAATAGCCCAGAAGAGCTGACCTTTAGAGCACCCTGAAAAGGATGTCAGCCAGAGCACACCACAGCCTTCATGACTGTGCAGATGAAAAGCATTACACACACAAAGAGACACTGTGCAATGCAAGCATGACAGATCAGATTAAGAGTAATATGTCAGCCATCTGAAATTCCTCAGAAAGAAGTATCCTTCATGTTATTTTAATGTATTTTATCATGAGACAGAGACACACAGTACATGGCATTTAGAGAGCTTTGTTTTCTAAATCCTTTGTTTCTGAGACTACTGCTTTCTAAATTGAAAAAAATGTCATCCAGCACATCTGTCTATTTTATTTGTTTAAGATTATTGTGTGCTATGCAACATGTTTTCATTTTATAGATAATATAACCTATTTTTTTTAATGGCTATGTAATTATTCAAGTGAAATTCAATTCCAAGTCAAATTCTAATGTGGGGAAACTTTCTATGCATGGGTTATAAACAGTAAAAGCATGCTTGGAAAAGGACACGTTGGAACTGGTAGCAGAGTTTGGCCAGATACTGTCTCTAATGTGTTCACAAAATCTTTGGTTTATGTTAAAGGCTTTTAAACTAGTTCTGACTTGGCTAACACAGGTTGTCACAAAAAGATACAATACACAGGAAAATAAATACTGTATGATAAAAATAAGCCACCTTCTTGCTCTGGTCTTGACACTGGAATTTTCCTCTGTGCCAGATGAGGGCCAAAGGCAGCTGCTTCTTTTACCTTGGGAACTAGGGAAAACAGCTTGTCAAGTACTGAGTCATCACAGGAACAGAAAATGGAACTTTATTCCTTTATACCAGTTGACATAATTTATTTAAATAAGTCAATATATGTATTTTCCATTCCACCACCAAACCCATATTCCTAACTGCAGTTAGATAATCTGAATTATAAAAATTTGCTTAAATTGCTGTTTTCCACAGCACTGAGCCTTCTAACCTATAGGCACTGGAGCTACAGATCCATTGAATTACAGATTGATTCAAGAGGTCATAAAATGTTCATCTTTCTTCAGTGGGCTGATCTGCTTTCTTGCTATAATGATCAAATGGAACTGAATTCTACCAGACAGCAGAGACAGTGACTTGGCAGCAGTTTGCCAAGAGCAGCCTCAAAAAATGGGTAATGTCAAAAAATTGACTTTGTAAAAGCCATAAACATTAGGGCACCAAAGGCTCACAGATCTGTATTTAGGGCAGTGATAGCTGGTACTGCTGTAACAGAAGCCCCAGAAAGTTATTTTTCTGAAGTTATACTCTCTGCTAGGGTGCACATCTCCTGCATACCTGATCAGCTCTGCTGTCTGCTGGGAAGAAAGGCTCCAGCCTCTTCCTCACCCTCCCTACCACAGCTGGTAAGCACACACTGATGTTTTGATAACCACCCTGAGCAAATTATTTTGTAAAAATTGGTCGATGTGACTCGTGCCAAACTGGAAGAGTCAGTAAAGCAGCACCAATGAATGTTAGGGGCATTCTCTACGATACTGGCCTGAAAGAGGTGGTTACTCAAGAAGCATTATTTCTCAGCCTCAGAGACCAAGGGAAATCCTCTCCTGTCTGGTGACATAGAAGATTACATATTCTTGTTTATGCTAAGTGATCTCTAAATTACTATAAGTCTTTTAAAATTCCATGATTAAGTTTGCTTTTTATTATTTTAAGTGATTAATAGATAAGTGCACTCACTAAAAAAATAATCATAAGTCTCAACTTCTTTATGCATACTTTATGAAATAAGTAACTAATCACACATGAGATAAGTGAAAGCTGATGATACCTGTGATATAGTCATGACCACCTATGAAAACAGGAGGAGTTTAAAAGTGCCATTTCAGAGGAGTGAGGGAGAAGCCTTTGGATTATTCTTAGAGAATGCATTAATGGAAAGCCTGAAACTGAAGTTCACTTTTCAGCCCCACCCATGGGCAGCTGTGTTAAGAAAAGCTATGGAAATTACTTTTCCCTACTCAGCATTGCATCACATATGCAAATGCCAAATATTTTAAAAGTCTTTATTTTCACATGGATGCACATTTGTTCAGAGGGGAGGCTTTTTTTCCCCGTGAGTTTGACTGAGCTAGGGCTTTCCATTTAAATACTCCAACATGCTCACACATACTCAGTTTTAAGAATATACTCAGAAGCGACTGCAATCCAGAGCCTCCTAGCACCATAAAGGCTATGCCATCCACTTAACCTTTCTTCTCCTTCAAAACTCAAACATTGCTCTGTGTACACCAGTGAAAACACACACTAACAAAGAGGCCCAGAGACACTTCCAGAAGTGCTGAATTTGAGAAGATTCATGCAATCTTATGAGCTTTCTGATGAATTGCCAGGAGCGTGTTGTCTGTTGTTGTCATTGTAGCTTCCCCCAAACCCAGTCCATTGCTTGGATCACCTGGACAATATTCATACTTAAGGCAAGGATTAATATACATCTTTGTCCAAATTAATTTTTGTTTACATATACACAATTAGGAATAGGCACATCCAGATTAGGTGTTAAATTTACTCTCAAGCCATAAACTTGGCCTTGTACTTGGTGAAACAGGCTCAGGCTGTGAAAACCTTTGCCAAAATGAAGACAGCTATTAAAATATGATCAGTTCTGAAAAGAGTGGAGTGATTTAACAGAAGACAACAGCTGCCAGAATGATTTATTGAATTACACTTGAATTCACTTGAGAGAGATACGTGCAGGTGTAGCCATGTGCTATCAAGCAAAGAACTGTTATGGACAGAAAAAGAGTCCAGTTTTGTTTCCAAATCTATTTTTGTTTTTAGTCTGGCATTACAATCAGGTTTTGTACTCACTGAAAGAATATCAGCTGCATATTATGAGAAACTGCAAGCTTCAGCTTACAGAAAGGTTTCAAAGAAGCTTTACTGCTCGAAAAGTGCCTATATTTTAATGAGATCATCCTCACACACAGCCAGGATCCAAAGTTTACTCCCTCATAAGTAATAGGTAGGAGTCATAATTAATCTTTTTAGCTCTTCTGCTATCAAGTGGTCTTGTAGAAAGGCAGGTCTCCTCTCATGGTCCTTAAGAACAAGCTCTCAGCAACAAAAGCACACATATGTCCCACTCTAGGCACAGCAGAGTCCATCGTTCTTTCTGTACTGCAGATGCCTCCCATCAACTTATATGCAGCAACAGCTGATATGTAATCTCTACATACAAACCCCTTCATATCATGGTGACACATGTTCTTAATCACTGATGTCATCAAGACCATTAAAAAAACAAAACCCAGAAAAACAGAGTGGGCACTGTAAAAAAAATCAAGCAGAATATAAGATGTAGTAAATTTAAGATGAGCTTCCTATATATATGGTGTACCACTAGATTGGACTCACAGGAATATCCTGTTTCTCTGCCACCATGTCCTGCTCTGAAAGAATTACATTTGCCAGAAATCTGACATGTATAGCTATGAACTGAGCTGTGGTCTGATTATTAATAGCTCACAGAGTGGTGTAATTACCAGAAAAGAATGAGAGCAAACATCATGATTAACTGAAGAAATTCTCATGTTCACCATCAAGAGCTGTGAAGCCATAAGGGAAACAGTCCACTTTTAGTGTTGCCAAATACTAATCCCTCTTTATCGTTCTTGATGCTACCGAAGGAAGTGTCTCTGTGTAATAACATGGCTACACGATACTACAGGAGTTCTAAGCACAATGTGAATTTCATAAACTGGTGAAGTACAGAATATAGAATTTAGTTGCAGTTGGCAATATCATTCTGAATTACCAATGCCAAAAAGCAATAAAATGTTATACACTGTCAGAATTAAGGTCGTACTTAATTATTTCAGTGGAGCTTGAGTGTAGCATCTCTGCAATCCTTGCTTATTTAATGAAGTACTGTGGCCCAGCTCTCCCATATGCAGAAAGGGTATTTCTCATGCAATAAAGAGCTTCCCAATACTGTGGTTTACTCTCATTTTTATTAAACTATTTAATAATGATGAATAAATAAATAATGATGAATAGTCATATCCATAAATAATTAGTCTATCAATAAATAAATACTCCTATTTATTAAACTGCACCTTTCACAACAGGACAGGTCCTTCCTTCATACTGGACAAGGCAAGAATCCCATGTAAAATAGTAATTTGAAGTAATTTCAGACTGTATCATAAGATACAAAACCATAAGAAAAAAATTAAGTTTTCATTTATGACCTTAATTTTGACATTTCTTACATGTTGTGGACTTCACTTTTCTGTCTTTAACTATTGTGTGGGGCTTTTTTAAAAAATTGGTAAATAGCAATTCTCATGAAGGTCCAGTATTTTGGTACTTGGGCCTATTTTAATAATTTCCTACAATGTTTTTTCTGTGGCTCCCTATGTATTTATTATGTAGTAAAACTACTATGATAAAATAATACATCAATTTAAAGAGACTTTTCTATTTTTTCCTAATTAACTACTCTTCCCAGAAGACAAACAATACCAATATTAATAATACAAAAGGCAGATGCTATGTGAATATTTGAGGAATTATATGGAGGAATTTAATGTTGTAGTAAAGGAATCTGCTGAATTGACATCAGCAAAGAAAGGAAAAAATGTACAAATTTATGAGCTGTAAATTTGAGCTAATGATATTCTCTGAAGGATCACTCAATATCATTAAAATTAAAAGTGTTTTTAAAGCCAAATGTTCAAGCAATTAAGCGCATGATTGAATTTTTATGATAACAAGGATCAAGTACAGCACATGGAAATTTAAAAGGAAGAAAACACAGTTAAGCAATGTATCCTGAAATGAAAATGGCACAATGCTTTAACTTCTTGAATCACACTTGGTGTCAAACAAGAAAGCCACAAATAATACTGAGTTCAAAACTTAATGAAACTACATCTTGGGCATGCTGCTATCTCTGCATGAAGCAGAACACCAAATTTCTGCCAGAATCCCCTAGCAAAATAACATCTCTCTTAACAAATTCAGCATATTAATCTCTTAGATCTATAAGGGAAAATTCCAGCCAGATGTGACTGGAACAAAGGCAGTATAGGCAAAAATACAGATGAACCACAATGCTTTAATATTTTCAAGCAGTAATATTCATTGTTACTGCTGTCAGCTGTAGTGGTAATTTTTGTAGAAACAAGTAGACTCTGCCTCTCTGCCTAGCCCAGGTATATAGTGTTCAAATGTCCTGGTTTGGTTGGGAAGGTCTTTGAAAAAGAATCTCAGCAATCATCACAACAACAATATATTATTTAGATTTTTCCCTGTGTGCTCTCACTCAAATTGAAATCTGGAAAATTAGTGCATTCCAACTAGTGTAGTACAGAGTACTCAACTGGAAGGTTGCATAATCCCCCCTTTGCAATTGCATCAGGTCATGTAGCCTGGTACAGGAGACTGATTTCTCCCTGTATCACCAGGCAGAGAGAGCAGAGCCTTTGTCCTTCTAACCAAAACTCAGGCTGACCCTACCCTAGGGGCAGTATTCCTGGCAATCCTTCCTGACCTGTCCAAGCAGGCTGAAAAAGACACCTGTTGAAATGTCTGAGATCCATCCATCCATCCATCCATCCATCCATCCATCCATCCATCCATCCATCCACCCATCCATCCATCCATCCATCCCTCTATCCATCCATCGTGTCCTCATTTGTCTTGTAATGGGAAGTGCAAAACTTGCCTTTTACTGCAAAGCATCTTCCTAAGCAGTCATTCCAAATCCATAATGTTGCACGAGGCTTTTCTCTCCCCTTCCATCTGCTTTTGTTGAACTTTATATTGTTCCTGTCAGTCTACCTCCACGGCCTGGCCAGATCCCTTTAATAGCAGTGCTGCCCTTCAATTAATGGGTCATTCTCCCCATTTTGGTATTGTCAGCAAACTTGAAACATGCCATTAGCACTCACTGTTAATATTTGCAGGAAGGGAGGAAATTGGCGAGCAAAGTCCTGATTTTGTTCTGTCTATCAACTCCCTAGCATAATCTGAGGAAGCAATATTAGTCTATATCCTTAACTTAAACTGAAACAGGCCAATTACTGAAAACAAAAAAAGAAGGCAATTTTAGGAGCCTGCCTTTGGCAAAGAAGCTTATATTCTCCACTGTATTAAGTGAATAATTACATTTTTTCTTGGCTATTTTACAAAATTACAATTACAGACCATTTTTTCCAGAGGACATTAAAATGATCCTTCCTTTAAAAATATATATATTTACCTCTCTTTCCAGGTTAAATAGCAATAAACTGAATGTTAATTTAATTTTTAAATTTTTATTATTATAATTTTAATTGCTGTGGGATAGTATTTATTATTTTTCTATATTTTGGAAAGAGAAAATGTAATGAATTAACTATTGACAGCATATATTCTTCATACGTAATTATTTTTGCCGCTACCTTGAAGAATATTTGACTGAGACAACTGTACTAAAAACCAGTTATAATGATAGAATTGCTTGGGTTGGAAGAGACCTTAAAGATCATCTAGTTCCGATATGCTGTACAATTTCTTGCTGTGTTTTTCAAAGTCTTCAAACATATTTTCAAAAGCATTAACTAGAACCTAACCATTCTATGATTCTATGATTCATTTTCTATAAGTAAACTCTGATAAAGTGTCTAACATAATGTTTTGTTATGATTTTTTAGTGTTTAGATATATTTACATTGAAGCCAGATATTTTAAAAAACAAACTTACAAAAGACATCCCCTCTAAGGCTTCGCTCATCAATTTGATTTTCAAAATCTTCCTTCTCCTCTTCATCTGACTCTTCTGCCTCCTCTTCTGCAGTAGCTGCAGTTTCTTTCTCTTCCTCACTGTAGCTCCCACCAAGATCAATACCACCTTCATAGTCCAGCAACTGCAAGTGGGTCTTAGTAGGTGGGGTCACAGCAGCTTCTGGGATTGCATTCTTGATTGTTTTATGCCTTTTCACACTGCTTTTTTGTGCAAGAAGTTTCTTAATTGTGTCTTTAGCTGTTCCAGGGCTTCTTGCAATTTCTTTCACTGACTTTTCAGGGATAACTAGAACCAAGAAGAAAATAGAAAATATTAATTTAAGGAAACATTCAGCAATGACAATGTCTTTAAATGGGTCCGTGATGTCCTTTACAAGGTCCAGAGACCAAGAGAATTAAATTCTCTACTGCGAGATGTAAATTCAGTTTTGCACAGAACCAAACACACATGCACATGTTCAGCTCTGCTCTACAGACAGCTCTGTCTGAGTTACAGTGAAAAGACCAAAACAACCCTCAGTAATGATCTCTGGATTCCTGTGTAACATAGGAGTAACACAGGCTATAGAGCCCCTTACTTGAATCATTTTTACACTGGAGCACTGGGCAAAAAAACCCAAAAATCCTTCTTCAATTTTTGGACTAAAATTGTCCATGGAGCTGGGATCCCCTCCACAACAACTGCAGCCTAATAATAATGAACATTTCCCTTGCCTATCTTTTGTGAACTTCTCTGGTCTAATTTTCCTTCCATGGCAGGCTGAAAGCTACTGAAAGGAAGGATATTTTGAGAAGACATACATCAAGCTTCTCCATCATATCTCTTTTAGCTCTTATTTAATTGTGAGGAGTAAACACCAAAATTCAGAGAAGCATCCAAGAATGCCAAATTGTTACCATCTTGCAATCCCAAGATAGACTAGAACATAAATGTAACATTTCCTGAGAATTTACTGTTTTATGACTCCTCTTGGACATGAAATACTGTATCTTATAGTTTTGGATAAAGTGGTGTTATTTTAATTATTCTGGAACTAACCTTTTGGATACTACTATCAAATGTTTTGCACAACCATGTCATAAACTACTGACAGTTTGAGTCTTTTATGTGAACCACCGAGGAAACAGTGAAAACTGAGCAGTTCCAGCGTGCTATAAAAAAGCTCTTTCATAAAGAGAAACTATTTTCATCACTGGATCAGAATAGCCTCATATACTGCTTCCCATCTTTGATTCTCAATCAGTATTGATGCTGCAGTGCCTACAGTCTTTTAGGATTAAAAATTATGGTGGAAGACTGCTATTTTTATTCCCCTCTGCTTCTGCTGTCTAATGATTATATTATCAGGGCAAGAATATGTTCCTATTTTGCTCCTCACTTTGTATTTATGAAAATTTTATAGTAGTACTTTGAGACAGATGGACTGGACTTAGAATCTTGGGTAGTACTATTTTCTCTGTGCCTCTTTTCATGGAGACACAGTAGAAGAAAAAAACACCAGTAAATAAAATACAACTGCAATCTAGTAGAAAAAGAGGAAAGTTCCCTGAATTTATGTTGACTTCTGGAAAATACAATCCTATCACTTGTGAATTTGTCACATTTTATTTATGGCAAGTGCAGCTACATGCTATTTAGTATGTCAGGAACAGAATCAGACTCTTGGTGTGCTCACTGTGGCATTTAGGTGTTTTTGAGATTGCTGTCGAAGTAAACAGATGCCAATAAAATGAAAGTCAAACTTGAGGATTTGTTCTTCCTTCTTTTCGATAAAACTTATAGGCTTACTTGTCAAATACTTACAAATAAGCTCTTTACTAATACTGCACTAAATATCCTCTGGAGGATGATGTCATGAAGGAGGTAAGGTTCCCAAGGTCTAAACTCAGAATTCAGCAATAAAAATTAACAGGAAAGCCTAATTCCAAACAAATTTCCCCTTGACTATCAGTAACAAGAAACTTCATGCTTTTAACAGAGAGGCTATGGGGATTTTCAAGGCCACAGGACTGACTGCTCAGCAAACCTGAACATCTGCTTTTAGTTTCTGCTTTGAAGTTTTCCTCATGAAATGGAAAATTCTTACAGTTCAACATAATAACCTCTGTGGTGTCAGAAAACCAATCTCCTTGTATGTGCAAAATTTAGCAGAGTGGAAAATCAGCTGACAGGAGTGACAAAAATAGGGGGATGAAAAGGTATAAATTCCCATGTGCTTGAAGACTCCAATTTACTGCTGCACTATGAAAATCTCCATGCTTGAGAAGACAGAGACTCTAGACACTAAGCATATTTTAGGACACAGCACTAGTTTCCTTCCAACTTGCATTCATCTTTAGAGTAGATTTAAGGCTTTTTATATCTAGCCATAAATTGCAGGAGGACTAATGCAATGTAAGGATACACCACCTTAAACTTAGTCTGTTCTTTTGAATCCATGGCCTGTGGACTTGCCTGAATGAGCAGCTCACCTTCTCTGCTGCTCTGGGGTGCTACACCTGAGGCAGTGATTTTTCAAGACCCTTTGCCTCAAAATATGTAGATAAATGCAGACATGTTGGTCACATTTGTGCACTTATCTATCCATGTGACTGCACAGAATTTTGGGAAGTGCAAAGAAATGTAGAGCATTCCACCTTAGCTCAGCTCTTCCTTACGTACCTTTGATCAGGAAGCACGCAGATTAATGCCTCCTGCTCATGCAGTTTCTGTTTATTGCCCTAATAAGAAAATATCTGTTTTCAAAGGTATTTTCTTTCTTTGAATAAGAGAGAATTAAGGCAAGAAATAGAAAAACAAAGACAAACAGTAGCTGAGGGCTAAAAGTAAAACTTTTATGTCATCAGTTGCTATACAAACTCATAAACACACAGAAACGGATTGGTGTAGGATATCTAATGACTGAGTTGTGAAAGCTGAGTTGAAAAAAAAATACATAAAGAGTATATGCCAACCCATTGACTCTGTGCTGCATTGTGTAAAGTGAAGTATACAGGGGGTGATACAGGAGAGGGACAGATAAGGGTCTGTTTTCCTTCCACACACCCTGTGACTGCAGCTGGTGCTGGCCCTGACCATTCAGGGGATGCAGCAGGAGACAGCTTGCTCTGCACTCCAGCAGGCACTCCACTGCTTCCACCCTCACACCTCACAGAGCATTTAAAAACCTGGTGAGAGACAAGCCTAGGAGGTTGGCTTACAAATCCTTTCGTAGCTCCCTTTATGGCTTCTCTAGATAAGAGTTGCAGAAGTGTTGAGGGAGACAGACAACAATCTATCATGTGTAGGTGGAGTCTGTAGATGTGAGGAAATATTAGATCAGCATGACATACTTCCAGAAATCATTCTAAAAATTATCAACCTCTTTTAGATATTCTTAAGAGAGTCTGAAAGCTTTCATAGATAGGCTAAAAGAAAGATTCTGGGCTATTATTTTCTTCTAAGCACCATGGAACATCATCTACCAATATGTGATGCTACCCCATTTGATTTCTAAAATTTTTACTGTCTTATTTAGGGAAGGATACTTTGAGAAATCAGGGCAAGTTTGTTATGCTGGACTGTGCTTAATACATGACTACACCAGCCAGCAAGGCATCTAGTAGGAAATGTGTGGTGACTGTTACTCACTGAAGAGTGACAGCAGTATTTGATTCCATACTGAATAAAACTTTAAGAATATCACCAGCGGTATGATGACAATAGTTTCTGAAGCTTTGAAACTTTATTATGTCAAATCCACCTTTGTCAGGATTGGCAAGTTAATAAGAAAGTAAAATGATATATAGGGTCTAAGGGTTAGCCTATCAGCAAAAAAAGAGTGAGTAATACAAGAGGCAGAGAGAGAGCCAGCATGAATTTTTATTGACACTTAGATACCCAGCAAAGCATAATGAAGAAGAGTAAACTCTGCATCTAGCTGGGCAATAACAAGAGTGTCATTGTTGAGCTCCTTAGAGTGATACCTGTAGACTTAAAGACAGTAATAATTTTTCCTGTTATTTTGTAGGACCAAAAAAAGTGAATAAAAAATAGTTGTTTTTTTTCCCCCCAGGAATCTTAATTGCTTACGCAACCTTGTGAGACTCTATTCTTAAATGAAAGCTGAATTATGCATAAAAGCATGTGGCAGGGGAAATGCGGGTTTTCAATGCACAATAGGAAATCAGGAAACACATGAACCTGAAAACAGCAACAGATTGCAGCAAGATAGAGGCCAGATGTGGAAATGACTAGGATCCTTTTAGGGATTGTTCATATTGAACCATCTCTATGGATTCTCAAACATATGTGCTACAGACAGTTCAGAAATTATCTCCAATGTTTCATACATATAGGAATGTTAAATGTCAAAAGGGGGCCTTAATAATCACAGGTCATATCCATACCACAAAAAGTGTTTGCAGCCTGACATTTCAGCAGCTTTCTCCAAGTCAGTGTATTGACATAGAAATTGAATGAAAGAATTTCCACCACCTTCTTTGCAAAGGTGAATTATATATTATGTCACTTATTAGGTTATTTGATGGCATGAGATGCAGCCACAGGAATTTCATTATTAGCATTGTGCTTAATTGCTCTCCTTTCATAATCCAAAAATTAAGTTATATATTAATATAGTTTTTATTTTTTTAAAAAAGCAAATACTGCTTCCATGGTAGCCAGGTTTTTTTATACTAGAGAAAATTGCTATTAAGAACTAATGCTTGCCTGTGAAAACAGGATTCCATCTCTGTGGGAATAATTATGTGGAGTACTGGAGACTTATTTAAGAAGGTTTTTGTTCAGCTGCAGCACAAGCCCTGCTGGGAACTGACATGGGCCACAGGAACTGTAGCCATTGTCATCAAAAGAAGTGTGAAGCCACAGCCTTCAGCTTCTAAATGCCCAAGATGGTGTCCTCATCCCATTAAACCCAATAGCAAATTTTCTTTTGGCTGCAGTAAAGGCAAAGCTTTTCCACAATTGCCATATGACATGGAGAGCACTTAGTGTTTCACTGTTGGCCGGTACATCCAATTGTTTGTGTCGCTGTTCGAAAAAAACATTTTCCCCAGTAGCAAGACATGTCCTGCCCCCATGAGTTACTCTGGTCTGATGTTCTTGAGGATTGCAGTAAAAGTCAGCTATTGAAACATTCAGAGCTAAAAGAATCTCCTCCACTTTCCTTTAAAAGAGAAGCTATATATGGGAGAATTGCCACCAGAGAAACCAGTCTCTATTTAGCATCTCTACATTTCAGGGTTCACCTACCACTGATTGTATTTTAATCTTCCTCTATTGTTGTTTACAACTTTCTAGCGGGACCCTCAACTTTTGACCTGCCTATGGCTCTGATTGCTCTCATTACTGTATGTTATTCTTCTATCCTCTCTTATAATAAATCTCTTTTCCATTTAATGTGTTCTATTAAGTTTATGAATGGCATGGATCCTTTCTCTGCTAAGCAACAAATGAATTTCGGTAATTGGAAATATGACAGGAGGAAGTAGGCAGAGGGCAAACTATGTAAGGAGAAACACCTATGAGAAGATAGGAATCATCTGACTTCAGAACTGATTTTTTTTACAGGGCTAGACATCAAAAAATTCTCTCCACAAGTGAAAATATTTCTGTTATTTATATGTAAGCAATCATTCTTGTTGAATTGTTTTTGCTTGATGAAAGAATATTTTATACATGGAGTTAGTCAAAAAGAAAATTTCCCTGGAAATGTTTTACCTTCTCATTAAAAAGGCAAATAAAAAACCCAAAAAACCAAACCAAAACAAAACAAACCAAAACAAACAAAACAAAAAAAAAAAAAAAAAAAAAAAAAAAAAAAAAAAAAAAAAAAAAAAAAAAACAAAAAAAAAACCCAACAAAAAAAACCACAGACTATTTTTCTCAGAGATGTATTTGTTTAACATTTCACCTGTGGTACATTTTGTACCACATACCAAGATGTGTCATGTCAGTTTGCTTTGATATCCAGTCAAATGCATCCTTCCATTTCAGTGAGCTGCAGTGACATATCACAAGAGATGTGGTCCAGCAAGGAACCTGGCTCATAACATTGAATTTGAGTAGAAGAATGTTCTAAACAAGTTCTGCTGTGATAATCTATGTCCATATCAAACCGTTCAGTGACAGCTAGATTTTTGTGTGTTTATTTTGTTATATGTTAAAAGTCAACATTTTTTTACTGAAAGCTGAAACTTTACAAAATGGTGCTCTCCTGTGCAGGGCCAGGAGTTGGATTAGTGGATCCCTTGCAATTCAAAATATTCTGTGAAAATATTAATTTATCAATGTGTATTGTAAGTTTCAATTGCTACCTTAATGGGAGTATGAACATGAACAATAGAGAGACTCAGAGAACATCTGTGACCATGAAGTATAATCATAAGACATATCTGATCAAGCATTACTTGAAAAGATTTATGTATTATGTAGACTTCATCTGCTACAGACAAAAACTTTCAAAATGTTTGAGCAGAGGTCAAATGTCCTCTTGAGGAAAACATCTTTAATGATGTTGCAGGAGAAAAATCTGCCAGGATTAATAAAGGTATAAATTAAAAGGTTCATTTTAAATATAAAGACAAGGACGGCCTTTCTTTCTTTCTTCTTGAAGGGCTGTATTCAGTTAAAGTGAGAAATGACATCTTTATAGGACGTCTTCCATATTCAATAGACAAACAGAGTGAAAACAATTTAACAGAAAAGTCACAGCTTTTCTCCCTTTTCTCATTTTTGCTAAGTTAGCCTTCTGGGAGGAACTGCAGATGCCTTCAAGGAGCTAACCTTGGGAATTCATTGAGAAATCACAGTAGATTTTTTTAAACTATTTTCTCCATTTCTTCAAGACAAATTAATTTCTTTATTCTACTTGCAATTCCTAGAGATGAGACTTGAAGACTTACAGGCAAAATTAATTTGAACAAGGGATACTTGTATTGACTATGCTATGAGTCATGCAGTTAATATGCATTTTGTGGAGAGGTCTTGCTTTGTTGGTATTGCAGCACTGTTCAGCATGACTTTTCTCAGAACATGCCTTGTAATGATCAGTTATTGGAGAAAAACAACACAGCACTATTCCTGACATCCAGTGGTACTCACCAGCACAATCAAATCCACTTCCTTGGTAGCCCTGTTTACATTTGCACTGGAAGGATCCCTGGGTGTTGAGGCACTCTGCATGGAGGTTGCACCTGTGTCTATTTGTCACACATTCATTTACATCTGGGGGAAGATAGAAACGCTTCAGTGAAAACTGTCTTGAAAGCCAAGGCTCCTGTCAGCCTGTTTGTGCCACCCATCTCTCTCCAGGTACTGTAAGCACTAATGTCAGACCAAGACAGTGCAGTGACCATCAGAGGCAGAAGGATTCACTAGGAGAGAGTGCTTGGTGTCAGCTCCATACACATGCTGGTGTATGCAACAATGAACAACATCCATCCCAGTAAAGACAAGGTGAATGCAGTGATTTTCTGATTGAGAACAGGATTCAAACCATAGGTTGCACACACTCTTCTATTAACAAAATTCACAAAGCACCAAGAGAATGGGTGGCAACAATTAAAAAAGAGCTCACCAAGACATTCTCATTCTTTCATTCACTGTAGAATGAATGTAATGGAAAGTAATCCTGAGCATGCCAAGATGTCAAGATCTTTAAGATACCTCTCACATTCCAGCATATATATGATGCTGCATGGAAAAAAAACGATAATAAGGAAAATTCAACAGAAAATACTGCATTCAACTCACAGCAAAATGTACAGGCACCAAGAGTATTTGATTTTGCTCCATTACAAAGATGTTTCTGATTTATCCCACATGAGGGAGTCACGTTGGTGCACAAATGTTTGCAGCACTCACATTTTATCCAGATTGCATCATTTTTAGCAGCTGACAGGTCCTCTCATAATGTAAGTCAGCAAACAAACAAATAGCAGGAAGACTGACTCAAAAGTCTGGTGTGTCTGAAAGTGAGATTAAGGTTTGCAAATAAAATTCTCACTACTGAGACTGTTCCAATTTTTTCTCCTGTACACACATATTGTATGAGAAAAGAAAATGTTTTTTCCACTTGAAGTCTCAGGGTTTGCAGACATGAAATGTAAACTTAAGTCTCCAAACCTGCCTTATGGTCTTCCTCCCACTCCTCACTTCCAATATCAATTAAATATAAACAAATCCCATTCATTCTCTTTTTTATGCATGTGTAGTAGTTCCAGTACTTTCAGGCCCTTGTGTAGTCAACAGCTTGAACAATACTCCTGCAGCAAATGCTGCAGTAACTTATATTTTGCTGTTCTTCCAGCATTCAGCTAATGGATTGAAACAGGAGTTAAGCGTGTTTTGACATTTGTTTTAACACCTGAGCATGTCAGGATAACTTTTTTGCCTGTATTTATTTTTGTTAGAGAGAAACTTGGTCATGCAACAGAAACCTGAAAAGTAATTGAAACCTACTATTTTCATTTATTTTTCCTCAAGTTCTGTTCAAATCATCCAAATAACTGTTTTTACAGTCATGAAGGCACTTACTTCACATTCATCAATAATGACATGAAAAAAGGAAAAAAATATAGTGGGACTGCTTATTCATCACAGTTTGAAACCAAGACAACAAAAAATGGTTCTTTAACTAAACCTTTACCAGCATTTTTTTAGTCAACTTAGAACAAGCTCTTGCACATCTTGACTCGGCACAATGAGGCAATTTAAATTTTAAGTGCCAGTGATTTGGTTTTTCATAAGGCTACAAAAAAAAAAAAAAAAACAGAGAAAAATTCAAAGTCCCATCCAGAATATTCTTAGTGTGACACCTCTTACCCATTTCTGAGGCAGCATCCCCAGGACAGGACAACATGCTGGGGGCAACCACAGGGAAGATGCACTCTGTGGGAATAAGAAGAATGAAGAAGGAACATCCGTGGGCTAGCTCTTACCTACACAGTTGTAGCGGCCGCTGGTGTATTTTAGCTCATATCCCAGCTGGCACTTGCAGTAGAAGCTTCCGAACGTGTTGACGCATCGGCGGTTGTACAAGCAGACAGCTTTGCCAGTGGAGCATTCATCGATGTCTACAGCAGGAGAAGGGATGCTGGTCAGATCCATGAGAAGGTAAAATAGGAAAAAACTCACTGGGATTTGCATGAGAATTATTTGTTCTTGGCTGTCACAAATAAACTTAATAAATAAATCTTATAATTTCACATTTGGTGATGACTTTCGCATGTGTTCTTATGAGTGAAGCAGTAAAATGTGAACTAACTTTATGGAAGAATGCAGTACCAAATATTATAAGCAATGCTTTCTTCATCACAGGAAATTCATAGGTAATGTTGAGGCTTCTGGAGAAAAATTGAGAAGCTTGTATTGTGGGTCATCACAATAAAAGAAAGCCCCGTCCAAACCTAATGCCCAAATCCTATAATACATTTGTCAGCAGGGCAGCTTCCCGCAGGCAAAGCACAGTAATTAATGGCCTCATACCAATGGGGAGAAACTGAATCTGTTGATGACTCTAAATCTGTTGATGTCAAAATATTGAGTTATTTACTGGGGAATGAGAGTTATCCAAAGAATTACATGGCCAATAATTCAAGAAAAAAATATAAAAAAAAAAAGTATGAAAACTATTTATCACACTGTGAGTAACAAGAAGCATTATTTAAGCCAGTGAGGAGGGTTAACTACTTCCTATCCTATGGCTTCTCATGGGGATCCTGCAGAAAAGAAGCTGAGAGTGAGCTCTCTAACCATACCAATGCATGTCCTTCCATTTGGTCCCAGCTGAAGGCCACCTGATGGACAAAGACACTGCACGTGTCCTTTGACTTCTTCACATCCATATTGACAATTCACCATGGCACATGTCCTAGAACCTGAAAACAGCATTTAGAATAACAAGAAGAGCAAAATTCTAGATTGAAATCACACAGTCTTAAGTTGGATATGGATAAACACAGAAACTATTCAGAATATTAAAAATCCATTCATTATAAATAAAGTTGCTTATGAATTAACAATAAAAAATTCAGGAGTCCATGAGATATTTTCTACAAACAAAACTCTGTCACCTAAAAACTAGGAGCTTCCCCAGATCTGAAAAATCAGGTTGGCTAAAAAAGCAGAATTCTTTCCATTTCATGCTGGCTTAAAGACAAAGAAGATAGGTAGAAATACCTATTTTCATAAGTTTAGATAAGCCTTGGATCATACAGCAAAAATTTGCAAGAGCAGTTTTCATAAACTGCCAAAAGCATATTAACACAGATAAAATAAATCAGTTGTGGAGCACAGAAAGGTAAAGCAAGGCATAATGACATGAAATTCAGCACAGGAAAAAGTAATCTATATTGGTGCTTTGCTTGAATACATTTGGTCGTCCTTATTCAACAGATGAACTGGCAGGACTATACAGGGAGATCATACTAGCTGTTCTTCATCTGAAGCAACACTATCAAAGACTTTTACTTCTTTCAGGACCAAAACACCTCTGAAGACCAAAACATAAGTATGGCCTAGTTTACTTTACCCAAATAGGGTACATTCCTATTAGGAACATCCAAATAGGAAGCCTCTTTCAGCTGTGACCAGAGTGCAGGGGCAAAGACCCTATCCTGAATAAGCTAAATCAGTTCATCACAAGAAGAAAATCTGCTGGGATTAGATGTGATTAGATGATCTTGGTGTGCCTGTTCCATCAGCTCTGATACTTACTTGCACATGTGCCATCTGGCATGAGCATGTACCCGTTGAGACAATAGCACTTGTAGCTGCCATGTGTGTTCATACATCTGTGCTCACAGGGACGTGGCTTCAGTCCACATTCATTCAGATCTGCAGAAGTCATCGGAACTGAGTGAGTGTTGGGCTTTTATACATATATCCATGCATATAGGTGGATAATATTGCCTAAAGTGTGGAGTTCCCCAGAGTGAAGTCGTCTGGATGGAAAATAAGCCAGCCCCTTGCAAGATGAGAGTTTAGCAGACCATCTGGCTGAAAGACTGCTAGTAAAACCAACATACACAGACCTCTACACTTGAAAAATTAATGCAAACTCTGGCCACATCTGGCAGCTTGTTAGGAAGAAGTGGAGGGGTGGAGAGAATCGTAGCTAATCTTTTCTGGGAGTTTTTTTAATGGACTTTTTCTGGTTCTAGCCCTCCAGTTGACCTCTGTATTAAAAATGCAAAAACATGAGGCTAAGAACAGCAAAGGAGATTGAGATAAAGCGAAACAAAGATTTTTACTTCAATTTTTCTGAGCTACACACTGGCACCAAGATTATCAGTAGCAGAAATGAAATACAATTTATGATAATAATTATGTGACTTTAAAAGGATCTCAAAAATCGGAAAATCCTGAGAATAAAACATCCTAAATCCTTCTCAGAATCCAGGATTTAAAGGCTTTTTGGAAACTAAATCAATTTCAAATTCCCCAAATCTATCCTTCACAGGGAGAAAATGAGAATTCTAAAGCGTTTTTTTGTGTGGTATAGGGTGAGCAGTGCTGACAATGATATTTGGCCTATGACAAGGGGACAACATCTGTGTTTTTTACTTCCATGACCTGACACCTCTACCTCTTGTAGAGATTAGTAAATAGATTGAACTAATTTATAGAATGCACCAGCATATGCAGCCCATTCAATATGTGTTTAACAGCACATATGACTGATAATATAATTTCAGTAAAGATGCAACTCTCCAGGCAAGCTCTGAGCTTGTGCAACTCCACTTCCAATGGGAGAAGCATCTGTTCTTGTGTCACACCCTGCAGACCACAGGAACAAAACCTCCAGACCATTCAAAGCATAAACTTCATGGAGGTGCACAAGTGTTTGTTACAGCTCAGTCCAGGGAAGAGAGAGGGTTGCATTCTATTATACTCACAGGGTCTTTTTGAAAAAGGACAACCTGTCTGCTTGCACATCACACTGGACTTTTGTGCTACTGTGACTCCACTAAATAACTAAGACTCTCTTAACAAAGAAACTACAGAGCAAACTGGAGAACAAAAATTATTCCATTTAGACCATACATTTTCAAAATGCTTATCTGTACCTATCTCTCACAATGCACAGATAGCATAACAGCTCTAAAAAAGAACCTATGGAGATAAGGCTAATTTAGCTCAGACTTGGTGGCAGACTAATACAGTCCCCTTATCTCTGTTATTTTAGTTAGCTCATGTTGAGCTTGCTCAGCAGGACATTCTGCTGTAAGGACAGACCAAGGCTACATCTGCCAGTAAATTAAAAGTGGGTATTAGTGGGTATTCCATCCTGGCTGATGGAACATGACCACCTATACAGCTATACTGTTGTAACAAACAACTCTTGCACACTTCTGGTCTGTACCAGCCACCACCCCACTGAAAAAATCCTACTCCTGCTTCAGAAGGCAGAAAAGCCCAGGAGCTAACAGGGAGTTTGCATGTGTAGGTCTGTGCAGCGCTTCCTCCAAGCCTCAGTCTTGGAACCTGCTGAAGTGCACAGAACTGATCAGGTTGCCTATGGAGAGCATGTCAAATGCACATGGAGTTACTGCATGGAAAGCACCTAAAAGCTGAGGGCTTCTCTGTTGCCTTTTAGCAACATTTAAGTTGACAAATAATTAGTGAGATTAAACTTCTGTGTTTAGAGGCCGAAGTTGTAAGTGGTACTTATATATCTGTTGCATATAACCACAGCTGCTGTTTCCCTTTCCTCTCTAGTGGCACTGAGGAGTTAACTTCTTTTCCTGTGAGAAACAGCAAAAGATGGATTTTTCCAAAATACTTAATACTTAATAGGGCATATTATTTGAAAGATACTGTGTAATAAATGGGCTGTTTTGACTATAAAAAAAAGTGTGTTTAGCGTGTCAATGAAATATTTTCAAGCAAAGTCTGCAGGAGTTTAGGAAGGTAGCAAGGACAGACCTAGTCATTTGTGTGGCCATTATGTCATGTTTCCATCATAGCACCTACAGTTCACTCATTTGCCTCTCCATGCACAGTGACCTGCTCCTTTCATCTGATCCAAGACAGGGGTCTCATATTTTGGAACGGAAAAAAAAAAGCTGAGTTCTTACCAATGTGTTCATTGAAATATTTCCATGTTGAATTCCAAATTTATGGGGCAAAAATGGTGCATTTAAAGTTTCTGAAAATGCAATTCTAAGGACTCCCAATGTTGGTTCTCAGAAATACTATCAGCATATACAGTCCAGGCAGATTGATAAATTATACATCTACAATATAATTGCAAGTCTTTCTGACTAGAAGATTAATTTTAAAAGAAATATGGGCTGCTAGTTTAGAAAATAACATGGGTTCTGGAATTGGCTTCCATCTCTTCAGATACCTTCCTATATAATCTCTCCATGCCTTAATCCTCTAACTATAAACATGAGTTTGCCCTTGTCATCAGCCCATAGGAGATAAACAATATAGGTTCAAACTTTTGTCTGCTGAAGGAGACTTAGAGCTTGCCTGGGTTGCTGGAGATGCAAAAGTCTTAAATTCTTAAGTTCTTCTACATAAACAAGAAAACATCCTGGTTTACTGCTTTGGAAGATGACAAAAACCATAGTACAAGATACGGAAACAGAAAACCAACAGGCTCCCTTCTGGAGCATATGCACAAACCTTGATTACAGGTTTTCCCAGTAAATCCAGGGAAACATTTGCATTTGTTTGGTCCTGTGCACTCGCCATACTTGCAGCCATGTACACAGGTAGCTGGTGGAGTCAGGCATAGAAAGGAGAGAGAAAAAAAAAAAGTTAGAAGTATTCTATTTGAGAAAGTTTGCCCTGCTTAGTTGCCTAAAAGGTTTTGCACAAGTTCAGTATCCTCCACACCTCTCCCCCTAGTCTCAGCAAAGTAACTACAGATTAACACTTTATTTGGGCTTGAGAATAGTGGTACTAACATTAATTACAAGAATTTGGTTTTTTCCAGGTTTGTAAAGACAAAAGGTCTCTCCCTCTTTTTTCTTTCCTTTTTTTTTTTTTTTTTTTTTTTTTTTTTTTTTTTTTTTTTCCTATGCTTACAAGACACATTTAGTTTTGTACTCTTGCCTTTTTCCCTTTTTTTAGGAAGCCTATGTGAGAAGCAGCTGGCCAGCAGCTTGAATTGCTATGCTTGGCATCTGGAGCAGGAAAGAGGCAACAGCACTCTCCTAGAGCCAAAGGAGACACATAATCCTATAGCAGTTTACAGTCTTGGATCTCCTCAGTTACAGCTGAGGAACGTGTCTATCCCATGGTGGAACATCCAGAGCACATCTGTCATCAGGCAACTGTCCTTAGCACACATCCCAGCAAGTATATTTGCATCATGTTTACAATAATTTGAGAGGGCTACATTAAACCTGGACGCATTAAAAAGCAACTCTAAGTCCTCTGGATCATCAATCAGAAATTAAATGCTGACTTTTATAAGCCTTAAGGCTCCTGAAATCACTCTAATTGTCAGCATGGGGGTTATTCAGGAAGAGCAAACCAAACATGCATTTATATCAGGACTACCTCTGAGGAAACAGTGAAAGAGTGTGCACCAGGATGTGAGTCTCGATTCCTATGTAGTTAAGCTGATCTGCAAACTATAGGAAAGTTTAGTTACTATATAGTAAAATTAGTATTAAAATTCATTTTTCTGAATTCAAGTATCCTCTCTACATTAACAGATACATTCAGATGTACTGAAGGTACTAACTCTGCAGATTGAGGCATTTTTCTACGCTTCTTCCAGCCCTGAATGCAATGTGGCACACTGGAAGACCAGCTTGTTCCCCTGGGATCCAAAGCATCCCTGCTTGGGATGTTCTCCCATGGGTTGGACACATTTCTCTCCTGTAACTGAGGGGATGTAAGACTGCAAAAGACCAGCTTGCAGTGTTAGCATTGAAGCAGAGAAAAACACCACATCTGTATTTACAGTGCAGAATTACATTATAGGTGGCTTAAAGTGATTTGCCAAAGAACAGTCTTCAAATTTTATGAAAACCTATTGCTTTAAAACACGACAAGCTACTCCACTGGCTGATCAAAAGTTACATTTGCTAGTTTCTCTTCAGGTCTTAATTTGCATCAAAACTAAAGTGCAATTAAGCAGTGCAAGAAATAACTACAATAATCCCTTTTTCTTTTTTTTAAATGACATATCATAGATACAGAGCAGAGACATTTTAGCATCTTTCCCTTTTAGTATATGGATTTTCAGCAATGAATAATCTTAAGCCTCAATACAAATTCACTAGATATAAAAGGCCAAACTCTCTGGGGCAACAAGTGCAACATCTGAAAAAGATCTAAAACATATATTTTATGATTATGTTGTGTTTTGCCCAAGTACAATTGGAGAGAGAGATTCCACACTGTATTCTCCTTGGGACATGTAGACCTTTCACAAATTGGAAGTGTCCTAAGAGTTTTTGTCTCTTCATTAAGCAAATGATCCACACACCAGAATACTGGTTGGCTCCCCAGGCTCAAGTCAGGGGCATTTATTGCTTGAGTTTTATTTATATTTTTAGAAATTTAAAACCTTCTGGTTCTCAGAGGCTGTGTAATCTGAAGATAAAGGATACCAACTGATATTAAATCATTTTAGGGGTCCTTATATAGCATTAGAAAACACTGCATTTATGGCATGTACTCAACAGCTGTAACAGTGTAGCCACTGACCAGGGCTGTACAGGAGATTAGAACAGATGGTGCCTTCTGGATCTAAGAATTTCTGAATGTGCAAGTTATGGTTTGGTGTTATTTACCCAAAGCTCTGCTTTTTTTGAGGAGCTAGTCTCTCAAGCATGTTTTATTTGCTCTCTCACAGAGTTAGATTTCACTCCTCAGGAGTTTTCCTTCTGTAACTTCTGGCAGACATGTAAGAAACCTCCTTATTAGTACCAAGTATGCAGCAGCAGAGAAGAAACAAGCAGAAAGTTAATGTTACCTTCACAGTGGCCCTTGTTCTTTCTCCAGCCAGGACAGCAATCCAACCTGGAGCCGTAGCGACACACCCCAGGCTGGCTCACAGCCCCCTGCTGCCCACGAGCTCTCGAGCTGCGTAAGGAAGGACAAACACCAGCTCCAGCAGGAAAATGCTCTACTCCATTCCTCTGCATACCCCTTTTGTACAATTCTCTTATGTTTTATCCACTGTCAGCCATTTTCATTTCACCAAACAGGAACACTGTCTAGCAGTGCTCCTAGACAGGAATGCAAACTTCCATTTGATCAGAGAAACTGGGATGATGGGACTGTTTCACCTGCAATAAATCAACTGTGCAAGGTAAGCACCTTCTAATGAGAAACACGGAAAGGCAAAAAATACAGCCAGCTCCCTTGCTAGAATGGGTCATCTTAACATCAGTGAAGTCAACAGGGCTGCCTCAGTTTGTGTCACATGAACAACTGGATCGAATATATGATGCCATAACTGACAGCACCGTTGCCTCGGATGATGAAAGACTGATTCTACAGGAAAGCATCTTGAGAACATCAGTCAGCCCCATAAAAGCTAGCGACTTGCAGGCTCATAGCTACTGCATACATGCAAAGTGATTGCATAAGTGCAGACAGTCCCAAGCATTCTGGTTGAATGAGACTCCCTGACCATACAAATTAATGTTCATTTCACCTGCCAATAAGCCCAGGGGGTTCAAAGTCATTGTGCAGATCAACAGCTGCAAGAGTTGGAAGACCTGCCATATTAGTTGCCAAAATTATAAATCTGATAGAAATTCACAACTGTGTAAATCTTCTAGACTTCCTCTGTGCTTCTATGAGTGCTGTGACTTTAGTTTTCGTCTCCCTCTCCTTGCTGTTACTTAAGTTCTCTACCACATGCCTGTCCCCCTTATGAAATTCTTTCCTTTATCCAAAATGCTCTGTCCCCATTGCTTTATCCAAGTTGTAATTTAAAATGCATTTTCCTCAGAGAGTCCAAAGTGTTGGTTTTGACCCAGAAAATTCCTGTGTGGTTAGAGTTTTGTAGTAAGTGATTTGGGCTCCTGAGGGGGGACAATACACTGCAACAGAAATCTCATGGTGGGGAAAAATATGGTGGAAGAAGCCATCGGGCACAAACTTTTGTATTTTTTAGTCTAAGGCACAAAAAAGGTAATATTTTATCACATTACAGGAGTGCTTTGCATGTATCCTCCTGTGCGGATCTGTAACAGTCACACTCACATCAAAACAGTTCCTGCAAACATCACTGAGGCAAACTAGTAGAACAAATATATGCATACACTTGAAAGACACAAGATGTTACTCCAGAGTTTTCTTTAGTAGCTGAACCATTGGAACTAGAAGGGAGTTCAGAGGAAATGCATAAGCTCGTGTATCTGAGATACTCTATACAAAGAGATGGTCTTCATGTCACCTGGCAAGTAGATAAGCTTCAGTACTGGAATAAATTGTTCTGAAGCCACCCAGCCTTTGCCATCAATGCAGTGATGCAGTTAACAGGAGTACATGTTCTTGTGCGTGAACATCTTCAGACAGGCGGAAAAGTGTGTTGAACAGCTCTAACTCCTCTGTGCCTGTGACAAATCAGCACCCTGCCTCTGCACCCTACAGACAATAAAATAACCTTTTTCCATTTTGTTATCCACATGCTGCTGCCTTACATCACTTGCAAGTATACAAGTTAAAGAAAATATGTTCTGCTTGCAGACTAGAAAGTGGCCTTGAATTTGCCTGGATAGTAAATGTACATTCTGCTTGCATCCCAGAAAATCCCTTTGAATGCATCTGGATAGTGCTATGACTCCCCTGGAAGGTTAAAATGCCTAAAGCCTGGAGGAAGAAGGATCTCATTCCTTTCCAAAAGGTGCTCATTTTAACAGGAAAAATGGATTCAGTAATATTTTATTTAATAATTTATTTTTTAAAAAAAGGTCATTATAAAGCATACAGTATCTCTCAAGATTTCAGAACAAACTTTCCTTAAAACTGGGAAATGTTCCATAGAGCTGCAAAATAAATTAACATAGCTGAACTCTATAGATATTGCCCTGGACAAGGCTGAAAAACTTGTTATGACTTTCACAAGAAGCATCAAGATAAAACTTACCTTTGGCAGAGGAAAATATCAACTAGATCTCAAAATCTGTGAGGAAAACCAGTTTTACCAGGTTAGTCCCTCTCACCCATGAAGAATCAATACCCATCAGCTTAGCTATTTCTATCAGGAGTTCAGCATTTTTAAATAAATGTAGAAAGATGAGATTTTTTTCAGGTAGGCAGACCCTTCCTGGGGGAATGTCGCATGAACCTTCCTAGATATTGGGGAAGAAGTCATGTAGACTGGAGGCATAGGGCACTTCTGACCCCTCCTTTTTCTCATACTCCTGTAGGATTTCAGAGGAACTACCTAAAGTACCTGAGTGAGATGGCTGGACTTGTCACAGTCTGCTCAGTGCGCAAAAAAATTCCTGGCCTTGAAGAATCTGCAGCCAAAAAACGTGACCAAAAAAGAAAGGCAAGAGAAAGCACACCGTGCAGGTCAGATCACAGCGCAGGTCAGTGGAAGAGTGCTGTCCAAAGAACTCTGAGAGGCAGCACTGGTGCTAAAGTAATAAGTGGCTACTTAGCAGTCCAGGGTGCCCAGGGAGGAGAGAAGTAATTGAGTATATGTGGCTGTGGTATTGCTGACAGCACTTTGTGACATTTAGCAAAGAACAGTGAGGATGAACAGTAACCACAACAACCCAGGACCGCCTGAGCTGAGGTGACTGAAATAAAGAGCTGCCTGCATTAGCTGTCACAAGATTGTTGTGACCCATTAGCACCATTTTAAACTAAGTGGGACTAAGTTTCATTGCTGCTGCAACCCGTGTTGCTATTATGGTTTAGGAATGGTATTCCTCAAATCAGTCCCCCCACCAACACTCTCCACAACCACACACCACCCTCTTTTGCTCCCCCATTTTCCCCTCACCCTTCCCCTTGCAGCAGGATGGAGTTGAGAATTGGAGGCACAAAAGGCAAAGATTGCAGGCTGAGGTAAGAACAATTTGCTGGAAACAGCAATGAGATTAGGAAATGAATAGTAACAGCAACAATACTAATGACGGAAGGTAGAAGAAAAGAAACATTTCACACAATAATACTCCAGTAATAGACTGGACAGGCTCCCTCCACCACGTTTTGTTGACTGGAAGGAACCCCTTCTTCCTGGAGCACAGTCCTTTTCCCTCGCCCTCGACAATGGTGTGAGGTGGTATAGAATAACAAATGTGCTTTCCCTAAGACATAAGAGCATGGCTGGAGTTCATGAATTTCTCTAAGGAGTTGACCACTCAACAGCCTCACATGTGCTGGAACAGCACACTGCCACTTGTTGATGAAATGTTTCCATTCACAGATATAATATTAAAGAAATAAACCACAAAACATCTTGAAGGCTTCACATGCAGTTGCTGTGAATTCTCCCTTTACGAGCTATTCCCTTGCTGCAGCACTTCTGCTTCTGGAGAATTAGGAGAGGGAACACTGGAACGGCTTGGTCTGGAGTAAGTGGTTTGATCCTCTCTCAAAATCTCGTTCTGTTTCCAAAGCATACCTGCCTCCATAGAACCCAACATCTGTCATGACTGGCTGCTGGTGAAGGGCCGTTTATGCTGGCAGACCAAGAGCTGGAGGTGCTCACACCTTCCCACAGATGGTGCAGCTGTTCCCCCGTTGGGACCGCCACTAAAGCTTCCGCTTTTCCCAGAGCACGCGTCCCCAGCTCCGGTGTGAGTAGCTCGGGGAGCGGCTCACACGTGCTGGAGCGCACGAACCGGGCGGGCGCCGTTCAGCACCACGGCCCCGGGACCGGCTGCCGGCGGGGCGAGCTCCGCGGACACGGGCGCGGGAGGAACACGCGCACCCCGGCTCCAGGCGGGAGAGCCCGACACCCGCGGGGCCGCCGGGGAGCAGCGGCACGCAGCCCCGGGCGGCCGGACCCGCCGGGAGCGGGGCTGCCGTGCCCGGGCTCCTCCCGCCCGACCCCGCCCGCGTCCCCGCTCACCTGCCCGCGGCGGCCAGCGCGGCGGCGAGCAGCGCGGCGAGCAGGGCGCTCCCGGGCGCCGGCACCATCGCCCGGGCACGGGCGGGCAGGCGGCCCGGCCGCGACCCCGGCGCTGTCTGGCTGTCCCTCGGGCTGTCCCTCGGGCTGTCCCTCTGGCCGTCCCTCGGCGGCGCGGCGGCAGCGCCGGAGCGCGGGCGGGCGGCGGGACGGGGCCGTATAACCGGGCGGGGCGGGGCGGACCCGCCTGGAGCCGGGGCGGGCAGAGACCGCGGCGGAGAGGGGCGGGTGGTCCCGGCCGGAGCAGGGCAGGCTGCTCCGGAGCCGGCCACGGAGCCACGGTGATGCTCCCGTGCGTAAAGCCGTGTCACTCCGGCGGGCGGTACGAGCCCCGGTACGAGCCCGGGTACGAGCCCCGGTACGAGCCCCGGCCTGGCCTGAGGTCGGCCGCTGGTGATTTATCAGTGCCACAGGCGGCGTGTGCACGGGCTCTGCCTCCGCAGGCACCCGCTGGCCCCCGTGGCAGCGCTGCGATGGATTTCCATCACCGGCAAATGCATTTGCATTGAAAGCTTTCCCGGCTTTGCCTTGCAGGACCATCCCTGAACAAACTTTTTCCAAGCTGCTAAATATTTGGATATTAGGAAAAATCTTCTTTAGAAAAAACTTCTGCCAGGTTTTTAACATGTATTGCTGATTTCTTCAGACTTCTGAAAGTACCGATGTTCCTCCAAAGTACATTTAAGTCACCGTGTAGAGAGGAGCAGTGTGAAGTCAGAGGTACCAAAAGATGTAACATTTAGCCACAGGATTCAAATGATATCTGATTAAAATTCAATCTATTTAGAAGAAACAAATTTGTGCAATACTGTTTATGTGTTGCACAGGATGGTAAAGACTTTTTTTGTCCTGGATGCTGGACACAAATGCCATTGTTGGTTTGCAGCTGCGCTGCTGTCTTTCTGAAATGCAGCAGTACCTTGAGACTCTCCAACTCCCTTCATTAGACTTGTCTTCCTGTATGGGAGGAGTAGTCTTTTGATTTTAGTTAAATCAGCACCATGTAGAAAGCATATTATTTACTTAAAACTGAATTCAAAACTCATGGTTTTTATTATGGACATTTATTCCAACAAATAGATATGAGTGTATCAATTGAGTCTGAGCTTGCCACTAAAATGTTCATTAGTGTTCAAGACAAGTTTTTTTGGTCACAAGACAAATAATTTCTGTACTGTGTGGCATGTAGCCTGTTATGAGCCATAATTATTTCCTAAAAAAAAATTTTTTTTACAGAGTGACTTGTGGATAGGTCTGTCTGCCCTGGTGGTCCCTAAGTAGTATTTCACATTGCCTGCTGGAATGGGACTGGCCCTGGGTCTCCCCCATTCCCTCTAATTTATTGGAGAAATGTTTATTGAAGCTGTAGTCATGGCTGTCTCTCAAGTGAAAGCTAATGGGCAGTTTCTGGACTATCCTCCCAACCTTGCTCTGAGCTCTCACAGGAGCCCTTTCAAACCAAGGTGATATAAGAGGGGCCTGTGGCTGCTAGGGTCATATATAACATGTCTTACAGGAATGTCCCTCAGCTTTTAGGAAAACCTTTTTGTACTTCATATAATCCTGATCCCAAAGCACACCTCATGGCTGCTGTTGTTCATGTATTTTCTTGATATCTAGAATGCAAAATGAGAAGTTAGTGGGATGACAATTATAAATCCTATTTCTAAACTGAACACAGTTCTTGTTATTGTTTCATTAAATGCTGTCCCTAGTTTTTGGGTCTTAGCTATGTGTTGTACTCCAGTTTTTCATCTCTGGACCAAAGTGAGGCCCCATTATAAGATTGCTTTGCCCACTGAAGATGCCATTTCCCATTTGGGGTGAATGGACATAAAAGTTCTGAATTTGTGTGTGCGTGGGAGTCCTGCTCATCCCTCCTCATTTCCTCCTTTGCTGACATGCCAGGTTGTATCAACAAGAGCATCACCAGCAAGCAAAGATGAAGAAGTAATTGGCCCTCTCTATTTATCACTTGTCAGGGCATACCTGGAATACTGTGCTTAGGTTTTTCCTACTTGTCTCACTTGTACTTTCTCTCTGAAAGTTACTCTGGAACAGCTCCATAGACTCATGGACCCTGGAGCTTCCATGCAGAGGAGGAGATTCAGTCTCCAGAGCTTGCTGAAAGTACATGAAGTACAGGCCCTGACACAACTCTGGCTGCACCATAATTTAATATGTTTTTTTCCTCTGAGGCTGCAGCTGTAATACTCAAAGGGATAGACGGGTGGAATGGAAGATGGAATGGAAGAAGTCTATGAGGCTATGGAAGAAAAATAGATTTGCCCTTCTTTTCCACACTTTGATTGTCCCTTCCCATGGAAAGAAAGGGGTTACATTTTCAAATTTAGCCTTGAACTCTGAAAAGTTCTGCAAGTCCCCTGTGAGGAACCCAACACCAAATAGCTAATACATAATTCCTCCTATATGGGCCTTTTTTTCCCACCTGGCCTATCTTAATTGATACCTACACAATCCATGTGTGCATCAGGGATTGCCATTTCCAGCAGCTTTATGAATGAATGTAATAGGAGACCACTGTGTGGTTGGGGGGGACGAATTTTATAAGTATAGCTTCCTGGCTTTTGATGTGATTTTATTTAGTTTCAGGTCTCCTGCCAAAAAGATTTAGACATTTTTTCCCTCTCATATAATTTCTCTGCATACTAACACACAAATCTTTCTTTGCTTGACTACATTAGCTGTAACAAAAATACTTCAGTCCCTGGCGACCCTCTTATATAATACTTTCCGTATGGTAGCCCAATAACATGGTGCCTCTTAGTAGCTTTTGGTGATTTTATAGTTTGTTCAGCCATATTTTGTTTAAAAAATGTGAAGTTCATGTAATCTATACCTTTATTTTGTCATATCAATAAATGTTAAATGTTAGTTGACTATCCTGTAATTCAGTGCTTTGGAGCTTTAACCTTTGACAGTATGACCTTTTTATTTGAATTATCAAAATGTAACAGTTGGCAGGTGGCAAAAGAATAAAAAAAAATCGGGATTAAACCACGTAGGGTCTGGACCTATTATGCACTTATTATGGGTCCACAGTTGCTACTTTTCAGCTTTTGCTAATTTGCTGCTGCCTTTCAAGATTACTGTATGGAAAATGGCTGTAGATTTCTGTTTGGATCCAGGTTCTATCCTTGTTTGTTCCCTCCAGCATCTCAGTGCTGGCATGCTCAGTAACAAAGCAGAAACCTTAGCCTAGTGGGGAAGCACACACTTGGTGTGACTTTATGGATTCAGTAGGAGGATCTGCATGGCTTCACATCACAAAGGTCTTTGGTCCTGAATTCTCAGATTATACTTCTGCTATCATGAGTTCAGGTTCTCTCTATGTCTTGATATTTGGAGTAGGTGTTGATGTAAGATTTTAACTTTTCTTATGCTGTAAATATTGATTATTCAATCTCTATTTAGGAATCACAAAGGACTGATGAAGTTGAAATAGAAATACTTCAGCTAAAACATTTACATTAAGCATAGATAGAGTAAAAAATAACTCAGAGCATTAAGGACTAAAATATTGCTATAATAGCAATCATGGCTATATCCCTTTTTTTTAGTGAAGTTCTATTTACACTGCCAAGTAGTTTCAGATCAAGTTATTTTATAGGTTTTTCATGGAGTAGAATAAATAGACAAATAAAAGCAAACTATTTATTTTTCTCATGAATAATTTTATCAGCTTTAACAGACTATTTTGAAACAGTAAGAAATCATGAATAGGATTTCTGAATTAGAATTCCTGAATAGAATAATGATTATAAAATCAATTTAGCTTATTTTTTGCTTTAGTTTGCTTAGTATTGCTTCAGGATATCTTGAGTAAAAAACTCAGGTTCAAAGTTGAAATTCTTGAAATTATTTAACTATGATCTGAGGCTTTAGGAAAACTATCAAATACCCAGACATTTATGAGACCTAATAATATTACTTCATTGAGACTATGCATGTGAGGAAAAGTTAGCAGACTAGCTTGTTAAAGGCAGAGCACCAGGATTAACAAACCTTTGCTACTAGGAAAATTTAGTTGTAACCTCAACCTACCTTTTAGCTGACACTATAAAATACTCTCAGAAGTGGTCTGTTTACATTCCTTTGATATTTGATAACATTTTTCAGATTTCTACCATGGTTAAACTCAGCTCTGTGGTTCATGGGGCAATGCTTGCTGTCCTTTGTGTAACAGAGAGTAGGAATCCATTGACAGGATCAGCCTGGATCCCAGATATCTTTAAGAAGGGTTCAGTATATATCTAACCAAGTTATGGTTTCTATGAGAGAATCCTTATTTCTGCTCAAAAGTAATTACAAGCATAAAAGCTTAGTGTTTAGGAAATGCTTTGTATTGTATTATGTTTAAATAATTAAAAATCAAACACTCAAGATATTGGGTGGCCTAACACAGCATGAACAAGACCCTGTAAAAATTACACCATCAGGCTGGAGATCACTTTTCTAAACATATAAGTAAGAGATTTCACATGTTTGGTTTATACTCCTCAGCCTGGAGTTCCAAGAGAAGTTATAAATTTATTTGGCAGAAGCAACTGAGATGAAGGATATATGTGCCTGTTTGATGACTGGTTCAGGAGAACATGAAGAACTCAGCAAAAGCTGATGAAGTTTATTTTGGCAGCTAAGTAAAGATCATTAAACGAAAAGAAGACAACATGGAACTAATGAAGAATCTGAAGGCACCATAGATTAATATATGCATGGAAATGTCTACTCAAGGTTTTCTTTGCTGTCATTTGGTTCTCTGGCATGGATATTCATTACTGGTTCTGTTGTGTCAGGTCTGCTTTTGAAGACAACTTAAAGTTTCAGCTAAAATGCACAAAGTCCATTTCATATGGTCCATGAACATAAGCATGTTGAACAGTCAACCACAGGATTTACTTCCAAAGTGCAATTCTGATTTGAACTACAATGCGATGTAGAAACACCACTTGTGTCTGCATTATGGGCACTACCGGGATTACAACAAATAAATACTGGCTCTTTGGAGAAAAGTCTTTCCAAAGGGACTCGAAGTTTTTATCTGATTCTCTGCACTTATTTTTATTTTTCATAAGCTCTTTTCCCTAGACCTTAATCTTCATTACTTAAAAATGTGGCTGTATAATTTTTCTGAAAATATTCCCCTCCTATCTGCTCCTAAAAGAACCACCTTGCCTCATACATGTGTAGAAAGTGTTTTTCATATCTAGATAATCTCTAGATTAACATTTTAGTCTGTTTTCACATTTTGTCACAAAATAGTGCCTTTTACCATATGAGAAATTATTTTGTTCTTTGGCTGCTTCTCTTGTTGGCCAAAATAATCTAGATATGGCTTTTATTATAGTGATCATCTGCTCTTTCCACTACCCAGCAGCCATACTGGAATCATTGAGGAGTCTGGAGTTCAGTCAAATATGATACTGAAATGCCAAATGAAAGTTTTGGAGGGCAGTTTTTACTCTTCAGGTGAACTGCCTGAATTTTATCAACTTCCCTGAATTCATTTGGTCAGTGTCCTTTACCTCTTTGTCTCACAAAAGTTATGAATACTCTTACCCTCATACAAATCTTAAGGGAATCCAGAGAAGATTCGACCAAAAAATAGAAGTAATGCAGAATTAAGTCAAATTTTAAAATTATGAAATATGCAATATTTTATAAAACCTAGTTTATTTTTCAGTATTGACTGTTCACATAAACATTTGGTGGATACAGTTTCATATTTACAAGTGCACACATTTCAGTTTTTTTCTGGGCTCTTTTAAAACTGCTAGTATTGGTTTCGGTCCCAGTCTGAGATCCAGGTAGATTTTGAGCTGTATTTCTTGCATAATCAGAACTGTCCTCTTGAAACTCCTCTGCTATTTTGTTTCAAGGGCTAGAAATCTTTGCAGGCTTTTGGAGCCGAGCACTGTTACTTTCTTTGGGTGATGCTGACATCTTTCACCACTCAGCACTTTTGTTCCATGTCCCTCTCTCTTCCAGGTGGCACTTAAATCTCATTTCTGCATTTGAGAGGAGACTCCCAAGGAACCTCATTGAGGTTTTCCAATACTCAAAGGGGGAATCTAAAAAAAGAGGGAGAGCAATAGAGCAATGCTCTACATGGACAGATAGTGAAAGGACAAGGGGGAAGAGGTTAAAAGTAAGAGAGGTGAGATTTAACTTGGATATTAGGAGGAAGTTCTTTGCTGTGAGCATGGTGAGGCACTGGAAAAAGTTGCCCAGAGAAGTTATGGATGCCCCATTCCTGGAACTGTTCAACCCAAACCATTCTATGATTCAGTGATTTGCCTTTCTGAGTAGACATCTCTCTCTTTGGTTTTAACCACTCTGTCTTGGAACCTTTTCCTTCAGCATATATTCCTCTCCTTTAAATTTTGCATGACCATGTATTTCCTAAGCTTATATGTGGAGATGTATTGTTACAGATATTTTTTAAAATAAACATCTGTTTAACATCTATCTGCTGCTAATATGCAGTGTAAATTTAAGTGTATGCCTTAAGTCCCTCTTGGAAAATAATTTGGCTGCTTTTCTTCCCCCTTCCCAGCTGTGTACATATTGTAAATAAATTTGTACTCTGAAGCCATATGTTTATGTCCAAATGCCTTTCTCTCTCATCCTTTCCTTTCCTTTCCTTTCCTTTCCTTTCCTTTCCTTTCCTTTCCTTTCCTTTCCTTTCCTTTCCTTTCCTTTCCTTTCCTTCCTTTCCTTTCCTTTCCTTTCCTTTCCTTTCCTTTCCTTTCCTTTCCTTTCCTTTCCTTTCCTTTCCTTTCCTTTCCTTTCCTTTCCTTTCCTTTCCTTTCCTTTCCTTTCCTTTCCTTTCCTTTCCTTTCCTTTCCTTTCCTTTCCTTTCCTTTCCTTTCCTTTCCTTTCCTTTCCTTTCCTTTCCTTTCCTTTCCTTTCCTTTCCTTTCCTTTCCTTCCCTTTCCTTCCCTTTCCTTCCCTTCCCTTCCCTTCCCTTCCTTCCCTTCCCTTCCCTTCCCTTCCCTTCCCTTCCCTTCCCTTCCCTTCCCTTCCCTTCCCTTCCCTTCCCTTCCCTTCCCTTCCCTTCCCTTCCCTTCCCTTCCCTTCCCTTCCCTTCCCTTCCCTTCCCTTCCCTTCCCTTCCCTTCCCTTCCCTTCCCTTCCCTTCCCTTCCCTTCCCTTCCCTTCCCTTCCCTTCCCTTCCCTTCCCTTCCCTTCCCTTCCCTTCCCTTCCCTTCCCTTCCCCCTCCCTTCCCCTCCCTTCCCCCTCCCTTCCCCTCCCTTCCCCCTCCCTTCCCTTCCCCCTCCCTTCCCTTCCCCCTCCCTTCCCCCTCCCTTCCCTTCCCCCTCCCTTCCCTTCCCTTCCCCCTCCCTTCCCTTCCCCCTCCCTTCCCCCTCCCTTCCCCCTCCCTTCCCCCTCCCTTCCCTTCCCCCTCCCTTCCCCCTCCCTTCCCCCTCCCTTCCCCCTCCCTTCCCTTCCCTTCCCCCTCCCTTCCCCCTCCCTTCCCTTCCCTTCCCCCTCCCTTCCCTTCCCTTCCCTTCCCCCTCCCTTCCCCCTCCCTTCCCCCTCCCTTCCCCCTCCCTTCCCTTCCCCTCCCTTTCCCCTCCCCTCCCCTCCCCTCCCCTCCCCTCCCCTCCCCTCCCCTCCCCTCCCCTCCCCTCCCCTCCCCTCCCCTCCCCTCCCCTTCCCCTTCCCCTTCCCCTTCCCCTTCCCCTTCCCCTTCTCCTTCCCCTTCCCCTTCCCCTTCTCCTTCCCCTTCCCCTTCCCCTTCCCCTTCTCCTTCCCCTTCTCCTTCCCCTTCCCCTTCCCTCAGAAACATCTGCTTTCTGTTATCCTCTGTGTCAAACAGAAAACAATAACAGTGCTCATTTGGAAGCTTCCATGTTTAACTTTTGCATGACAACATTCAGAGAAAGAAGACCTCCCAGTTTTTTTCTTGAAGAGCTTTGCTATTTTCTCACCATAAATTCTCCAGAAGGTTTTTGGCAGCTCTGTCATGATGCTCAGTTTCTTGCCTGGAAGCCTGACCTCCTGAAATATCCCATTCTTACTCTCTCCAGTCTTCAATCACATGGGGTGGTGTGCTTAGCACAGTAACTGGAAAATGACTGCTCTTAAAATAATAGCTGTTGTTTCAAAATATATAAAATATTTCAGAACTTCCTTGTTGACACCCTTAACAAACAGTTTGTTCCCACGAACGCACAGAATGGTTCTCAACTAGTCCAGACAGAGAAGAAAAGTTCAAAAGCAATTGGTGTTTCAGTCTGCTTGGTAGGTGCTCTTTCATTTCATCTACAGCAACCTGTGGCCTCAGTTCAGGAAGATGGAAATGCTCTGCTTTTCCCATTGCCCAAGAAATGTGGAATATGTCTTATAAGAAAAAAATCCTGAATGGAAAAAGAAGTTAATAATATTATATTGATGAATATTAATTTCTAAATTATTTTATTATCTGCTTAAAAGTCTTTTGAACTCTTTTAAGACCTCATAAGACAGGTCATCCTTATGGAAGTGTCTGTATGGTGTTAGTATAGATGTTATACAGAGAAATTTGTTGGTAAGTGATAAAGCAAAACAGATCAGGTCTAAAGGAAAAGGTGAAAGTTGCTTGCAAAAGCTCTGAGTAAGTTGATTTTACTTACACTCATTCTTACTTCCACTTACCACAAGCACCAAGTGTGCCTGAGTGGTCTGGCACTGTGTGGGACACAAAGGACCAGAGAAACTGGCTACTGAGTCCTTGTCACAGCTCTGGGGCTCTTCACTGGGGTTGGCAGTGATGAATTATCTTTAAAGAAATATTTCATGTCCATTTAGGAATAGTGTTTATTCTTCTGTTGTGATAAGAGGAGGGAATGGTGTGTATGATGTTCTGCAGCCTTGTTGCCATCCATTCCCATGTTCTCAAAATGTCTTACATTAATGAGTAATTTCTGCTGAGCTCTTATCACAATGTTTGTCGTCTGGGTTTGACACATACCCCAGTGTGATTGACTGGGAGCTGCCTTGTTCATTACATTATTTTTTTAACCCTTGTTCTGCTGTTTTCTTCTTGTGCTATCTCTTTTTCTCACACACATTTCCATTCATAATTAATTTTTAGCAACCTCAAAACCTTGGTTCCATCCTGGTTACAGTTCTAGTAAAACCCTGAAATTACAGCTGAGCAGGACTTAGGCAGTGGGAATAACTGGTGCTTTCCCCATATCAAGAAAAGACATGAGTTGTGTGTGGTTCATGATAAGAACATAATTTGGCAAACAACACAACTCAGGAAGATGCATAACTCTAAAGCTTATAGGAAAGCAGAATGTAACAAAACCACACACCTTCTCCTATGAATAGCTGCATAAAATTTTTTAAGGAGAGGCCATGTCTCTGTCCCATTCAAATCCTGCCAGGCTATGTTCATAATGCCAAGACTGCGACAGCTTTTACCCTTCAGCTTGAGGACTATCTTTCTTTTGAAGATAAAAATAATGAAATCATAATCCCTGGAGTATAATGATTTTTTAAAAAAACATATTTATCACTGGCCCATGTCAGAATTCTTATTCTGGAAAAACAAATTTATTTTTTCAACTGAGTATGTGTTTCCTATGTATCTTCATTTATATCACCTGTCAATAAACTCTGAGATCTTGATGCCATTGTGTTTGAGGAAGTATGGACCCCACAACACAAATTTAAAGAAAATAGATATTGTAGGATAACAGTGCAAGACAACACTGATTGATGGTAGGATTGAATAAACAGCTGCATACCTGCTGGTTTTGTTTAGAAATGTTGTATCCTACTGGTATCTGCTGTGCTTGAACATGTAAGAGTGTTCAGTTTTCCTTTTCCAACTGTGGGAATTCCCTGCTCCTCTAAATGGGAGTGTTTCCATTTTGAAATCTAAAGTACTTCTCCATTGCACAGCATTTAATATTATCTTTCTGTATTCCGTGCAGATGGATTTATATGCTGCCTGGCTTTTTTTTTTTTTTTTTTTTTTCCGTTACTGGTTTGGCTAAGCAGACAGGTGGAGGTGGATAAATATATGTGCAGGTTGAATGGATGCCAGGTGTAGAAACCATCTGCATGATGTAATCTGCAGAGTTCCACAGTGCTGGTAACAAAACAGACTCATATCAGCAGTTGCAACCATTGTTTTGGTGTGCTTTTACTGGGCACCATGTGTTTTGTGTATCATCATTCTGACCATGTGTAGTAACTTCAGATGTTTTATAAGAATGAGTGATGGCTAATCCTGCCTTGCTAAACAGAAGTCCAGTTTAAGCTGGGTGGAATTACAGGCTCTTTGTCACTGCTCTGTAATTGTGTTTGTGCAGTGTAAATGACCACCATGAGAAAATGGGCACTGGGATATTCCTTAGCAAACAGATACCTACGAACATTGTAGATCCATGTGGGCATGTGTAGTGTAGGGTCAGTCTCATTGTAACAAGTGTTTTCTAAATGCCACCTCCTGCAGGCAGATGGTGAGAAGCTGTTGCAGAGGAAGTGCATGGATTCCAGAAGCTTTCAAGATGAAACTGAGGACTGGAAAAGTTTGTTTAGTTTTCAGCTTCCACTGTACTTCTTACAGTCTCAATTCTGCTTTCATACAATGGTTCTGTGAGTATGTGAAGAGCAAATCTGAAGTATATTTATACATTTCCAAGTAATTCTACCCTTTATAACTGGTTCCCAACATTTCTGCACCTTAACCACTACCTGAGTTAAATAATCACGATTTTCTGGAAAAAAAATCCCAAAAGTAGGAGTTCTTTGTCCATTAGTCATATCTTGACAGAAGTGTTCTAATAGGAGATGAAACAGGTGAGCTGTTCCTTTCCAGAAAGTTGAATCAATCATCTACCTTACTCAATAATTTGGATTTGAATATCTTTATCATTAATTTCAATCAGCACAATGAAAAAATTAAGTGTCCTCTCACTAGAAATAGAAGAAATTGATATGCCATGGTTTGAAATTGCATTTGTAGCTAATGAATCCTTGCGTGTCTTTATGATTCTGAGTCTGTCAGAAAGCTGTCTTCCCTTTCCAACATTCCCTTTCCAACCTTTACAGTAAAATAGACATGCTTATTAAGCTTAGATATAAATCACATAATATGCAGTTTGTTAAAAAGGAGAGTCTGGCCTATGGAAGGCATCCAACGTGTTAGTGGGGTAATGCTGAGCCCGGGTGACAGTGCAAGCTGTGTAGATTCTGTGGGCTATGCAAGCTGCAGAATGCTATGAAAAGGAGGATTAAAAGAAAAAAGATGAGTTGTGACCCAGAACTTCTGACTGCCCAGTGCATCTTGCTGAGAAAAAGGAAGGAATAAGTAAGAGCTTTAGAGTGTAAAAAACCTTTTGTTTCAGTGTTTAAAGAGGGCTGTCTTTCTCATTGACCTTTATGTAAGATATGTACTTTCCTGTTCTTGAAATTAATGCTGTTTATGGTATAAGTCTGAGCAGTTAATAATGTACAGAAAGGCAACTTTTGTTTGCATCTCTTGGAAGTGGAAACCAATGGGCAGTGCCCTGTCTCTCCACAGCAATCTGTTTAAGAGAGCAGTTACATCTCCTGCCTTGAACAATAGTGGTCTCTGGAGAAAATCTCTTCTTTAGAAACAATTGCATGGCTCTGTGTCACAGAGTGTTCATTGCTTTCTGGAGGCAGATTATAATACTGAATAAATGCCAATATCTTTCTGTGGTTTAATGTTCATAGTTGTGCTGGTTCTCTCCATTTAATTCAACCTTTATTTCACACATGTGCTGCTAATTGATAAAACAGCCCCATGTGAGGAAAAATGGCAGGAAATACAAAGTAGAGAAATGCCAGCCATCTCACAGCAAAATCTGTGCTCTTTTGTCGTGCACACAATGCATTCTTTTTTTCTCTTTCATAACTCCATGTGTTTTATTTGCCTAGAATGGAGCTCTTGATTTAGAAGTGAGTAGGTCACTTCCTGTGTGTTGGGGCATTCCTCAGAAACTTCAGCCTTTAAGCCCCAGTCTGTGACAGGAACCAAGTGGCTGAGCATGGATTTCATGACTCAGGTCCATACAGGAATGTTATGATGGATTTTTTTAACGAGTAATTTACTGAAGAAGTGTCTCATCAGAAGAAATAATTTTTCATCTTTTCTCACACATTTTTGTTATTTTCCCTTTGTGGATTAAATTGACCTGTACTTCTGGCTGAGAAGGATTTCTGCAGGAACTGAGAATATGAAATTCTCCTTGTCTCTTCTAACAAGCCTCATGTTCAACAAAACACAAAATTAAATTGCTGATGACCTGTAGTACATGCTCAGTTTGGAAGTTTGATATTTAGGGAGTGTGCCATCAACTGTTAGCTGTCTTCAGCTGTTCTGAGTATAAACACGGTGTGGGCAACCAAGATGGGAACAAGTTGTTAGAGGTATGAAGACACCCTGAAGTTATCATTTACTGTAGCAATTACAGCATCTGAAGGTTTTTTCAGACAGGCCAGCAGGAGAAATCTCACCATGACCATTCCTCAAGTTTGCAGCTTGTGCTAGTCTGGAATTTGACAGGCGGCAGCACCATAGCGCCGAGATGAAGTAATTGATAACAAAAACATCCACAAGCTGGGAATGATGATACCTAGTTTATGCATAGGCTGGATTCCTCTCTTGGGTTGGTACTGCCTGATAATGGTGTTTAGATGCTCGGGGTTGGGATGGCAGCACAAACCAGCAGATACACTCTGTACTACCTTCTAATTGTTTCTGGAAAAGGTATTGATTTTGACTTACAGGCTGGGGTCACAGACATATCAAAGATAAACAAGAAGTGATCCATTGCCTTCAGTAGGCAACTTAACCCAACATTTATGGTCATGATGACACCAAACAGTCTCTCTGGATCACGCTGTTAAATTACATTCCTTTCTGAAAGACGAAGAAATTGCCTTGCACTGCATGTCTTAATGTTAATTGTTTTTTTCCTACCTTCTCTGATTTAATATAACCTAACTTTTAAGATGATTCTGAAAAACTTGCATTCTTTTCCTTTTGGGACAATGGCTTTGTTAGTAGTGACTTAAGAAGAAGTCACTTAAGTAGTGACTTAAGAAATAAGTTTTGGTAACTTGGGAAAATTCTCCTCTAGACAATAAAACATTTGTTTATATTTTTGAATTTATTTCCCTCAAAAGATGGCACAGCACACAGAATAGTGAGTGAGTAAATGCCTTAAACAAAACTGGCATAAATCCCAATGCATGTAAATAACTTGTAATAAAGAAATTGCATTATGTTTGGCACTCCATGGCTCAGAAGGGTGCTCTCCTCTACTACATGTTTCAGAATCCCCAGACAGGTCACCCTGAAGATTACCTCCTTCTCCATTGCTGTGAAATCTCGGGGTAATTATTTCTCTTGTCTCATTCTTTCATAAGAAACACAGCAATAAAACTCACTAATCTGTCCTCCCACAACACCCTGCTGATAAGATGTGTAAATCATAAATTATTCCTTTCAATTACAGTAGATTTGTTTCAGAGAAAGAAGGAAAAATTAAAATGAGAACCTAGGGAACAACTGAATATTGCTTTTGCATATCTTCAGAGAAAATTTTTATTACTAGCACTAATAACAATCCCCAAATTTTATTCTGGAAGAAACCTACCTCTTCTCATTCCATCCTTTCTCAGACCTTGGATATAAGTTGTGTGTTTCTATTAATGGGATTGATTGATTGATTGATTGATTGACAGGAGGGATGCCACTGGTTACTGCCTGCCAGTGGGACTGTGCACTACTCGTCACAACTCCTTGAGACACCACTCTGTCCAACCTCCTGCTTGCCTTACTGGCCACTGGTCTGTTGATCAGGGGATTGTGGCAAAGGCTGTGCTTTGACCAGCCACCAAGGTAACTTGCCTTTTCACAGGAAACAATCAGGTTGCTTCAGTGTGATATCTCTCTGCTGTTCTGTCACCTGTTCCAAGACAAGCCTCCATGCACTCCAGCCACTCCTTTACATATATTTACATATACCTATGGATGTAAAGAGATAACTCAATGCACATAAACACAAATGAGCTTGCATTTGAGATGCCATGTCCCTTGTCATTAGTAAAAGACAGCACCTTGGCATGGTTCATTTCTAGAGCACAAGAAATCCAAGATGCTCAAACCTAGAAAAAAGTTTCCCGTCCAAATTTTGCCAGTCAAATGCTCTTAAAGGATACAGAAATCCAAAAGGTGTCAGGATTTTGGAATTGGGATTTAGTTCACAAAATGAGATAAACACTGGAGGCAGGTCATATTCTCTTTTCAACCTGCTGGCATTGATGCTGTAGAACTTAAGAATGCCCCAAATCCTGAGCAGAACCCCTTCAGGCTTATAGGAGGTTTCTAACTTTTGGAGAACTTTTGGATTGTAATTTGATGTGCATTTTTCTGTCTGCAGCTTTGGATTGAGCATTTTCCATCTCCATCTGCTCATTTTTCACCTCAGAGCCATTCTATTGTGCTGTTGTTTTACAAGAATCTGAATGCTTTTTTTCTGTGAGGTATTGATACAGAGAGTTAGGTCTGAGAGGGAGAATCATGAGTTTTCTGCTCCAATATATTTATATGCAAAGTTTTGTTTTGTTTATTTTGAAATGGGACTCCCTCTGCTCCATTACTAAATGATGCAAAGAAGACTGCCAGAAGCATGGGGAAAACTGTGTACTTTTACACTTTCGTTATTTCCATAGTACCAAAACTGGACAAAAAAATCTCATGGTATAGAAAAATAAAAAGTCTTAATTAACCATAACAACAGTTTTAAAAGTATTTATTTATTTATCTGTTCGTTTTTTTTTTTTCCCGTGGCCCCCTTAGTGAGCAAAAAGGTGGATGTGCATGTATTTTTGTCGATTTACAAGCTTCATTTTGTGGGTTTACAGACTTTAAATTGATACAACTTTGTTATTAACTTGACTTTGGAGAGGCACTGGGGGGTAGCTTAGAAGTAACAGTGACTGAGAAAAGGTGGACAAACATTTTTCCTTTATTGCTAAAAGGGGAATAATTATTATTATTATCTGATTTCTTCTACATCACTCTCAAAAATGCATATTTAGGGTTTTCCTAAAGGTGCCAGCTGTAACAAAATACTCTTGAAATTGAGATATTATTCTAAATACATTTTTTTCTTCTTAAAGTCTTTTGTTCAAATTAACGGTAAAAGGAATAAACAGTGTTGTTTGTTCAGCTTTGAAATTTACCATTAAATCTGTCAAGAGGATTATTACAACTACAAAGCTATTCCGCGCAAAATGAGTTTGTATAGTAAATGTTGCCATTGTAAACTTGGAGGTGTTTTATAACATCAAAGCGATAATATTACAATTGTCAAATTGAGATAATCTTTTTATTAAATTTGGATTATGTATGTTGAAAATATGCACATTTTGAAAGTGTGTTTGTAAATGTGCTCCTACACTATTGCTTATCTTTGAGTGGATTATTTCTAGCAAGACCTGAAGGGATGGAAAAAAGAAACAAAGGATGGAAAAAGATTTTACAGCTCAACAGGCTAGCTTCCAGATTTGTAGACAGATCTTAAAAATAACGTTTTCTTCATATTGGAATTGCCTCCTACAGCAGAACTGAGCTTATGCTATCATACTATAAATAGAAATCAAAATTTGAAATTGTGACCAGGCAACTTACAAAAATGGACATTGAATCTGATCTGGCCCATATCTAGTCTAGTAAAAGGAGGTACATCATTTTTTCTCAAGCTCTTGGACTGAAACGTTGAAATTTTGTGGGTTTAGAACACCTGGTTGTCTCATTTGTTTCTTATACGGTGGCAGATACACTACATGAGAAAATTACCCATATTATGTGGTAACAGAAGTCTATACTTTGGTCCAAGGGTTGATAATGGCATGGTTGCTTAAATGCTGTTCCATTATGTCTAAATTCTGTATACACTGATATTTACATCATTTTATTCCTCTCCTGGTGCTAAAAAAAGGTTATCTCTGCCTTTTTAAAATTGAAATCAACTTGTCTTTTTTAGATTACAATTCTTAGCATCTAAATTTTTTTTAGTAAGAAAGTACTATAGCTAGCAAATGGTGAATCATGCCACAAATGTCAAAAACTGAGATTATAACAGAGTTTTAGATTAATTTTCCTTTCTGAACAATGACAGCAGAATAGATCTATTTTGCTTTTAAAGATGTGCCAATAAACTGATGTGTTTGAGTATGATTGTTCTAAAGCCTACAAGCTTGTCAGTCTTCTTGTTCCCTCCCCAGTAAAAGCAAACACATACCCTACTTTTCCTTCAGGATACATGGTGACAGTGTGTCCAGAGCACAGTGGGAATGTCCTGCAGACAATGAGCTAAACAAGGACCCAGTGTCCTGTGCTCTGCTAGGCTGAATGGTGGATATTTGGCCACAGTGCCTGTGTGTTATCAGCTTAGTGACACATTTCAGGCTCAATCTGACCCAAGTCCCATTCGCTGTAGACAGAATTGCTTTGCACACACTGAGCTTTCTGAGGAGGATGCTACATCAGATGTGAAACTGTGTGCAGTAGTATACATAAAATTGGATATATGGCTGTGTTAATGGTGGCTTCTCCCTGCTCTGTTGGGCCACACTCAGCCTGCCACAGTCAGGGTCTGCCAGAGCTCTGAATGGGTCTCGTGATTGCAGCCTTTGCAGAGGGGGACGCTGCTTCCCTCAGCTACGGATAACAGTGTTTCATGGTAATTCTGAGCACTTGAGCACATGTTTAATATCACAAATGTCTCTGTTTCTGTGTCTCTGTAGTAAAATACAGGTCTCAAGGTAGCATTTACCCTCTCTCAAGCACCAGAACAGGAAGGAGTGTGTTCATAGCATTACTGAGCTGGGGATATAAAAATTAATGGAAACCAGTTCAAACACATTAAAGCGTTTGTGCAATGCTCATTTCTTGAGATGTTATGTTATGATGTTGGTTAAGGATGTCTGTGTATTTGTATCTTTTGTGCACTTGCATCACCAAATTAGGAGTTAATTTGTAGCAAATTTTAAAGAGAAATGAAGTATTATCATTTAAATGTATTCATTCCACATAAGTTTGGCATGTAAGTAGGGAACTTTGACAAGTAGTAAATGGTGTTCTGATTCTAGTCCACCCATTAATAGCAACCAGAAACCAGAGAACAGAAAAGGATCAGATTCTACTCTGGATGTATTACAGCTTGTCTTCTCAATGGGAATTAACTATGTCCATCTCAGGGAGAAACTTGGCCCTACACACAGGTTTTTCAAACCTGGCTGTACGGCCAGCCTCCTGAGACAAAACCATAAACTATACTGTATCTGCTGTGAGACTACACTTTTTGGGAAAAAAAAACAAACCAAAAAATGCTTCTCACTCTTTTTCTCATCTGTGAAGTCATCTCTTCTCCAACTTAGTAAAAAGGGATTTGAGACACTTGTCTTTTCTGTTTCTATTGCTTTTTCATATCCATAGTGGTTAGATTCTGCTGTATTATGCTGAAGCATAAAACTGTATTTCCTTTAGCTCTTGAAGTTTTCCTGAATATTTGCCTTCTATATATTGCCAGAAATGTTAGCGAGACTTGCATGCTCAAAAGGCTGTTAAAAGGAACCTAACAGACCATTCTTCCCTCCTTAAAAATACTTGGTTTCGATATATCATGCACACCAGTTACCCTGATTGAAAGAACTTGTAGGCAGGGAGCTCATTACCATTGCAAAGCCATTGTATGAGGAGACCATTCTTTAATATGTAGAAATTTTTCTGAAAGAGGTGAGTGAAAGTTGCTACCTGATACTTGGTTTTATCTGGTGGTGGCTCCACATGCTTTGAGTTGTAGGTTTGACACAGCATTTAGCTGTGGCTAGAAAAGAAGCTAGAGTAAGTGAATCACAGTCAAGGTGATTGCTGCAATCATAGCTCTAAATTCATCAAGCCTTTTCTCAACAATAAGCAGAAGTGACTATTTGCAGCACTGAAGTACTTTCTTTATCTCAAAATCTGTAATACTTTGTCAGAATATATCTTGAACCTTAGTACTGTGGGTAAATAGAAGGGGTAATTTCTTGTAAGTATAATAAGCCTGTGAGGTATTATAAAAAAATCTACTGCCAAGGAAAGAGAGCTGAAGCTTGTTAGTGACCATGGGTAATGTAGGGCCTACCCTTGGTCTTGGTGATAAAAGCCTGTTGAAATTCTGTTGAAAAATTCCACTTATGTAAAACCCTGGAGCAGTATAGGAATTACTTTCTTCTGTTGAAATGTAAATTAAGAGCACATATTGAGCTTTTCAGTCACATCATTTTGGCTTTGAGGTTAAATTAAGCAAATTAGTTATGCAGAGTCAGGCACTTAAGTAATGCACTTAAAGACAAGATTATTCAGTCAGCAAAGGCACAGCTGAAGGAAATCACTGCATAAGTCCATTGTACAATAAAGGCTGAAAGCAGACATGCCCAATCTGAAGAACTTTGCATTTGCTTGTACTGCAACAAGAAAGAGCCTTCAGAAATCCTGAGGATTTATTTCCCAAGTATTTGGAAGTTGCTGACCGAGGTAACAGCTGAATGATCAGATAATCACTCAGATAATGACCTGGCATTAGTTATTGAGCTCCCACACATGTTCTGTTCAATAAGCCCCTACTTCTGCATGATGGATGGTGGTTTGATTGTTATGAAGTTATATGGAAACATATAATTGCTGGAAAAAGTGAGATTTACCTTATCTAACTCTGTCTGACCAGTCTAAGGCTGGGACATGCGGTTCTCTGAAGGTGACCAGGTCCTTGCTGGAAAGTGAAGGAAGGATGACTTCCTTGTGCAAAGGCTTTCAGACAGCCCAGCTTGGGCAGACAACTCTCAGCTGCCACTCTCCTTCACTGTTCTACAGAAAATGTTCAAATCACCTCCTTACACATACCAGTTACCTCTAACTTCCTGGTAGAATCAAACCATCATAATCCAGATCATTAGTAAATGAACTAGTGTCATCTGGCCCTTTGGGCAATGTCTGTCCAAAATCCATAGAAGAAAGCAGGCTTCTAACATATCTCCAAATATACCTTAACTGATAAAATACAACAAACTTACACTGATGAAGAAGTACTGTCTCCCCAAAGAACAGCAATTTTCCAGGCATCAGACATTTTCATCTAATTTGTGATAGAGTTATTTAGGATATTCAGTAGCACAAAATACAGCTTTTAACTTATGCAATCTTAAAACAAGTGGCAAATGGAGTGACTATACTCAAAAGAGTCCTCAGGGAACATGTCAGAAGTGGTATATTCTCATTTGCTGAAAGAAATATCTTTACTAGTGTCACTATTTTCAGTTATGAGTAAATGGTTGTTGGTGTGTTTGGATTTGATTATTGTAAAATAAGCAAAAATTCTATATTTTTTAATGTACCTGATATTTAATTTAGTTTTCATGTCACCCACCTGATCTGCTGTGGAGGCCATTTTTTTTACACTGTTGTGAACCTAAAGGAGATACCTTAGGATAAGGGGACATACATGAGATAAATTTGCTTGAACATTGATTAGGGAACCACTAAATAGGTGCAGCAGACTTTGCAGTGAAAGGAGATGGTGATGGAAATCTCAGAGGGAACTGCTGGATCTGAGCTGGGCCGTGGAAGTGTAAACCCAATTATTTAAACTGTAGTGTTATATGGCATCATAACTAGAGAAATTATTGTCTTGTCAGTGCAATGCTCTTTGGTAGCTGCAAGAACAAGTCTTGGTTTTAACATTTCCTCACTTCTCACTGATTAGCTAAGGAATGTTAATATTTCTACCAAAGCTTTCACATGTAATTTATATGCTGCTGAAAAGTACTTTGACACTGTAACTTTATGAGCAAAAATATATGATCATGCAACATAATATCTGAGGATATTTGTCAAATGCTTTCCAGATAAGAAGCCCTCCTGTCTGTACAAAGCCAATTATTCTTTACTGCCGGCTGTTTGAGGCAATCATGAAATTTTAACAACAAATAGACTTTTTAGGAACCAAGAATACCCAGAACCTTAGGATGACCTGCAATTGTATGCCTTCAGCTCATTATATCAGCAGCAATGTTTTGTTAAAGATAGGATGTGAACATATCCTGTTTCTAAATGTAAATGCAGGAAAATTTATAAAATATCTGAAAAAATATTATTCTCAAGAGCAAAAACAGACATAAGTATATAACACAATAATGGACAGTGAGTGAGTCCAGGTTAGCTTGCAAGTAAAAGCTTGTGAAAGGGGAGCAGGAAAATCAAAAAAGTAAAAGAAGAACCACAAAAAGCCCAAAAGGCTGTGCAAAAAGCATTTTGTCTAGGATCAGGATAAAGAAGAGAAAGGACATTTGAACTGAGTATTGTCAGGAAAAGGTGCTTGAAACAATCAACAAACCTTGATTTTTCCTGAGTTTGGGAAACCAGAACTTTTGAAATTATTTGAAAATACTTTTACATAATTGCATGGCAGAAACATCTGTACATGTACATTCTACCTACCTGACACTGAATACTTTTTTTGGCTAGTTGTCCTTGCCTGAAAGCAGCTTGGGCAGTGGGAAATTGTCATCTGAATTTACCAGAGAAAAATAATTCTAACTACAACATTTAAAAGATACACTTTTACTGAGTGTGCAGAATTACATCCAAAGAAACATGTTATCACGGTACATATCAAATGCTTTGAGAAGATGTCAGTAGTGCTGAGCATTTTTAACAAGAAAATATGATGATCTGCATTCTAGAAAAAATAGTCTGGCTATAAACATAAAAAGTGACTGTACAGCATGGAGAATAGGTTTCCCTTACTGATTTTGGGAGTGTGCTTCATTTGTGAACCATATTGATCTCTGAGATGTGTCTTTGATCCAGCTTAGCATTTTTAGCAAAGAAAGTGTTGATAAAATATTTTTGTCCAGCTTATAAAACAACTAGTAACATTTTCAAATTAGTGGTTTGAAAAATAAGTCTTAGCTTTGAGGCTTCCTCACTGGTGTGAAATATATGTAAACACCTGCACATCTCTTCTGAAGTTAAATACTTTCACCCTTCCCTTTCCCATTTGCCTTTCCCACTAGCTTGCTGAGCTAGTGTGTATATGGGTATTATCAAGAATTATGCATTTTGGTGCCTGTTTCCAGTCTGAGTGCAGCAGTCTGATTTCAGATAGGTCTCTCAAATGACCTGATAAGACCCAACAGCTTTCCTCTTTTACAGCTAGAGGCACTCGACAAACTATTGGAGATAACTGAACTTTACAACATGTATCCTCTTACTGTGTAACTGTAAGAAAGCAGACATATTGTGAAATAACTGGGCTGAAGGAGATTTTATTAGAATCTTTCTTATTATAGTGGTGCCCATCAAGATGGGGACTGAATACTGTGCAAGCACATAAAACTGAATACTTTGAGTTTCTTGTTTATTGGACCAGCTGACTGTCATCAGATCTGGAAAGATGAATTTTATATTTTTGTAAGGATTGTTCCTAACCCAAAGATCCTTAAAGCCAGAGGAATGACTCCTCTGTGAATTTTGTTGATTTTGATTCAAGTTTATAAGGAAACTGTAGCTTTGCTGTGCATGCTTTGAGTGGAGAACTGCATACGTGAAGAATATGAATGTCTTCTCCAGTGAATGTCTTCTCCCAGCCACCTCCACACTGCTCCTCTTTGGCTTTCAGCACTGCAGAAAGCAGCTCACAGGTTGTGGGACTGGAAGACACAGATATGGCAATTTAGGAACTTCAAAATAGTGACCTCTGTGACACTCAAACCATCTCCTGCTTAGTTATTCTTGTCAGATGCCTTGGCAGTCTGCTCATTCAGAGCCGTGCTCAGAGGCAAGGATAACAATAACCCCATGAGATGCTGTGTCATTATCACTGGAATCCAGAGAAGAATTTCTGGCATAAATTGGACAAGTTAAATCTAAAAATGGTCCTGGAATTGTGCATGTAACTAGAAAGATCATTGATCATTTAGCTAGAAAAGTGTAATGTAATTTAATTTCCCCACAGCAATCTGTGAATGTCTCATCTTTCCTTTTTACTGTTGCCTAACCGTGTCTGGATCCTGGAGAGGGGTGAGACTGGACTCAGAAATATTTCACATGTGGGACTATATGGCATATATTTCAACTCTGTGTTCATGTATGTTCATTTATCTCTTGCAGCTGTAAGGTTAGTGGTTGTCAGTTACTCACAGATGCATTCTTATCTTTTATCACTGTTCACATCATCTTGAAACTTAATGCCTGGAAAGAATGCATTTTGGAACAGCAAATACCTTCCAGCTCCAGGTGCGGAGCAGTGTGTCCAGGGATGCTCAAGGCTAAGTGCTGCAGTTTTTGTTGCCTTGGAAAAAAAGGACTGACCATTGTTTAAGGAAGTTGAGAAGAAGTTGCCTTTGGTTCTTACTCTGCTGAAAGATGTGCTGTGACTCTGGATATGTCACTGAGAACCCGTGTCCTGTGTACAGGATGAGAAAGAGAAGGAAAGTCATGCAGTGGATTTGTATGGCTTCACTCAGTACTAGACCTGGACAATATTTTAAATTTTTCACAATTTAAAAAAATGTTATGATTGGCACTGCTCAAGGCTGTTTTCTCAGCTGGTCTGTAGTTCCAGAGACTGCCAAAAATGCTGTAGGTGTGCTGAAGAATCAGACTGAGAGGAATTACACATTCACAACACTCTGATGATGTTAGAGGATTTATTTTTTCTGAGTATCAGCCAGTTTCCTTGCAATTATCTTGCATACCATCTTAGCCTTGAAGAAATGCTGTGGAATAAATGAAGTAAGAGTCCTTGGGTATTTATCCCTGTTTTTTTTTTTCATCCTTTAAAGGAGACAGTAGTGATACTTATTTGTATTTTTTTTATCTCATTTTCCTGAAATAGAAATTACATTCACAGTGATTTTATCTGAGGGTGTTCTTTCCTATTCTTCTCTTAGAGTCATTATATTGATATGTAGAGATAATAACTTACTGAAACGTTCTGATATTTACAATGGTCATTTGCATTAAGTTCTCTCCTTGAGTATCATTCTGAATTTTGCTTTGCAGTCATGGTGACTTTGTAGGTTGCAAGGGATCCTCTTTTACATAATTTCTGTATTTGATTGCTCTAAGAGCTAAAAATTTTGCACAGAGTTGGAATCATAGCAGCTATAGTTGAAACAACAGGACTATTTAGAAATTGTATATGTTAAAACTAGATTTACATCTGTTGAAACCAGAAATATTCAGTGGTCCTTGTTCCATGCTTCTTTGTGGAGTGTTGCTGAAACCCACAGTATCTCTATCATAGTTCTGAAATATCTTGGGTTTGGAATTTCTATCCCCAAACCTACTCTCCTTAGAGAATATAGATATATGTTTGTATATCTGTACTTTACCAGATATAATTAGCATAGTACAGTAGATTTTATTTATAAATATCATTCCTTTAGAAAGCTTTTTGTCTCAGGAGAACTGTGTATTGTTCCGTTAACAACCTTCTCCCCTTCTGATGTATTTTTGTGGAAAAAAAAGAAAGAACATGGTTTAAGTTTTCTGGCTTACCTATGTTAAAATCCTGAAGATGATGGACCATTTTTTGCTGTAGGAGACAGCACTGGCAACACTGCTAATCAAAAGTAGAGTATCATAGAAATTAACCCCTGGAAAGAGCATCAGTTGGTTAGCAATAATAAATGAAATCTTGCATGTGGTCTGCTCTGTCAGTTGTAACATCATCTGGAATATTGCACATTCATCAGGTACTTTTTCATGACTTTGGCAGAAAAAGTAATAAATGGAAATGAGGAGTCAGTGTGCCTCTATCCAGTAATGATTTCATGTACCTACATGCAATGCTGAAATGCTGATGGCTTGAATCCTATTGCAGCCACAGCAGGTCAGAGCAAACCCTGCAACCTATTTTCTGAGCCTTATTGCTCATTTTTCAGACTGCTGGTAGCTCTTACTACATGAAAAGGAAATTGCTGATAATCTATTTTTTATATGATTAATCTTTGGGACTTACTTCAGATTCCTTTTTGCAGCCCATAATTTGTCTGCTCTGTACATCCTCAGGAATTCTTAAATTAAAGAGCCCAAAGTTTATATGAGCCTGTCTGCTATATTGTCAGATATTACCTTTTTGCCCATTAATGTCTTTTGAAGCTCTTGATTTCTAGCCAAATATCTGACAGTAAAATCAGTATGATGCTTCTATCCCATTTCTGGAAATAAGTTAATTAGACTCCCTTAGGGTCCTGAAAAAAAGCCTCTTATCTTTTGTCAGTTTAATTTCTGCTGTATCCATTTTTGTTAGTGCTATGTGAAAGAATGCTCTTATTGCTTAGTTTACCTTTTTCTTAATTTTTGGTTGCTTTTCAGACTTCAGAATTTATCTTAAGACCAGTAATCTGGAAATCAGAAAACAAGTTCTAAAAAACTTATTTATCTTAATCTTGCATCTTGTCAAAGCATAAACCACAACAACTATTACAGTGAGTTAAGCTTATGTCAGAGGCAATTTTAAAGAGGAAAATTGTGCAAGAATCAAAAAGAATGGGTAGGAGAGAAGAAGCTTCTGAGTGTTACCACTTGTGGTCATCTCCATGGATGTGCAATTCAGATTTCAGAAAAATAATTTTTCTTTCTTTTATTTGTACAGCTCCTTTCAGTTTAAATGAAATGGTGATTTGCTGAAAATTGATAGGGATAAAAGCATAATAATGATTTAAAAGATCTATGAAAGGCAAGTTAATGAAGCTGAGCTGTTTAGTCTCTTCATTCTGGTCACTCTGTACTCAAAAGTAAAATGCTTATCTCTAGCTCTGCCTTATCTAGGAAATGTGTACATTATTGCATTCAAAGATGGCTATTTGTCAACCGTGATAGCTGCAGTTATTTATCATGCATATTAGAATTATGAATAAAGGAACATATAGTTAACTCCACTATAACCAGCTACTCCAGTAACTTCCTTTTTTATATAATAAAAGAAAGCAATTATCTACAGATATGCATATTGTACCCTTTTGGTGTGGTAGTGGATGCATTTCTCTTGTCAGGAGTAGTAATGGGCCACAGATATGTATGAAAGTGAAAGAAATAGCACAAGTGGAAATGTGTTTAGAGGATTCACCTAGTGGTAGTGGTTTGTTTGTCCATCTTCTTTAAATGGGTTCGTCCACAGCAGCCCACAAAAGTGATGTTTAAAAATATCCTGTGTCTAACTAAGGACATAGAGCTGAAACAAATTAATCTGAGAGGAAAATAAACTAATGGGCCTTGAAGTAACTGAAAATACAGTGACTAAAGAAAACATAGTAAGGAGCAGAAGCATAGAACTTGCTATGTTTGATTACCCTGTAAAAAAAAAATGCAGTCTTCACACTAGTGGGTTGAAGCAATTCCCAGCTTTCATTTTGCTTTGCTATTAAAAGACTTCCTTTATATCTCAGGTCTCTGGCCCCATTTTCTATGATGAAACAAAGCCATTAACCAATTGATAACTCTGCCAAAATGTGACTGTCTTCCAGTGAGGAGCTTTGTATGTGGCTTTTGAAAAGTGAGAACTCTCAAGAGTTCTCAAAGTGCATTCAATTGCCACAATTTCTTTAAATAGGCACAGTAAGTCAAGAAATTAATTTCCAGATGGTAGCTAAAAAATAAGATCCAAAAACACATCTCCCACACTTTGGAGTAGTGTAAACTGGACTGAGAAGGACCCAGGAGTCCTTATTGAGTTCTGAGTATCCCTGAAATGCAACTAGCTGTGCTAGCAGCTGCACTGCTGTGGAAGTACAACAGAGCAGTGTCTGTTGGCCAACACCTCAAATTAAAAACAGCCAATCTCATAGGAGAGCTGCTTTGCTCTGTTTTTTTCTGTGCTTCCATGGCACCATAATCTCAGCTACAGCCCTCCTGTCATGCTGACAGAAAGCAAAATGTATTCCTGCTTCTTGGCTCACTAAGAGCTTGCTCTGTGCATATTCACTCTGTGCATACCTTCAGCCTCCCACTGCACAAGCTCCCTGGCAGCATGCCACTGTCTCCATGTAAAGGGTGATGCTCTGAATGTCAGACACTGGGTCTGGCCCCTGTCTCTGATCTTCCTCATTGCCTGCTTTTCCCTATTCTCCTTTTGCTATGAGCAGACAGTTTTGTGAGAAGCTCAATTTTTCTCCTCCACTCCTGAACCCACCACATTCCCCCTGCCGGGCTCCTGTGGTCAGTCTGTGCCTGCCAGGATTCCTGCTCAGAGGCAGGAGCAGCACACATGTTTTGCCCTTTGCCTCTTCCCTGTGTAAATTTCAATCCCTCAATGGAGGGGCTGAGCAGGGCTCTTGTGTTACAACAAGCTTTTAGTGGAAGCAGTCATTTGCTTGGAAGGTAACTGTAGGAAGTGAAAAACACCTTTGATGTTTCTCCCAGATAATTATATCCCTGGCTAGAAGACTACTGTTGCCTGACATTCTAGAATTCATTAATGCCTCAGGAAAAATTATACCAAGAATCACAGGTGGTAAATCCTAAATCTTGAGTTCAGCCTCAATTTTTACAAGGCAAGCCTAGTGCTGCACTCCTTCCAGAATTGTGGGAAGAGAAGAATTCAGCTTTAGTGAAGATTTTGGGGGATATCATGCGAGTGCATGATGACGTCTCATGTGACTTGGCTGCTGCCCTCAGCCCTCATCTTTGAGGTGGCCACAAGACAGAGTCCCTGATTAGTGTGAATCATCAGGACACTTGATGCTTTCATGTTCTTCCCATAGCCTCTCCTAAAGACGTAAATTTCACTCATATTAAAAAAGAAAAGAAGACCAAAAATCAAGGAAATGAGGAAGTTTCCAGGAGTGGTTGAGTGGTCTCTGTTTCCTTTCTGCTCCTGATTTCACCAAAAGTTGCATGAATCTGTTCGAGTACCCATGAGACATTTTTAATTCATTACTAGGGTAGCAAAATACATTCCTCTCACTTTATGTTGCTTTCACCCTACAGACTACCTGAATACATTTTGGAATTTGATATTGTGGCCATATTCTTAAGGAAAATATCCTTAACTTAAAATCTTTCCCATAATGTAATATTCTACGATTCAATTTTTGATGCACTGCATAACACACTGATACAATTCAGCTTCCTATTAAACATGAAAAGCCAAAAAGGTTTTGATGATATACTACTATCCTACTTCATGTCTGTCTTTCCCTTGTTTGTGTAAGAAGCTGCCTTTGGGGATGTCAGTGGCATTTTTGAGTGTCAAAAGGAGCCTGGGACTCTTGTGGTGGAATTCTTTCTTTGAGAAGCCCTATCAACATTCTTTGTGTTTCCTTGTAAAGGTCCAGCACTGCAGGTTCTGAATGGGCTGCTGAGAATTTGTTGTTTTAAATACTGCAAAATAACAGCATGGGGGTACAGTAGGAACGGGATCTGGACTAGCAGCATGATTAACCTGTTCTAAAGCAGCTGTTATGGATTTTCTACAAATCACAACTGCTTCCAGATAGGGAAGCGTTTGTTCAATTACTTCTACACACAGCTTGTTCTGCTCTGCTTTTGATGGCATCTGCTATGGCCATCTGATGAAGTTTTTACATTTTAAATATGCTAATGTTCATGTCATGTTCCATGAGTTCTTGTATTATTTCTGTTTTTTGGCCTCGAGGATGAGAATTTTGGGGTAGACTAGGCTTTTTAATGTGAGGATTAAGTTTTCAGAGCTCTGAAACATGACAATTGTAAAGAGTAATTAATATTTATCATGATTTTTCTCCTAGTCTCCACAGGCAACACGACTTAAGCATACTAAAGCTGAGTTTTTAATAATTAGAATCACCAGATTAAAGCAGAGATGTTTTTTACAGCAAGCAAAAACATTCATCACAGATTAATCAGCTACAGTATCAGTTTTTCCTACAGTATCAGTTTTCTAATCTAATGTCTAAAAATTGCAGTTTCACTTTCTGACACTGAAAATTTTTGCCTATGGTTTGAACACAACATCAGCTTAGATGAAATATAGCTTCATTGTATGGGTTGAAATTGTGGGGGAAAATGGAATTATCCTGGTTTTATTTGCTTTTATTATCTTGTCCTCAAATATAGAGAATTTTCCCTTATATATTCAATGTTATTTCACTTCATATATCACATCACTCTTTCCAAAGATAATACATTTTTCATGGCTTTTTAGGGCTCTTTTTCAGGCACTTCATGAAAGTCAAAGATACGATCTCTGCACTGAAGAGTCTGAGGGAATGTGAGGGTTTGTGTTAACAGATAAACTGTACTTTAATTTAAATCATCCTTGACAACATCAAACATCCAGGTGCAACATAATCTGATATGGCAAATTGAAACTGATGTATGAATAGAGGTATCATATATTCAGGTTTTCCTAGTTTGCTTTTTTTCCCTTACCCAGAAACCTTTTGAAGCTTTTTTTGAAGTCTGCATGTGTGCTGTGAGTCCATTTATCCATTGACACAGAACTGCCTGGTCAGAGGGATCTTGCATAGATTGCAAATTCAGCAGTTTTAAAACTGTACCATTTTTATTGTAATGGTGCAACTATACAGGCAGAGGAAGCTGCAAGGGGCCGATGTAAGCTGAGAGCAAGTTAAGGTAAAAATGGACAAGAGAGAAGTTATCTGTAAAGCACTGGATGCTTTCTGTGTTCTTGACCTCACACAGCAAACACAGAGCTGCTTTTCTTTGCTGACCATATTCATGCAGGTCCTGTTTATGGTATTTCACAGGTTACTCTTAAGTGTTGTTGAAGTGTCCAGGTGCCCTGTAAGAACCTCTCCCCAGCCATGGAGTGCTGCTTTGCAGACTGTCACCAGCTTGCCCAGAGGAAGTTCAGACCTGAGGATAAGCTGCAGCCTCCTAACATTATTAAGTGCACTCTTCTCAGATACGTTTGCAGACCTATTTCCTGATTTCTCAGACCACATGTCGAAAGCCTCTGCCATAACTTAACTTGCCTAAGCTGTATTGAACCTTTCTGAATATTTCCAGAGCTGTTCCCCTTTCCCCACAAACACAGGAGATGCCATAGGACATAACAGCATGTGCATTTCTGTGCCTGGTGCCAATGCTGCTTAGTGCTGAGAACCAGGGTAACTTTGTCTTGCATTAGTTGTAGCTTTCTCTTTTGCCCCTTTCCATTCCTCTCCAGTTCCCTGGTAAGGGAGAACCTTTGACTTGCTTGTTGGATCATTTGCATTTCAGAGAGCTTCAAAGAATTAGATCAGGGAATCTTCTTGCATTTGTTTATGGCACTGAAGTCAGAAAGTCCGAGCAGCAGCCAGCCACTTGCCACATGAGAAATACATTTTAAGAAGGCAACAGGATGAACACTACCCCCCTGCAACTTAGTTACAACTTTCTCTTTTGTTACTTTCCATTATTTTCCGTTCTTTGGTAACTTGTTGATTAGACACTCTCTTCTCCTGCTCTTGCTCAAGCCAAGCTTGTTTGTGTAGAGAAGTCAGTGCACAGTAAATGAAGCTGTGAACTTTAATAACTGTCTAGACATCTTGGGATATTTCCCTGTCTGAACACCGACAGAGCGTTGTATGAAGCAATTTACCTTAGAACATACAGAGAGCTGCTCCAAGACTCCAATGGATAACAGGCTGTAAATCCACACATTTCTTTATCTGTATTTTAACTTTATTGTGTGAATAAGCCAAAAAATAATACTTCTCTAAGAATTTGTGAGCTTAACAAAATTTAACATCCAGGTCATGACTAGGAAATTCAGCCTTTCTGCTGTTTTCAGCATGATATCTATCTGTAGTATGCTACAGGTAAAAACCAGTCCACTGGTGGAATTAGCTGCATACAGATTGTGGGAGCATTTCTCAAAGGTGTAGGTCCTCTAAAAATCCAAATGCAGCACCAGCAACAATCAGTGCCCAACAGCTCTCAGAGAGACCCCTCTGCCTATTCTTTGGGCTTTTATGCTTGAGCTATCAGTTGGAAGTTTGTATAATATACTGTAATGCTAAACTCAGTTAATGAGAGCTGTCCTGTCCCCACACAATTGTAGGTTGTTATTTCATGTTCTGATGTCTTCCACAAAGGGAATTTGAATTCAAATGGGTCTGAAGATGGAAAGCCCTTAAAAAACTTAGTATGGTTTCAGAACGCAGAGCTGCAACTTGAAATATTTTTTAAGATGTGTTGTCTGGGTTTTTTTTTTTTTTTTGTGGTTTTGCTGATGTGATTCATATTTTCCTGCTTATGCACAGAGATCTCAGATTGTGACATGCCTGAAGAAAATTCAGCTCCTGCTTTATTAAACTCATCCAAATCAGATTTGGGGACTACAGCGTTATCACCATGGTTGTGTGACGGGATTTTGACTTTTTAAAAAAATTGTCTTCTTTTATTTTACTGTCACTTCTAATACAACTCAGTTTCTCTCCCTGATAAAATACTTATGAATGTATCTATTCTACAGTACCTACTCTAATCTGATGCCCAAGGAAAAAAAAACAAAAACCAAAAAACAAAACAAAACAAAACAAAAAAAAAACCAAATCTGAAATAGAAAAAAGTGTACAAACTTGAGTTTAAACAGTACAGAGAATCTGAATATAAAATTGATCGCTGGTTTTTATAAGTGCCATTATTCATTATGCCACTGGATGTACCTTAAACTATTTCAGTTTATTAAATTCTCTTTGAATACTTCTGAAGTCTCTAATAAAATGTTTCTGAAAAATCCTCCTTGTTGCATGGTGGATAAACATCAGACTTCTCAGCTTGCCATAGGTTTGGATGAAGAGTAAGTGTATTTATTTGGTGCAAGTCTTTCAGCAGTCTGGTGTTCAAGCTGTGGCTGTGTGACTCGAGATCGCCATCCCATGGCTGCTCGCAGCTTAGGCTTCACGGGAATTCCAGCCCACAGCAGCTGTTCCCCTCGCCGTCTCTCTTCAAAAGGCGTTTTTACTGAAACAAAAGGTTTTGACTTCACCATAATTTAAATATCCTGTTTTGCCATGCTGTGCGCTGTGTTAACCTTCCCAGCTGCCAAAAATCTGCAAATTTAGTTGCCTACCACAGGTAACTTTCAGAGCTGTGAAAAGGGTAAGAGAGATTAAAAGGAACTTGTATTATAGACCCCCAGGGTAAAAAATTATAGATAATTTGTCATCCTGACAGAAGTATTTTGGATGCTGCTGCTTGTCAAGCTCAGTGCTGCAGCAGAGCTATCACAGGATCATAGAACGGTTTGGGTTGGAAAGGACCTTAAAGAGCCTCTCGTTCCACCCCCCTGCCACGGGCAGGGACACTCCACTTTGCTCAGAGCCCCATCCAACCTAGCCCAGAGCACTCCCAAGGATGGGGCATCCACAGCTTCTCTGAGCAACCTGACCCAGTGCCTCATCACCTGCAGAGTAAAGAATTTTTTTCTAATATCTAAGCTAACCCTGGTGTCTTTCCAGAACCTTACTGGTACTTGGCAAAGAGGCAAACAGTGAGGCTGGAGTAATTCCATGTTTGCGTAGTACTTCAGTGCACTGTAGCTTCTCAGAGGAGATGGTCTAATACCTAATATTGTTTAGGGACCCATGATAGCTTATCCTTCATAGATGTTTTTACAGATGCTTTCTAAGATAAGTTGACATCAACTACTCATTCTCCAAGTGTTTTCTTGGAAACATTCTCTGAAGAATGGCTTCAGAGCACTCTCAACCTGAGAATACAGTTTCTGTTTTCAATAGAAATCCTCAAAGTAAATCCCAACAATTGGAGGAAAGGACTGAGCAGTTTTCTGTTTATGGAAGGCAAGTAGCTGTTTGTTTGAGACTGCTTGTTGGTACGTGTCCCACTAGAAATGGTTACTGCTGCTGCCAACTTTTGAAGAGAGCATTTATATACTTGTCTAATACAGATTTCTGCTGAATATGTAATTTTTCTTCACTGCATTCTGCTTGACATTAATGAAATCTGAAGACACGGCCATACGTGGGGTGGTCTGCACAGGAACAATCTGTAAATGTAAGGAAATCAGCTGAACAGATAAAGTCAATACATCTAGATTACTGTATCTGAAACCCCTCTAGGAAATCTCATCTTTGAGTAGAGATATTTCAGTTTACTGCAGACTAAGCTGAATAGTAAAATTAATTTACAACACTATGTAATAGGCTATAATTTAAGAAGTGTGAAAAACATCCTCTTGTGATTCTGGTTACACTTAACTAAAAATTTTCTTTCTGCAACTATTTACCTCCATTAGCAGTCAAAGGTTACTTCCTTTATCCATTCAATTGGTGCAAGTTCAGTGAGCACTCTCTGATCTGTTTCAATATAAATTTAGGCAAACCACATTTGAACTTTTTTTAAAGTGATGTAATTTGCATCAAAGCTTTGAAAAAGCCCTTTACTGGCTCAGTTGGTAGAATAACATTTATACGACACAGCATCAATCAGCTGGAGAAAGGTGGCAGAAAAAATTTAGAGCCAATGTAAATGAAGGTGATTTTCTTCATCATGGGCAATTCTTGGGTTTTTATTGGCAAAGCTCAGGTTGGACCAGAATCAAATGAAACTTGTCTTTACCACTTACCAAATCCCTGAATTAGACCTTGTTTGGATTTTCTTGGAAAAACCACTATTGCAGTACCATATTATTTTGCAGATTTTGTGCTCTTATAATATTTTTTCCAGAATGTGATGCCAGTCTGCTTTGCTGCTTCACAGATTAGGATAATTAGCAGCGCTTTTAGCGCAGTTTAATTCACTGATTGCTAACAGCAGAAGTTATACAGTAGATTTGTTAATGCATGACCATTCTTCAGCTAGACTGTGACCACAGCCTTGGTTAAATCTGGTTATATTTCTAGTACCTACCCCAGCCAGCTCTTCTGCTGGGATCTCTTCTGCTTTAGTCAAACAGACTAAAAATATATTCTCTTCCCTGAGACATATTGTGTGTCTAAGAAAAGAGGCAGGTACAGGCAGACCAGAACACTAATTACATTTATTAACAGTCATATTATACCTTCTAGCATAGCCAAATATGGCCACATGATGAAACCTCTAAATGTACAAAACTGTTTTTATTTATATACTTTGTAAAAGGTGAAAAGTATCTGTCAAGTATCATTTTCCTCACTAAAAAAAAAGATGGAAACAAACTTTTAATTATTCTAGTATCAGTGTCTATAATTTTCAAAAGGATAGAACATAGATGGTTCATTTTGTACCACCCTTGAAATCACCGGTTTGTTATATTTACATAGCAATATAGCCAGTAGGTGGCAATACATATTTAATTTAGCAAAGGAAGGCAACTCTCCAGCTCTAGTTATGGCACTCATGCTGGCTTCGAGCCTTACCAAGTAACTCAGTCCTCAAGAGTCTTGCCAAGTGTTTTGTCAGCTTTGTAGCTGAAGTACCTGCTGTGCAGGCAGGCATTTTTTTTGTCAGAGCAATCAGACCTAGGATTAAATTTAAGTTCTAGTCTCCTATTTTTCCGTGTATTCTATGTCTCATTAGGAAATTCTGAATATTTTTCCTTATATTACATAGAAATTTCAGATGTATTCTAAAATTACTGTGAGCAAATATTTTCCCAAGGCCTCTTTTCCTATAGCATATATGTATGCCTTTGTACCTGTTTTGAGAGAGACCAGAAAGTTGTTGATATGCATTTGTGTGCACACTGGAATTACAGATACAGTATCATCTATGATATAAAATGACCTTTGTTTTCCATGCGTGATGCAGAATGCTATTTTCTATAGGATATGAAGAAGGAAGTATTATGGTCCTTAATACTGGTAAGAGTATGATAGTTGTAATGCTCAAGAGGGCTTAGTATAGAGTCATGAAGAGTTTTCTCAGATTAAAGAGGCATTGCTCTTATAAAGCATTATGTCCAGATTTTTTGGCAACACTGCTGTCAGTAGCTGCTCAGAAGTGTATGTAAAAAACCCAGAAGGTCTGGTCCTTGAGTTGTCAATTGATTAGCTTTGTTTTCTGAAAACAGATATCAGGTGGCTCTGCTGTTCAGACCAATTGTTCAGCATATCTTCAGCCAGAAATTTAATATGAGGTGAGAATGAAAGAGAAGGACCAGAGAAAAGAGGGTAAACAAGAGGCAGATGGTCCATGTGTGAAACTTGCAATGCCAAACAGTGGATTAAGATGCTCTTTTAAAAAGCTAATTCACAACCTGAAAGCAGCTGAGAAAAGTTACGTTTCCACTAGCTGCAGAATGAGCAAATTTGGTCTGCTCTTCATCAGAACATCTCCCATTTGTTGAACTGCTGTAGGAGCTGTTGCCTAAAAAGCGACCTAACAGCAGTTGATTTCTGCTCTGTAGGTAGAGGGAAGCATAAAAGTGCCACCTCTCTGCATGGCTGTATCAAACCAGTTACCAGATGATCATCTCTGGGTCAGAGCTAAGAAGCAGGAGACCTCTAAGAAAACCCTTTGGGCAGTGAACCATTTGCCCAGTTGCAAAACTGCATCAAAGCTGCTTCTTCAGCCAGTGCTGCTGCCAGGATGCTGTGGGATATCCCCCGAGACTCCAATGCTCTGGGTTGTGCTGCACACAGCGAGGCAGCTCAGCTGCATGGAGCTTTGGTATGGAAAAGCTGACAAATCTGTCAACAATTTATGGGATCAGGAGGGGAGTCACAAAGGAGACAGAGTGGTAGGAGTCTTCTATAGACTGTCAAGTCAAGAAGACAGGGTGAACAAAGCCTTTATTAAAATACTGGAAAAAGGTCCCTGTACCAGTGACAGCAGAGTGTCTGCTGCACCTGCAGGGACAATAGTGAAAAGCTTAAGGGTGTTAGGGTCCTAGGAGCTAAGCTCTTCTCCTGGATGGTGGGAGAAATGAGAAGCTGGCCCCATTGGGGATAAGGGGAAAATTACAATGGGAACAGAAAAAAGCATCCCAAAAGTCAGAAATCATCAGAATTCTTGGTAAGATGGGTTCTCTTTAGATGTGCTATGTTTAACACCTAGTGTGCAAAGAGGTGGTGGTTAGAACCAACCCAGGGCTTCTCTTGTGAAAACTAAAAGTGGTTCATATGTCAAAAGAATATTTTTGGCCAGTTTAGTCAGGAAGGGTTTCTTTGCTCCATGCTGGAATATCCAGATAGAAGCAAGTCTCTTACAGGAACATGAGATGGTGAACAGCACATTTGATTGGTGTGAGTTCCACATCCAACACTTGCTGTGACACTGTTTGCAAAGGGCATTAGAAATTGCTTTGACCACAGAGACTATTATTTGGGGGGGAGGGGGAGGGAGGAAAAGGCGGGGATGACAAAGGTTAGGGATTAGTGTGACAGATTTCTTTTACTGCCCTTGTTGGAGCTTTTTATGTTTAAATAATTTAAATATACATCGAGCAAAAAGTTGAACATGACTCTCCTGTATTGTATGTGAAGGATCTAAACACAGGGCTGCAAAGACTTGGAGGAAGGGAGGAAAGACAGCATCCAAAGTCTCTTTTTCAGGACTGATCACTGACTTCTTATATCCTTGCTGTATATCACAAGCACAAAGCTTGTGTCTATCCCAAAATTTATCATTGATTGTCTTATTTTTATTTAATTGAAAACTTTGAGAATTTCTTGTTGAGAAAAATAATCTCAAAAATAATCACAAAATGCAGATTTTCTTCTCAAGGCAGTTTCTTTTTTAGAAAGATGATCCCTCTTCCTGAGCTGTGCTGCCAGAGCTCTTTCTTTGCATGAAAGGAAATTACAGTTGCCATTAAAGTGTCACAAATGTCATGGATGGCTGGCAGTGCAGAATCATTGCTACTTGTTGAGTAAACACGTTCAAGCAGAGAATAAATAAATCCTCATCTGAGGATTTGGGGCAGGGTAATAGAGAACTGTGTTAGGGTATTGTTACCATCCTAAATATATCTAATACCAAGCTATTGCAAAATGAACTAGCACAAATGGCACAACTACTTTTTCCCACACAGTGTGGGTAAGAGTGGCAGATGTGGGGTGCTCATGTGTAGGGACAGAGAAAATGCAGTTATTTATCAGGAAGGCACAGCAGGTAAGGGCTTCCATTCTTTTTTCCACTACGACTTAATTGTGAGCTGTCAGCCTCAGCACAAATTCAGCTGGTGGAGAAAAGACTCCTATATATCTCATTTCCAAAGGCTTTTGCTGTGTTTCAGTACTTGATAGTACTGGAATATATGTAAATCTTGGTATCTCCTGTCACCCAAGTGAACTCTTTTATTGTGTCCCTGAATGAACACATTATTTGGGAGTTTACTGGTGACTGGTGTCCCCAACAGTATGACAGTGAACTCCAGGCCTGACCTTAACGTGGTAGCCGGATTGTGTTGGTACAAGTTCCTGTTCTATTGTTAGGAGTTTGCATGCTTGAATTCACACTTTGCAAAGCTCTGGAGAAGTGACAGTTTACACAAGATTGCAGGAGATGAAAGAAGACCTTTATTAAGTGCACAGCACACTGTCTAACCAGGATGAATGTCTGTGTTGGCTGGTGACCTAGAGGTAACAGTCCTGATTGTGTCTTGGGCAGATTGTGTCTTAGTAGCAGAATGGTCTCAATGCATGAGCTTTTATTTTTTTGGGAATTCACATTTTTAGTGGACTAAAGAATGCAGAACCCCTCAGTTTAAGGCATTATGGAGACAGCAGTTGTTCACTCAGGTTTTGCCTCTGAAAGTGCAAGGTGTTTGCTTTTTAAATAAACCTCTTTGTAGGTTTTCTATGGGTAGCAATTGACTGATGGTGCATTTTTGCCCCCTTGTCACACTAATGCTCAAATAATTTTGTTTTGAGCTATTTGGGCTACAAAGAAAAAAAACCAAAAAATGAGTATTCAATGCTGTGTTTATTTTGCTAAATAAAAGAGGACCAGCTTTACAGCAGATTTTTAGCAAAGATTTTGTTCTATTAAATGTCCAGAAGGTACGTCCCATTTAAAAAAGTTTTCTTATACTGTAGTCTTTAGAATTAAAATTTAAAGGGAATATTTTGCGGGTTAAAAGGAAAAGCAAGATGTGTAAAGACTATAGCAGATGTGCTCTTATGCTTAAAGTGAAGATTAAAAAAATTCTTTCAGCAAGTGCAGTCAGGAAAAATTCATCACTTCATACACATACACGGTGGGCACTGAGTCAGAAACGAGGAGTAATGACATCAATATATTTGTCTTAAAACATGTTTGGTATGAACACACTTTCCTTTCTCTATGTTTCATAAATCCTGAAAATGCAGTTCTATTTTGGAGTTTAATTTCTACCAATGAACTGCCTCTCTCAGTACAATCTAATAATTCATGCCATAAGGTACTGCCATGCTGAAAGAGAGGATCAGGTTAGACTCATTAAAGGCCCTAGGCTGAGATGTAGCACCCTCTCCAAACCCCTCTTATCACTTATCTTCACCTCTTGCTGCTGGAAGGCTGTTCAGTGCATGCACACCAAACCTGCTTTCACTGGAGACACAAGAGGCCAATTCACTGTCCAGATTCCCCAGTCAGCCACGTGTTTTCTGAGTGATTCCAACCAAGTCATGCTCAGACCCTCCAACACACAGAGGAATTTCTGCCATGTAGGAGTTGGGCAGCTCACTGTGTTTGAGAATCAGAGCTGTAAAATCTCTTTGCTTCTGGTCTCTCCCCATGCAACTGGGATTTGAAAACAAAACAAACAAACAAAACCAAACAACGTCTTTCCCATTTCATATAGAAGCCAAAAAAAATTCATCTGAGACACTTACATATTGTGGGGATTGAAATGTGAAGCCGTCTTAAAAAGAAACACCCAAGAAAAGTGAGTATCTATGTGGAAAACAAATATAAGGACAAGATCATCTGTCTTAGCAAAAATCCTGCCCCACTGGAAACCTAGTTATTAAAATACAGGGGTAAGAGTGGACTGACCCAAGCAAGGGCAAATGGTTGCTATCATTTCAAACACATGCTCAAAGCTCCTTTTCCAGCTCAGCTCCTGCATTAGCAGAGCAGTAAGCACTATGATTACTATGGAAGAAAACTGAGGCATAGGTTAAGGTTTCTCTGCCCAGATTTATCACTTGGGTTACTTTCCTGGGTAACTGCCTCATATAAGATTAGAATATAAATGTGTAAATGAAATAGAAAATCTTTAGTAGCATATGGGAAGTTAGGGTGAGGCTATTTCCCTCACAAACCCAAAGGGAGAAAAGCTCCATAACCTCTATGCAATAGATTTCTTCTTGTATGCATAAAGGAATTCCAGTTTTTTCTCTATTAGCTGCTTAGTGAGTTTATTCACAGGTCAGATAGGATTGATTATGCCTTAGCATTAATTGTCTTGACTTACGTGTATGGATTTATTTGTTCTGAAATGTAGTTTTACTCACTCCTTGGCTTCCAGTCCACACTCTATCCGAAACAGAAGAAATTTGAGTGGCCCACTACTTAGGTATTGCAAGTTGCAGCAGTTCTAATAAAGGTTTTGCAATGCCCACAAATCTGGAGGTCATGCAAGAAGGCAAATCCTAGAATTACAGAATAGTTTGGGTTCCAAAGGACCCTTAAAGGTCATCCAGTCTAACACCCCTGCAATGAGCAGGACCATTTACAAGATGATGTTGGTCAAAAAATACCTTATTCTAGCAGAATGAAGAAGAATTCATCCATCACTAGAGGAGCAAGAAGAATATATTGTTTACAAGCACCTAAATGGATGCCTGGAGACTTAGTTCCTAGCTGTGTGTGCTGAGCACCAGCCAGCACCAGTCACACTGCCCACAGTGCCAGCAGAGACAGCCAGGCACCTCTAAGTCTCATTTATTCTGTAATGTTAACTTCCAGATGCTGCAACTGGGGGCAAATTCCAACACATTAAACACGCCCCAGTGAATTAGCCATCTAATTTCTACAAAAAGGTTTTCTTCTATCAAACAAATAAATGTGGTCATTACCGTGGTCATTATCATGGTCCTTGAACATAAGATGCTGCAGTCAGACAACAGTCATTGGTCATGGAGAGTCCAGATGAGCTCGTACTGACCCCTACTTTCTATGTATGCTTCCCTGGAAGAAGGAGAAATCCATTCAGAAGAGGCCTTTTGTATGCATTTGCAGTGTGTTGCACAGACATTGGCTGCTGTCTTGTGTTAACACTTCTAAATAAAAGAAAAGAACAGGCTTGACTGTCTCTTCACTGGCAGTCTCCTTCTCCTATCTGCCTCCCTGGCTATAATGATATCCTGGATGAAGCTGCTCATAAGCAGCTTGGACCTGAGCATGTCCATACTGTCACAAAACTAAGGTTCAAAAATCTCCCCAAAATATAGATAGATTCTAAATATCTCTGTTGTACTTCCTTTCTTTTGCCTATGTTTAAACCAGACTTTTGGAAATATGAAAAGCAGTGGCTCAGGGTATGTACTTTCCACACATAAGTAGCCTAACAGTATCATACAGAACCTACTCAAATCAACAGAAGCTTCACTAAACAACAGTGCTTGGCTTACTACATATTTTGGTTGCTTTTACCTCTCAACCAGGAAATATGAATTTGTCTCTGCTGAAAAAGTGTTTGGTGTTCAATAAACTTTTCAGTTCAAGAAAATCCATCTGTCTTTATTTCATCCATCTTTGCTACTGAAAGAGAGAATTAAGTTTCAGTTTTCAAAAATCTGATGACGTGGCTTGCATTGCAAAACAGGCAAAAAAAAAAGTATCTGATTAATTTGAAGATTTCCATTAGTCATATAAAGAACACAGTTAGGTTTTAATTACTGTTTTAGTACAACCAAGATGATCTAACAAAGCTGATTATTTTGGTGTTTGCCATGGCTTGTTTCTTTAAAATAAAAGCAAAAGTATCTTTTAAATTTTTATTAGTATATTACTTTAATTACAAACTACTTCAATAATTTCTTTAATAAACTCTACTATAACTAGTTAAAATTAATTCCTAATTATTGCCCATAACATCTGGATATTGCAGTGGTGCACATGCTCTATAAAAACATACATTAAGATCAATCATACCCTGAAGCTTGACATGGATGAAACTGATATTCCACCACAAAAGACAAGAAAGCAGATGTCAGCCTAGCCAAAATATGCACTAGGTGTGCTGTCAGGTACTTAACAAAAAAAAAAGAACACTGCCATACTGGGAATCCTGACCACAGCTTTGATCCTTGAAAACTGCATTAAGAAAATGCCATATGCAAAAAAGGTTGAACAGAAATATTGTTCTGCAGTTTTCTGGGGAAAACTGAAGCACAGAGGCTGAAATATGTCAGACAGCTGAACCAGTAATGAAACACAAATATTGTGCTCTGTGAATTTACTGTTCAATTTATTCAAAGGTTTTTGGGCAGGTCCTTCTGCAGTGTTGAAGGTTGATAAAGGTTATGTGAACGAACATTAAATCCCCACCTGCAGCCTTATGCAAACCCCAAAGGCCCAAGGCGTCCCTTTATTTGCTTTTGGGACCCTTCCAGACCTCCTGGAGCTCAGAGGGGAGTTAGCTACCTGCCTGTGGGTTGAAAGGCAAATCACAGCTGAGATGGGGTTTAAGGAACAGTTTCTGGCTGCCCCTCATCTGTGCATGTCCTGGCTGAGACTGGAGCCCATCTGTGCAGGCGTCACCTACATTTCTGTCCTGGCAGCAGGCAGCATCTCTCCTTCAGAGCTGAGCCTTCAAGGAACACAGAAGGATGGGTGCAATGTGTCGTCACAGGTGTGTGAGGCACCCCGTGAGCCCTAGCCATGCAGATGAGATTAATACAAAAAGGAAAATGGGGAAATGAAGAACCCACAGTGAATGTCTGATTTTACAGGCATTAACTGTTCATGTTTCAAATACTGTTTTCTGCATTCTTAATGCCACTGTGCAATGACATTTTCTCTTTCATGCTCTTCAAAGATATTACTTTTTAAACTTCCCTCCACCTTTGGGTTCAAAACTTTGCTTAAAATAAGCACAGATTCTTCTGTTTTCCAGGATGAAAAACAGTGACATGAACTGTTTCACTATAAGCTGCTCATATGATCTTTCCAATGTGGCCTGTAAAGGAGCAGTGGAAATTTTATGAGGAAGCCCATAAACTTTTCAACTTCAGTCAAGCCTCTCATTTGTGTGTATTTTATTTGTATCAACCTTCTTCCCACTCAGCTTCTCATTGACCCCCACAAGTCAACACTTGCTTGAAAATATCACCCGCAGAGAACAGCCTGTTTCCAAATGACCATTGTTCATTTTCTCCTTAGATCTTATCTCACATACATTTCTTCTGAAAGCCACCAGCAATGATAATCACCTCCTCTCCAGGAACATGTGGGTAAATAGCTCTAGGGTGTTGCTGTTCTTTAGGTAAGTGGGAGTTGGACTGGGATGAAACAGAGGAGGGTACTGCTTAAACAGAGACTGCTAGATCGTTTTGGTGAATCCACAGCACTGCATAGCTGAACACTGTGGTATGTGTAATCTAAGGGACTGTTTCATTTGTGTCCTTGTCATACTCTGATGCACAGACAATTTCTTCCCTGCTCCTGCTCACAGCTGCATGTACATGTGTAATTTATCTTCATCATGCCTAGGCATAAAGCCAGGGAGGGGCATGGGAAAAGCTGTCCTTCTGATTTTTTAATTTTCCCGTATCAAGAGGTTCCTGTGTTTGCTCAGATGGGGTGAGATGCTGCAGGCTTCCTAGGTCTCCTGCTGAAGTGGCAGCCCTAGGGCTCTTCCCAGTGGGAAGGCTATGCAGCTCCTGCTTTCAGACAGTAAGGATGTTTTGTAAGTAGCAAAGCAAGAACTGAATATTCTGAGGTGAGAATCTAAGACTCTTTTTGAGATACGTCTTTATTTGCAAAGAACAGGGGTGTTTCCCAACATCTTGGTTCTCGTTGTTCACAGCTTCTCTGTGACTCCAGAGAAAACATTTGGGAAAGAAAACTAGCTTTGCAGATGGCTTGGGATGTGAAGTTCAGGCTGGATTCCCTGCTGTTTCTGCATCCTCCAGGAAGGGGCAGCTTGCCTTCACTCAAAGCTACACAAATCTTCTGGATAAAATTCAGAAGTGTGTACAGGTGACACAGGCAGCCTGCGGTCCTCACCTGATGTCCTCCTTCCTCAGTGGGATGCACACATCATGGGTTACACAAAAAACAGCAGGTGACATATCGTCTTCCTTTAAGAAAAGCCTATTGTATTCCTTTAAGAAAAGCCACCCCTTAGAGGCACTTTGCAGCAGCAGCCCGTGGTGCAGAAACTCGGGATCACGGACACGCGGAACAGGAGCCGCCGCGCCCCGCTCGCTCCCGGCCGGAACCACCGCGCCCCGCCGTGCGCACGGAGCTGCAAAGCACTGCTGAGATAACAGGACACGGGGGCGGGGGAACCCAAACCAGAGCTCGCAAACGCATCGGGAAGCGACTTTTCCTCGACAGAGAATTGAGGCCCGGGAGTGGGCCGGGCAGGGGGCCGGGCAGGGGGCGGGCAGGGGGATGGGCAGGGGGACGGGCAGGGGGATGGGCAGGGGGCGGGCAGGGGGCGGGCAGGGGGATGGGCAGGGGGACGGGAAGGGGGACGGGCAGGGGGATGGGCAGGGGACGGGCAGGGGGACGGGCAGGGGGATGGGCAGGGGGACGGGCAGGGGGACGGGCAGGGGGACGGGCAGGGGGACGGGCAGGGGGCAGGGCAGGGGGACGGGCAGGGGGAGGGGCAGGGGGCAGGGCAGGGGGATGGGCAGGGGGATGGGCAGGGGGACGGGCAGGGGGACGGGCAGGGGGCGGGCAGGGGGCCGGGCAGGGGGATGGGCAGGGGGACGGGCAGGGGGATGGGCAGGGGGACGGGCAGGGGGATGGGCAGGGGGATGGGCAGGGGGATGGGCAGGGGACGGTGGCCCCGCCCTGCCCGGAGCAGCGCTGCAGCGCCGCCGGCCGCCAGCAGGTGGCGCGCGAGGACGCGGCGCTGCGGGGGTCCCGCCCCGCCCCGGGGGTGGGTGCGACCCCGCGGCCCCCCCCGCACCGACCGGGCACGGAGGCGGGGACGGCACCGCCGGGAGCCTTTGACAAAGGGAACCCGCCCCTGCGCACGGGGGGAACGGTGTGGGTGTTGGGCTGGGAGGGATGCTCGGCTGCGGGCAGGCGCCGTGTGTAGGAGCAGGGATGCGACCTGCTCCGCGGCTCCGCCGTCATGGACTTGGAGGGAGGGAAAGGAGCTGGTGCCTGTGGGCTAAAGGGGACCGACCGTAGCACTGGCTCATTCCGTAGCAGCAGCTGTAGCACGTCCGGGGACATTTTGGGAGGAGCTTTTCCGGCTCAGGCAGCGCTTAAGCCCCGTGCGGAGCCGTGCGGGAGCGGCTGTGCCTGCGCACTGCAGGACGCGCCCGTGCGGGGCGGGAGGCAGAGCCTGCGCTCAAGGGAAATCACAACCATGCAATAAAAAGCCCTTTAAGCAGTGAATGGCTTCCCTTTTACGTATCAGTAGCACAGAGAATCCAGCAGACGCCCCCGGCTCTTGTCGCTGAGGTGTGGGTGCCCACTCGGGCGGCTCTTCCCTCCAGCGGCTGCATCCAGCGCTCGCAGCCCGGCCTGGGAGCGGCTCCTGAGCGGCCGCGCGGCGCGGAGCGCTCGGCAGCCATCGCTGCTGCCGTCCTACGGCCTCGGCGTGGCCATTGCCAGCCTGCCAAAAACCAGCAAGCCGCCAGCTTCGCAATCGCCTTCTTTCGCCGAGTGCGAGATTTCCATCGTGTCACAGTGCTAAGCATGGCAAGAAAAGGAACAATTTTTAATGCCTTTAATTTTTAATTCCTTCAGACTTTTGTTTACATCTTTGGCCAGAGCCCCCGAAAGCAAATAGTTTGCGTGTTTTACAAGGTGGCAGAGTAGGTTTTTTTTTAATTTCTGACTCTTTTATCGATATTTTACACTCTGCCCTTGAACAGCATTTAAGATTACCAAGCACTTCCCTATTTTCCGTATACTAGTATTTTTCTGATAACCTAAGATCAACAGTCTCATTAGTAGCTGGGTTAATCCCCCAAACCTCTGAATATCTGAAGTGGAGAAATTTTAGAGATAGATGTGAACTGTGTAACTTGGTTTTCATTTGCTTGATGCAGCAGAAAAAAGCAGAGTGCTCACAGCAGCTGGGAGGAACCAGGGAACGCACTGCTCCTCTTTACTAAGGCTCACTAACATACAGCTTTTTGATCTCTATAATACAGGTGAAGAAGCCACTCAACTATTGTATGGATCTGCAGTTATTTGTCCATGAGGTATTAACCCAAGAATGGGGAGAAAATATCTAACAATTTTTCAACAATTCTATGTACTAGAATTTGAGGAAAATGTGTAAGCTGCTCTCTGAACCATGTTTCTTTTGAGTGTGGCTGAATGGTACTGAGAGATATAAATTAGCTGCAGCACACCAGCAAACATTTTTTCCTGTAGTCTGCTGAAGGAGCATTGTGTGCTTTTTTTGACTCCTTTTTCTTGGCATTTAGGATACTTCCACTTCAATAGCATCTCATGGTCTTATAAAGATTATGCTATTATTTGTGTTCTAGGTGTATAGCCTTAAGTTTCTGAGGGCTCAGATCTGGTACAGGCCTGAAGAAAGGTGACCTCTTAGATCCCTGTTTTTGGGCCTGGGATTTTTTCAATATGAATTGGATACCTAAATTGCAACCACAGGGAGGTGGTTGGAGATGGTAGTCAGAACTGTACAATGGGAAGGTACCTGAATTTTAGCTGGTAGAAACTATGAAGCACAGGTACCTTTTGCCATCTCACGTCCTGCAGGATGCTCAGACTTAACAGGACTCAGAAGAGGCTTAAAATCATCCCTCTGGATGCAGGTGATAAAAGCATGCACTTATTTTCAAAATAGCTATTGGTAATAGTGTTTTTATGTAACATTTCTCTACTTGCCTGGGAGAACTTACCTGGAAAGTGGGAGAGCTGGGGCTGGTGAGGAATGCCCAACCTGCCATTGGGACACTGCAGAGGCTGTCCTACTGTGAAAAAAAGCAGCTGAAGATTTGGAGATGAGGAATGCATGGGAACAGCCTTAATAGTTCAGGCCCTGCAATCCACTGGTGAGAACACTTAGCAAGGAATGGGGAGTGCAGTTTCAGTCCCAAGTATCTGTGCACATCTGTCATTTAATGCCTCACTGAATGCACAATGGTTATTAAATCTATCACAATAAAGATCTACTACTCCAGCTTGTCCATGGTTTTCCCATTATTTTATTTTGTATTTCATGAGACAGCATTGTGTCCATGGTGCCTTGCCTAAGAAAATGCTGTGGATGAGTGTTGGTGTTCACTGAGCATGCCTGTGAGCTTGGGTCCCCTGGGGAACATAAGCAGCAGGAGCCTTGTTTGTAAATCTCCAAAGGGTGGTCGGCACTGAGAAGCACAGCTTAAACAAGACAGTTTCTGGGCATGCACAGGACTACAATATTAGGCTGGCAAGTATAAAATAAGATGGTTTCTACAGTGGTTGTGATTTTTTTTGATTTTGATATAGATTGAATCTAAATTTTACAGTAGTCTGTTGAGTTCACAAAGCCTCAGAAGTGTTCAGAGCCAATTTTCTGTCTGTCCTTGCACTTATATTTTTTTTACCAGCATTTGTATTTCCTTTCCTTTGTTCCCTTATGGAGTTTCTCATGTGGGTGTGGGAACTATGTGGTGTGTTCCCCTGCCATATGGAACAAAAGTCTTGAAATTATCTGTCTTCTGTATTAAAGCTCAGCTGAAAAACGCCATTTGCTGTGTTTTCTGACTTCTTCAGAGAGAGGGTTGCTTCTAATCAGTTTTATAACAACATCAGTTTTGTAATGGGGGGTTACAGTTTTCCTCAGAGATAACAGGAAACAAAGTCTGCAGGAATCTTATTCACATGACTGTTTTGCTCTGATTGTGCCTGGATGTGATGAGAGTGCTCAGTCAAGCCGGGTTCAGAGCTACACCCAGTCCCTCAAACAGCCCTGAAAGGAGCATCGCACCAAGAATAGCAGCTGGATGCTCTGCTTTGACACCGAGTGGGTGGTGACTCCAGAGAGACAATGCTGCAGAGAAGTGGTGGCCTTGTAGCTGTCTCATTCGGTGTCCAGTTCCAAGACATCTGTTAATTTAACGTTGGCTGTGAGAACTGTCGGAGCAAATGGCTTGGAAACGAGGTGCCGTAGGGGGAAAAACCTGATGCCATATAACACTGCTCATTCAAAAAAGAAAAAAACCAAAGAAACCAAACAAAAAAAAAAAAAACCTTAAACCCTTTCCAGCCCCTCTCCCTTCCCAGCTACAAGATGCTCTATCATTGTCAATGTCTCCCATGCACAGGGTGATTAATCGCCACTTTAAGCCTGCAGTTTATAGCTCATAAATACTTGGGTGTGTCAAACTGTAATGGCTCCCTTAGGAATGACAGTACTGTTTGGACAGTGGCTGAACACATCCCTCTGAATTCCCATCCCTTCAGCATAGAAAATGGATTTTAATGGTCACAAACAGATGGTGCCCATGAAAGGGAGAAAAAAACCCCAGATTATAGTTTATGTCAGGCAGGATAAAGAAAATAACCTGCTATATTTAAAGCTTTATTTTATTAGAAACAATAATTTAGTTTCAAGTGGTTGTGGTAAAAAAAAAACCACCTCAATATTAGTATTAGCAATAAGTGCATCTCAAAAGACACAGCAGTTTGTTTTAACTAAGTAGGAGAATCTAAAGTCCAAAAGTGGTGTTTTATTTTAGCTTGCTCTTTTTGTTTGCTTGTTTTGTTCAAATGAGAGAAATTTGATTTCGCCAGTTCATCAGTCAGAGAGCAGAAACAGTTGAACTGAAGTGTCCTTCAGCCCAGAAGAATGTCATTAACAACACTTTAAGTTTTTGAGCTTTATCTAAGTCAGCTGGAAATCTAGTTATTTCCATTTATTGGAAAGTCAGGAAAAAAGTATTCAGGTTTGGTCACCCTGAAATAATTATTTCAAGCAGGATACTGGACTGCAAAATCCGAGCAAATATGGTTCAAGTGCTTGTTCAAGCCTCGAGAGAGCACATAAACATCCATTAATGCACAGTTTATGTGTAATATAGTGATAAATACAAGGCCTATTACTGACTGAGACTGAAATTTCATTGTACACACCTCTGTGTGTGATTTATTAACAAAATCCATATAATGCCTTAGATAATATTTTTCCATTATCACCTCAAATCAGTACCACCAAACCCACCCAGTATCCTCAAAGTCCTGGACTACAGCCTGTAAAACACAGCAGTTCTTTGCTGGTTGTGGCTATAGGTTTGCTGATGTTATCCTCTCTTTATGATACTTTGAATCTTGCATTCCTGCTCAGTTTCAAAAGGATTGAATGCTGTCTTTCTTCTTCTGCTTTACCCAAAAGAGTGCAGAAGGTGGTGGCTAAGGTATGTCTTCTGAAGTACCAGGTAGTCTTCTGGATACCATTTGCCTTTGTTGTAAGAGGGAGCTTAAATGTGAATGGCAGTTGTTCCTCCTTGAGCCATGTTTTAAAATGTAAAAATATGCATAGCTAGAGGGATAACAGGTATCGGAGCATATCTTTAGACCTTTTTGTGAAGAATTTTTCTTCTGCACTGGTGTCTCTTACAGGGTGGTAGAAAGAAATCACATCCCTCTTTCCACTCGGTTTTTCACTGACAAGTGTTGCATTTTATGATATTAAATATCTAAGTGCTTGACACTGTGTAGGGATTTTAGACTATGACATGCATTCCTAGCATCCAATTTCTAAAGCTTTTTATAGTTCTTGCCTGGCATGTGTCTCTGGAGTCAAAAGGAAGGTAAAATGTTTTTGCTTCCTCTGATGTCAGACAAAGCTTTCAGTGAACAACTTTCAGGGCTTGGATTCAAAGGACATCCGAGATGGAACCTTGCATGACCAGACTAGCAGGAGTGGGTTGGCTGTCCTGGTGTATTTCTGCAGAGCATGCCCTGCAATGCTGAGTAGAAAGGTTCAGCATTGCCCTGTCACAGCTTGGCTGAGCAATGATTAGGTTTTCATTCCTGAATGTGTCATCTGTGAGATTTGCAGGCCATTTCCTTGATATAAGGGGGAAACTAGAGGAAGGTTGTGATTAAACTGCTGAAGTGATTGATGTTGTCAGTTGCTGTGGTCCTGGCCCATGGCCAGCAGCACTGGGAAGCTGCAGTGGGCAGCCTGGAAGTACAGAAAGCACAGGGATATGATGCAAACAGGTAATGGGCAAATAAATTGAATGGGATATGTGAAAATGCAAGAAAGTGAAGACAGTGACACTGAAGACAGTGCTCTTTGCTGCGAGCTTGTATATGAATCCTCTTGTAGTATGGATAATGGCACAAAAAAGGAAATTAACTTTCAGAGTTTGAAACAAAACCTATTAAATATTTTTCGTGACATGACCAAGAGACTTTTGTGCTTTTTAAGAGAATGCAAAGACTTAGCCTCTAACTGCCTCTGCAGGGAGAGATGCGAAGCATCTGGGACCACAGCTGTGTTGAGTTTGTACCAGAGAATCTTAATTTCTTTACAGGCTTTTTTGTGAGACTTGTAGTAGACAAAGACCCAATATTTGTCTCTTTGGCCCCAAACCAAGCATGCTATACTTGATTCTCCATCTTACTAACCTCCTCTGAGGTCCAGTGGAAGCCAGTTACTGACATTTGCACTGCATGGAATGTAGTGTTAGTGTGTTAAATCAGCACTAGGATACAGTGTTGTCAGCTCCTGCTTTTTATGAAGAAATAATCACAATTTTTCTTGAAATCTGTGCTTCTGGGTCTGTATGAGTATCTCAGAATTCCTTAGAGAAGGAAAGAAAAAGAAAGAGAGAAAGAGGGAGAGAGAAAAAGAAAGCAAGAAAGCAAGAAAGAAAGAAAGAGAAAGAAGGAAAGATAGATTGAAAATATGAACCAAATGTAAAAATTGAAAGAGAACTGAACAATAGAAAACTGAATATATTTTTTAATGTTAGTGATTTTTGTGGCATGGCCAATCACTTTTCAATGGTTAGGCTTGGCGAAATTAGAAAAACTATAAAGAAGTGTAGACAACATTTCTTGCAGATCTTGCTAAGGAAAGAGAAGTAAGGAACAAAGGGGACATGAGAAGGTCTTTGTCTTTTTCTCAGTGGGGTGAACATGCCTGTTATTGTGTGAAACAGAAGGCAGCAGTGTATGCCTGGTGGCCCTCAGAGCTTCAGGCCATTTGGGTGATTATTGGATAGCCATGGCTGGAGCCTGGGAGAACAGTATGTGTTATTCCAGGGTAATAACTGTGGGGCTGGTGTGTGGGGTCTGGGCAGCTGTCCCTTCCAGGCTGCATGGAGACAACTGACTCATTTCACTGGATGCCCCTCTGATGATAATAACTTCTAGTCCCAGCTAGCTGCAAATGGATGCAAACCGATGACCTGGAGGTGAAGTATCCCATTCCAGTGCCCTGAGTCACTCGTGGTGTCATTACAATGAGCTTTCTGTGCCCTGTGCAGGGATGCTCTTGCTTTGCTGCTTGCCAGCTCTGCCTCTCAGCTGTGGTTAAAACAAATGCACCGCTTTCCACAAACTCTTCCCTTATGGCCCCTTGTTTATTTTAAAGGGCACAGAATGTGTCAACTGTGACTGTATTGCTAATTGAAAATATCACCTTTTGCTTTGTCTTCTCTCTCCTTGAAAAGTCAGATCTTTGGTCAAGGCTGGAGAATGTGCAACTCATAGCAGAGCGTGTATTGTGGGCTACCAGGTGTGAGAATATGAGCTGTGAGTTCAGTGCAAATTATTCCTGTCTCACATTTTGTCCCATTTTTATAGCGGTGTGGCCCTGCCTGGAAGCTGGTAGCACTTCAGCCAAGGAAGCTGCTTCATACAAGGAGAACAGCTACTGTTTGTAACATGTTGGTCTGGCCTGGAAGGTTTGCATCTTTGTAGTGTCCCTGAAGCTACACAGTTTAATACTGCCTTCATCTAAAAAGCAGAGGGGAAGCTTGTCTATCTAACTGACACTTGTCTAGACAAGTCAATGGCCATAGTGTACTGATGACTGAGGTGTTTACATGCATATGGAAATGTAGCTCATTATTTCTGCAAGTACCTTTCAGCTCTGCTGTTATGCAGCTCCCCACCTTATCTAGTGTAGCACAGACTAGATAGACACCATGTGCTATGTCAAAGTAGCATAGACTTATTGTGAGAAATCTACAGCACACAAGCCACATTCAGGAAACAGTATTAACTAAAACTCTTTCCATCACTGCTCGAAAAACATGGAAAACCTGTTAATTAAAGCAAAAAGAATCAGGGGGGTCTGAATGAACCATTGTACTTCACTTTTTCTATTCTTGGGTTGGTTCATGTTTGCCCAAAGTACAACACTAAAACACAAATCCTCATATGTGTGTTTGCTCTGACTGTTTAAAACAATGCCTCGATACTATTTATTTTTGTGAAATGAATGCAGACCTCTGTAGGAGTCTTGTGCCTCAGTGTTTTGCAGTAAAGGTCAGGAGTCTATTCATGAGACTTCCAAAGTGTTATTGTTAAAACATCTCTTTGCTATGTCACTGTTTTCCCTTTCCTCTCCTCATTCAAAATAACATATTGTCATTAGTGACTTATAAGGCTCTCCCTCTAAACACAGCATTTTCAGCTTTCCTTAATTTTTTCCCCCCCAAGCTTCCTTCCTATTTAAACAAAGAATTGTTTTAGTCATTTGGGACTGAAATATTCCTAGCCTTGCTATAATGAAAAAAAATATATCACTCTCTTTTATGGAGTGATTTATAAGCACCACAGTTTTATTGCTGCTGTGAGTTGCAGCATCATGGTTTGTTAGAACAGAAAAGTTATGTTCTAATATGGCCATTGTTGTAATGTTCACTCTAACCTTTCTATGACTAATGTGGCCAAAACTTTAAGCTTTTAATACATTAGTCACTTTATGAACCCTTGTAAGTAATACTTCAACAAGAAGGAAGGGAGAAAGGCATGCTATTGTAATTCAGTAATGTAGTGTACAACTAATCCTTGTACTCATAATTCCATATTGTCACTTTCTTTATATATCTTGATTTCAGACAACTTTAACTTGGCATTTAATTTTTTACTCAATGACTTTTAAAGTAAAAAAAAAATGTCCATAAGATCATCCAAAAGGGCATTTTCAGTTATTTGGACTCTCATTTATTACTTAGACAGTCTTTACATCAAGCCTGATGTTGTGTCTCTGACCAAGTCCTGTCCTATCCCTTAAATGCACCATCCCTCATGTGAGCACACTGAGCATGCTGAACCCAAAACTTGTCCACTGCATGCCAGAAATTAATTGGTTCCTTGCTAACCTACTTGATTTTTTTCAGATTTATCTGTCTTTATACATTGACATGGTTAATTCTCTTTACAGTTTATTCTACTACATTTAAAAAAAAAAAATTCTTCTTGGGAGAGCATTTATTCGCCTATGTCCATGTTACCTCTTAGTCTCCATTTTGGTGACTTGAGCAGAGTGAGCTCTGTAGGTGTCTTGGTGAAACTGAGAAATATTTTCTGTGCCTTTTAAAGCACTCCCATGAAATTACTGAATGGTTTTTGAAGGAAATGCAACTTACATCATCACAGTGTCTGTCTAACACCTTCCCACTCTTTTCCTCATACCTTACTAAATCCTTGGCGGCTTTAAGTCCAAACTGTTAGAAGGGTGACAGAGTCATTACAGTCTGTGTATTTAGAGTTGTATGAAAATAGCTGCACTGTGAGGAGGTGATACACATCTGTGCTACTGAGAAAGGAGAAGCAGCCAGAGCTTAGCCAGCTGCCTAGCCTGTGCCCATGGGCTGCTGAGCCATGGGCCATAGTGAGAAGACAGCAGCAAATACATTAGGAGCAGAAATTTCTACTGCATAAGTAGAAGAGAAAGAAAGAAACAAAGAATGCAATTTCATAGGAAACCAACTTTCCTAAATTGATTCATGAGCTGCAGAACTAGTCCTGAACCTCAGGCATCACGACTGGATGCAATGCTCCCCACTCAGAAGAGACCTTCCTGTAAATTTAAAGATGCCAGCTCTGTCAATCATTATTCTCATGTTGGGATTATATTTTCTCTTCGGGGATTTTTTACATCCCTATTAGTATGAATTTGGGCTTTGTTGATACTAGCAAACATGTTACGATTATTTGGCCAGAAATTCTGCATTATACAACACTCTACAGTGCTTTGAATAGAAGCAAGACCTTTCTCTGTCATGCTATGTATCTGCCATAACAACAGAATAAGATATTCCAACCAGCTCTGACAGTCAGCCAGCTCTGGTACCTAATGTATTTTGTGGTGACTTTTACTATCCCTACCATGTTATGAATTATTGTCCTGCCTGTTGCCTTAAGCAATTAATAACACAAAATCTGATACCCCCCTGCTCCATCATAGTGACGATCCACCAGTTCCATCTGTAAATGTATGGACTCAGGAGATAGCCTATCATCTCTTGGAGGAAGCATTTACTGGTCAATGTGTGTCAGCTGGAAGATGAAGGGTTCTGTGCTCCTTGAAAGAAGTGAGTTTCAATTCTCACGCTGTCACATCAGTGATTTTGGGATGAATGGCCACCTGAGGTCAAGATGATTTGCACAGAAATGTTAATGATGGTACAGTGCAGTGTGCAGAGGTCAGGGCATAAGACTGGTGATCAGCATTCAGGGAGCTCATGGGACAACTGTCATGCACCTGGGAATGGACTAAAAAGTAAGAATGTAAAAATTGCTTGCTTGTTATTTTTGACAGTTTACAGGTATCTATACATATTTCCTTTGTGTTTGCATTTTTCAAAGAAAAGTTCTTTTACAAGCCTTGTGATGATATGAAGCTATATTTTTACTTGCAGAAGCTTTGTCTGATTCAAAGCTTATTAATAAATTTTGTAGTCATGAAAGGAAATGCACACTTGATATCGTGCGAAAAGACAAGACATGTTTCCTGCAACAGAAAAGGGGGTATTGCAGGTTTTGCCCAACACATTATATTACAGATGTATATTTTATATATATCACATCATACAAATAAAAATATAAATACATAAAATAGATTTAGAATATATAATACCATGATAATATTTTACTATATACTTTATGTATTATAAATGTATATTATAGCATTGGGTTCCTTGCTGCAATGGCATTTTCATTTGGCATTTTTGTTCTGAATTTGTTGCATCCGAATGGCTAACAGAAAGGTTGTAAGGAGGTGGTCAGAACTGGCATATTATATGCTGTAAGCTAAAACTGTGAAACGTACAGTAGTATAAAATAGTGGGGAGGTGTTATTATGAGCAGAGATAAGTGGAACTGGGCTCAGATTGATGGATTTATTTGCTCTTTTTAGTGGGAAATTTGCATTGTTCCATCTTGTGAGGATATTGCAGTGAGTCTGAACTGGCCACAACATGTGTGTAACTGTTTCAGGGAGAGCTGCTTGCAGTGGCCTAAAGGAGGGCCAGGAAGTGAGTTAAGGGTTTGGTGGTGTGGACAAACAGAAACCCTTTTCTGGGCTCATTCTCTTGTGTGTCTGCAATGCCATGCTCCAAAGCGGGGGTGGGCAAAGAAACCTGGATGCCTATTCACTTTTGTCCTCAAAACTTTACCAGATGGTAAATCTGGTACACATCTATTAACTACTGGTTTGTTATTGTCACTGAACTTTGGAGTTCAAGGCTTGAATTTGTTGCATTTCATCTTCCAAATACTTCTCATTAGGCATTATTTTTTTTCAAGCCCTTCTTCACTGTAAATGTATGTAGGCTGTAATCAAGTAATTTCTTAACCTCTTGAATGAACATAAATAGATAAGGTTTTTCAGTCTCAAGCAAACAGCTGTATTTTCCTGCTTTAGCCATCCATCCCTAAGCTCTTTGCAAATTTTCAGCCTCCTTTTTTGAAGTTGGATCTCCTCAAAGGACACAGTGTTCCAGCAGTGAGCTTATGGATGCCATATAAAGAGAAAGTGCTATCCCTTTGCCACTCAGTATTATTTCCCTGTTTCTTCACCCCAAAATCTTTTAAGATTTTAAATATGAGGTGTTCTGCTCAATTAGCTGTCTAGTAGAGCCCCAAGGCAGTTCCCCATTGTGGAGAGTTGATCTCCATTCTTTCTTCCCAGTTGCCCAAGCTTCTGTTTTGAAAACACATTTTGCTTGACTGGGCATGGTGTACAGGCAAGAGAAATTGCTCTGGCTGCTCTTCTAACCTTAATCATACCTATATATTTTCTCAGCAATTCTGGACATATTTTTAGATGATTAATGAAAATTATGATTCTGCACCTTCCCCACTGTTTTTTAGATCTGTGGATCAACCAGTCCTTGTTTAACCTAACATGTCCTCCAGTGACTGCTAGAAGATTGCATTTTTTCTACAATTAATATAGAACAGTACAAGTTGAATATGAAATCACATGCTGGGCAGTTACCTAAGAGTATGAAGCCTTCATACGTGGTTTTTGAGTGAAACTTGCAGCTTCTGAAAACAAAACTTGATTGATTTGACTTGGTAAATTTCCTTTAAATTATGGCTGCTCTTGGTCTGTTAACCATTGCACAGCACTGCTGGGTATTCCATTGATTACTAAATAGTTTAGTTTAATCCACATTTTCCTGTGGCTCATGAATTTATCTTGCACACAAAAATTTCTATCATGAGTCATTGATCAATAAAGACTGAACATTTGTTTCTTTACTTTTTATTTTGGCCCCTGAATTAGATTGGAAAAGGGAAAACTTAGAAATCAGTTGTTCTGGTGCAAATGCAAATTCCTTATGGTGAATGAAAGAAAAAAGTGGAGGGTGTGAATAAAACAAATGGGTATTTTTAGACTTGATATGGAGAACACCAATAAAATCGGGAACTTTGCAGACAAAAGTGTGGGTTTGGCAAAACACAGTTTTCACTTCAAAAAGCTATTAAAAAAAAGGTGGGAGATTTTTTGATCACTGGCTCCTAAAATATCACATACATTATTATCCATCTGTAGAAGTTTGAGTGATAGCTGTGTGGTGTTAAAGAAAATTTTTTTTTTTTTTTTTATTCACAGGAGAATAAACCCCCTTTCTACTTCTCCAAGTTCTTCTGAAATGCTTGTTTGGCACTTGTTGAGAAGACAGCAGAAAAAAAGCCCAGGTGGAGAACTTCCCCATGTAATACTTCCTCTGGCTTGCATTTTCCTTGCTCTTGCTCCACACTTCAGGCTAGGTACAACACAAATCAAGATGCTGGGAGATAGCTACATGGTTTTGGAGGGTGCCCAGTCATAAAGAACTTGATACAAGATGAAGATTTCATCTTGTATGCTTAAAAGTGAGTTCTTCAAGACTTGTTGTGTGTGTAAATATAAGGAAGTCTACACAAGAAAGCACCGCAATTGAAACCCTTCTTTTAACTGTTGGTCTCAAATAGAGGAAGCTTGATTTCACTCCGTGTTCTCTGGAAAGGCCATTTCTACTAAGAGAACTTCATATATTGCTCACTGATTAGTTGCTTCTCTGTAGTTGGCTATATATTAAAAGAAAGATATATATATATATATATATATATATTATTATCATATACAAATATGTAAGTTTCTGCTCTTCTGTAATTTGCACAGACAACAGTGCCATAAGCCATGAAACTAGTACAACACGTAGCAGTAAAATGCCTACAATTTGTTATGCAGTTAATTTACAACTTTAGTTCCTTTTTCTTAAGAAATACAGATTCCTTTAAAAGTAGTTACTTAGCATTAATCTCTAGTCTTTTTCTTCCTCTCTGAGTCAGCAGAATTGCTGCTGTTCATTTGGAGCCAATGGCTCCCAATGAGACTCTTACATGGGAAGAACATTGTACACCATGGTATTGAATCACATTCATTTTCCTAAATAAGGATCTGTGAAGACTTTCATAATCAAATACATTTTTTCGTACTGTCATGGCTTTCCCTCTGGTCTCCAAGAGGGCACAAGAGAGATAAAGTAAACATTTTTTTTCCTAGATTTTTTTTCAACTTAATATACCTTCTATTATAGTAGCAAAACAGGAGGACAACACACTGTAAAAAAAGTAATCTGCCTGAAAGAGATGGAACATTCACAATTTCTCTGCTAGTGTAATGACTGATAGACATGATCAGAATAGAATTCACAAGGCAGACTGCTCTTAACACTGTCTGTAAATTATAATGCTGCTCCCAGTGCTCTAGAGTAAGAGTGAGTGTCCTTCTGTCTGCCTTTGATAACAGACAGATAGCTGGGAAGCTTGTGATTGTCTCCTAGGTTGTTAAGTGCCTAAAGAGTCTGGGATTCAGATTTAAGTCAAAGGAAGAAGATACCTTTGAAGTGATTTTGAATAGTGAGACACCTGCCTGCAACTGAAGTGTCTTGCCTGAGCCTCTGTGAGTACAGAAACAAAAAAGAGAGGTTTTGCTGTAAAAACCTGTAGAGGCTTCAGAAAAACAACTGTAGTGTGGAGAGGGGCACCCATATCTTCCATAAAAAAAGATTTTCCCAACACACGCATGCAGACAGGAGCTAGAAGGGCTCCGTCATGAGCTGCTTATTTGAGCATATCAATGGGCTCCTGGATGGGAGTGCACAGGTCACTGACATCCGCAGGTCAGTTCTGGAGCCCAGGATAGCAAAGGCACCCTTGTGATTGTGTACCCAGTTAGTTATGGGGACAAGATGTACGCTTCATTTGTAAACAGTATAAACAGCTATTCTCTCTCAGTGGGTTGAAATATGTGTCTGATGGCTGTTTGGTAGGAAAAGCATTTGTGTCTGGAACTGGGTCTGTTCTATTACCCTGATGAAGACAGATAATGTCATTGGCAATTTGTCTATAAGAAGGGCTGTTACAGCAATTAGCTTCTAACTTGCATTTCACATTTTCTACTCATTAACTTTGGTAAATGAAGAGTGCTTAGGATCAGAAGTGCCTCCTGAAATGGAAGGGCTTAACCAGGACACCTGCGCATGCAGACACAAATTGAAATCACTGATACAGTGTTTGCTTCATATCACCATAGTTCTACCACCTGCTAAATTGCTTCACTCTAGTCCCATGTCAGGTCACGTTCCAGTGATCAGGACATTCATGACCTACCTGTGAGCTTAGACAAGCGGAGGAAATTCATGCTCCTCCTCCAGTGCCTTGCTTGCTTTCCTTTGCGTGACAAGATGAAATATGTGCTACTGGACTGGAATAAAGAGAAAGCCTCTTGCAACTTCTATGACATGACGAGGTTGGCATGGTGCAGGGAAACAACTTTCAGAGTTGGTCAGAGGTCTAGGAGCCTTAAAAAACATTGCTCAGCTTATGCTTAAAACATCTACCAAACTGAAAAACAGTTGTAACACCCAAACACATCCATCACCATTCCAAATCTTTCTCTGATTAAACTGCTTGGAATTCTACTTGGCAACGATAAAGGAATGGCATTTGAGAAAGGTCAGAAGAAACATTTTCAAGTTCAGTCTTCTGGAATAGACACATATTCAGATTGCTCAGTCATAGCATGTTGATCACTACTGTGACTTCACAGCTCTGCTTTTCTGGTGAGGAGGATGACTGTAGGTTTGAGGGCCAAACCCATCTTCCCTTTGCCCTGCTCTTATGGTATGGCCATGAAACAAAACTCCTTCACAGTTGGGTTGGTGCATCCTGTGGGCTGCTCCAACAGTGATCCCCTGTCAATGGTTCCCCCTGGATCCTCTGACTCTGTGAAGGATGGGACAATGCTGGGGTGACAGCTGGGTGCAGAACAACTTGGTGATATTGGCAGTGGCTGGCCCTACTTGCTCCACCAGGACTGAGTTAGCCGGCACGCCCTGTGCCGGTGCGGTGGCTGTGGCTGTGCAGTGGCTCACTGGACAGCCAGCTCCTTTAGAGCACCATTTTTCTGCCTATGATTGAAGAACCTCTGTAGACTAAAGGGTGCTCCTCCTGTTCTTTAAAAAACAATGAAAACCAGAAACCAGACTCAACCTGTTTGTTCTTCAGACGGCATAAACTCATTTTAAATAGTTCAGCTCTATCCACCTTGTTGAAACTCTGTATTCGATGTACAAAGAATAAATCCCACCTTCCTAGCAGAGGCCTGAGCACTAAGGCTTCTGTATGTCAGAAGCTGTTCTGCAGAAGGAGAAAAGCACTTGAGCTACTGCAGGTGTTACTTGGCTACCACAGTAACTGGTTGCAGACAAATCTATGGAAAATTCACTGTTTTGTATTTGGTCTTTTTAGTGTTAATACTGCAGCACTGGAGATAGAGAATGGAGAATGGAGCAGCTGAGCTGCAGGGCTACAACCTGAGATAATTCACACGGTGTTTTAAGTCCCTTTCCTCATCACAGATAGAATTCCTGCTAAACTCAATTACTCCCACCCAAAGCTGAATTAACTTCCTTCTGTCACAGTAAGTTTTTTGCTGTATCTCTATACAAACGAAAGGGAAATTATTTTCCCAAGTAAAATACTTCGCTGCCTCCAGAGCTTCCCTATTGACCATAGCTAGGTACTCAAGTGCACATGACAAGCCACTAGGCTAACATTTTCAAATACAATGCCTCTGGGTTTTGAATTAGATATCTGTTGTCATTGGCCATCCAGGTATTAAATGCCATAGGGTTTGTCTGTCCTTTAAAAGAGTTTAAACTCCTCTGTGGGATAATGGGAACAAAGGCTATTATATGCTGTGGGTACATATTGGGTCTCAGTCTCCTGATCTTCCACCAAGTAGAAAACTGCCTCATTGATGTGGATGGTTTTATGGGAAGAACATTCTGTAGAAATTTGAGTCCAAGTTAAAATACTGGCTTTAATCAGTGAAGGAGAGATCTGGGTAGCAAAGAAGTAGGATCTTCTTAGATAAGTTTCCATGTTTGAACTGTAGGACAGCACTCAAAAAGCCAAAAAAACATGCCACTTTGTACACATGGCTGCTTTGCACATGCAGCTTTATTAGTCCACCAGAGCCATTGTGACAGCAAATCCAGAGTTATACACTTCTTGGCAGGAAAACTTAATGTATGAAAGGAAACAGCACGGAGAAGCAATCTTATTCCTTGCAACATACTTGAACCGGCAAGTTCTGATGCACATAATTCTCCTCACCTGCACAGCAAAGAACAAATGGAAATTATACCTTACTGGATCAAATGTTATCTTCTTACTCCTTTACATCTACTTTGTTGGTAATGAACAAAAGGAACTTGTGTTTTAAAATGACCAAATGTTGAAGAGTAATCAAAGTCATTGTTTAGGCTTTGGTTACCCTTTGCTTGAAGCTATAGATGACTTTGTGGGACATATCTGAGAGCAAGGAGACTGTCTTATGTTTATTATCACCAAGGAGTGGTTAGCACAGACAGTTTAAAGTAATCTCATAGCTCTATTTTTTAACTAAGTATTTCAATATGAAAACAAAGATGAAAAATGTTTATCCTCCCCTTATATTATCTATCTCATTAAGACATTTTCTCCTGTTTAGTGCAGGTAGAGTTTAACTTTGAGATATTTTCTGTAAGATACATGGGAGTTTTGGACTGGAGAAAATGGAAAAAGACTCATGATTAACCACTTCTCTGAAAATGTTTGTATATCAAACAGCATTTAAGCATTAAAATGCTTCATGGTATTCTTTAAAAATCCTTTCCATTCACTCTTATGGATAGGAAGTGGAATAAATGCATTTTACCAGCAATAGCACTAGAATAAGGCAAACTAGGGCACTGTAAGGTTAAGTCATATAATACGAGAAAATTAACTGTACATATGTTTGTTGCCGCACAAGTCAAGGAATTCTGACAAATGGAACATAGTCAGTCCAGCGAGAAATACCAAGGCAAGCCAGGAATGTGCTGTCAGGCAGCAATGACTTCAGCCTACAGCCCTTGCCAGCCTCCCTCGGTCAGGTCCACAGTTCCAGATCACTGCTCTGCAAAGGGTCACCACTCCCTTCCCGTTAAATCACTGCACAAAGGACCAAATCTAAAAGTGGTTGGCTGGGGTTTCTCCATTTTACAAGAATGTATTATGACTACCAGACATCTCATAAGCAGTGAACTTGTTTATATGAACAAAATATTTAGCCTTTCAGTTGGATTCCCTTCTTCTTGCCTACTGTGGTACTCCCTTCAGTTTTGCTTGTTTTCCTCAGAGCCTGTTAAAACTATGAAGGTTTCCATTTTGACTGCTAGTTTATCCCCACTGCAGTGTGATTTGTTACCTCGTGCTTTTTATCTGCATTCACTCTCACAACTGTTTAACCAGGCTGCTTTTGAGGCTATATAGTATCTAAATTCCTTAGAAAAGAATCTGTCATTGTGGGGAGTTAAGTGGATGAGGAAGTTTGTGGCAATCTAAAGGTTTTTAAAGGCTGTTTGCTTGTTCATTTCATAAATAGTAGAAATGTTCTTCATTCAATGACTAATTTACTTTCAGTAAAGTGAGTTTAAAATGTTAGAAAATACTGTGTGGGAAGTGGACTTCAATCGTCCCAAAGGAGACACTGGCCTTCAGTTTTCAGATATTACTTCAAATGTGCCTAAAAATCATCAACGGTTAAACAGAGTTGCTTCCAATAATATTTTGATGGCTTACAAAGGTCAAACTAAAGGTTAGTTTAACTATTTTAAGTTGCATAACCTTCAAAAAACAGTGACAGCTGAAATAACTCAGTAATTTTACATAGCAATCAATATAATGTCTGGGAAAGCATGAGAAGGGATATATAATTTTCAGAACTCACTGTAAAATCCATGTGGGATGTTTTTTTCTGAGAGAGATGTATTTTTACTTCAGGGTAGGTAACTTCAAGGTAGGTGCTTTTCTACAGTTTTGGAAAAAAATCAGTAAGACAAAGTACTTCAATTTTACCATGAGGCAAACTCATTAAAAATTGATTCTGTCCTCATTGACAATTACTGATTCATCTGTGAGTACACCTAGAGCTTCCTCCTGTTTTTATGGTGGAATAGCTCACAGAAATTAGTATAAATGCTTGTTGGCATTCATCTAGGTAACAAATGTGCAAACTAAATTATTTCATTTATTTTTGTACTCAAAAGCTAAAATCACAGACACTCTGTTAGAAGGATTTTTTTCATTCTTTGTTTCTACAAAGCAGCATCTTGTCATATAAATGCTGTCATAATTTTGAGGTGAACATGTTCAAGCCTGAATTCTTGACAAAGGTAGGAATTTCAAGTCTGCACATGAAAAAAGGAGGGATAAAAAAAATGCCTCAAATGTATTGTTGACTGAAAGATGATCTTACAGCAGCAGCTGTGGTTTTGGATTTGGAAACCTTGTGGTCCCTCGTGTTTCTTCTGTAGTTGTTCTCAGAGATGTTTCACCTGTTTGATTCTGCCCTCCATTAACCCTGACTGTTACCCTAGTCTGCAGATAGCTCCATTCTGTCTCAATTGTTTTCTCACAGCTCTACCACTTAAAGTCTCAGCCTTTTAAGAATGAGGATATCATATATATTTGTGTCTGATATTACAGTATCAGATGCCATGAACATGCCATGACATGATTTTTTTTTAGGAATTAAATGTGGACTTTTGAGTGCCCAATTTAGTTTGATCAATAGCCTACAAAAATAATACCAGAAAAAACATTAAGAATAGAACATTTTAAAAATATGGGAAAAGATAAGTTATTAAAAATAATAGTTAGTGCAAATACAAACTTCTGAGTATGTTGAAATGGAACATAGCATGACCCATGTTTTAATCTTCCCATGTCTTCCAAAAGTAGCTTTGAACACATGTTCAAAAAGTCACATTAAAATACATTAGCATGTTTGAAAAAATGATGTGCCATAGTATTTTTCTTACAATCCTAGCATTTGCTTGAATTCCAAAATTAAAACTTGAATAAGCTTAAATAATTAATCAGTTAACAGATAAGTATGACCTAATTTTCTTTCTCTTGGGATTACACATCTTTATTTACCATTTATTTTAAACCACTGAGTTTATTTGTAACAAAAAAAAAAATTCCCTTATTAAAGATATTAAATATTTCCTGAATCAGCATTGTTTTTTAAACTAACTTCAGTGGATTTGAATCAATATTTGGGGGAATTATATTTCTAATTATTTTTTTCAAATTTTATCCATCCCTAGTTTGCATATACCAGTCTTTGTTATCATGTGTGCCAGCCTATACAGTTAATTAGTCCTGGAAGTTTGTCATTATTAAAAATTAATTTAGTACTAATTCATCCATATCTTTTTCAAATGTATGCTTGAATTATGTACTACTTTCTTTAGTCATTGACTAGAGCAATTAATGGCATGCATGAGGTTTTCCCTTCATAAAAATCATTAAAAATTCCTGACTTTAAATGGAAATAGAGCTCCATAGAGCTGGTTCTGTTGTGACACAATTACAGCAGTTTTCCTGTTCCAGCTCCTCGGGAATGCACATCCATTAAAGAGTCATTAGATAAAAGCTCACAATCGACTCTTCAGTGGGAGTAAGAACTCCCTCCCCAAGGCAAGGGAGCACTCTGGGGGAAGGGCTGAATGCAGATCCTTTCTTTCTTACTCTCCATGACTATTGATCTTTCACTCCTTCCTGCACGCTGATGTGGCTCCAGTGCACTGACACCAGCACCAGTGAGAGTCAGGTAAACCCAGGGACAGACTGGATTTTGCTGTCTTCAGCTAGATCTGCATTAGTAGATTAAATGGATGAAGATCTTCCCATATGCAGAAGTCAACAGGCTCACAGAATAGCCCACATCTATGGCAGGAATTTTTTCACCTTGCAGCTGGGAGATCACATGCATAGTGCCTATGGGGAAAGGTCCCTATAACCCTCCAACTCCCAAACCGTGCTCAGGAATTGCTTGAGAGAAAGTTGGTTGATGTAGACATATCTAATACTGTCCAATACATATCTAATATATCTTCAGAGTTTATGAGTCCAGACAAAGCTATCCCACTGACCAGAAATGTTCCTGTGCACTGTTTCATTTGCCAATGAAAACCCTGGAAATGAGGGTGAAAGTGAGCAAGCCCCAAGGTGCTGAGGTGCCCTGCAGAGGCAAGATGACTGTTGGGTTACAAAACCTCCTGCCATTAACCACTACCAAATAAAAATGGACTTCAGTAGATTTTTTGGTACAGATTTCTTTCTTGGATGCAAGAATCTAAATGCAGCTCTGGGAGTCCTTGGCTTCACTGCTCTTCCAAGAAAGTTTCACAGTGACAGTAGTGCAAAGCACTTCAGCATACCTGAAGAGGAATGACTCAGCTTAAAGACAGGGCGATTGCTAATGCTGGCTGTAGGCACTGCTGTGGCGTTTGTGTCCGTGGGAGCACTTGGCCAAACACAGCAGAGGTGGTGTTTCAGAGGAGAACACCCTGCAGGAACACTACGGAACACTAAACTACCCCAACATTTTTCCATTTTTGTAGAGCCCTTCTCTTACCTTCTGAGAAGAGGCTGCATCCCTCATCTCAGTGGGAGGCTAGTACATGTCTGTGAGGCAGCCATGATATAACAAGGCCTTCTAATATGGGAATTTTCCTGGTCAGTCTGTGAGGTAGGCCTTTATAACATCTGATGAATCCAGCTGGAGAAATTCTGGATCATGGAGCTGCTGTTAGTGAAACAGTTTACTTACATTTTTCTAGTATTCAGCTGGGGTGGTGGTGCAGGCTTCAGAAACCTGACTTTTTCAGTGAACTGATAAAATCTTGAAAGGTGCAGTTCCGAGTTTCTTCAGCTGTTTCCTCATGACTAAGAGCCTGTTATACAGAAACTAGGGAAAATGTAGAAACAAGAAAGCTGAAGATGGTAAGCTAAAGACATCCCTTAAGTCTGCCTGTAGGACAGTCCCTTGAAACTGTCTGTGGAATACAAGTAGCTCAAGCTGAAATTTCAATATAGCAATTGTAATGTTTTACTTTTAGATAAAATCAGATACAGAAAGAAAGAAATGGTTAAAAACTTTCTCTGATAGTGAAGTTAGATGGAATACATATGCTGTGTTTATTTGTATAAAGAACAACGTGAGAGAAAAATGAAAAAAAATATGCAAAAAATTTCTTTGCTTAATCCCTTTGCATGTTTCTAAGTATTTGTTTCTGTTTTTCACTCTCTTTGCCTTCCCAAAATGGTAAGAAGCCTTTTGACCTTTATTCTGTATTAGTTTACAATGCAGGGTATCTGACCACAGCTGTTCTCTGAGTTCTTATAGTAGATGACACAAAAAATGTCAACAGAAAGTGGTACTGCTACTGCAGTTCAGTTTTGCCTATCATCTCTTTGTATCCCAGTTTGTTCCTATAGGCTGAAGTACTGGGGGTTTTCTTAACAGGAGTAGTTTTGCCCACTGATTTTATGGGCAAGATGTACAATGGAGCAGTGAGTATGGGTGATTTCCAGTGTTTGTGAGCGTTGTGATGTGAAAGTGCCAGCTGCAACACAACTCTGGATCCTATCTCTAGCTTTAAGACAATCTGAGACCCTAGAAATGAACAACACTGTCTTTTGTCCTATTAAAAATCCAAAACGTTTCTCCCCTCATGACACAGTGCGTGAGAGAATTTCATAGCCAGGGTCAAGTTTTCTTTGAAGACTGAGATACCAGCTTTTTGTATCCCGTGGACATGACAGGTTTCTGACTGATGTTTGGTTCAGACATATACACAAAGTGCCTGAGGCACCCGCTGAGCCTAAACAAAGAAGCCTGGGAAAGGTCTCACCATATCTATTGTCTTACACTGACATCGGCCTTTCCATTACAAAGGCCTTCAAGACCTAAAGTAATCAATAATGATGAATGTGGTTTTTCCCTGTGTGCATCTGAGACAGATGGAGAGTCACTGTGGACAACAATAGCCTGCAGACAAGGGCCTTGACACAGTTGTTTAAAAACATCCCAAAAACCGTACATCAAAGAAAAGGTACAAAGTTTTGTGATTTTTTTTTTTTACATATTTGCCTGCTTAAGTACAGATTCCTTCAGCGAGCAGTAACTGCATTGCCTGCTTGCATGAGGATCAATGCTGTCGCTAGCAGCATCCATCTCAGAGGAATGACAGACAGTTTTTCCACTTGATTTTCTCTCTCTGCATCTCCATTCTTTTCCAAGCTCTCATTTCCCAAACTTTCTTTACCCCTTTCTCCATCTCTCTCTTCTCTTGCTTAGGCTGGTTCACAGCATGCCTGTTTGCAGAGGCATCATGTAGCTGAAAATACATACCTCAGTTAGTTAACCTTGGGAAGAAACTAGTTACAGACTGTGCTGCATTTTTAACCTCCTTACATGTAACTGTGTTCACCTAGGATTGGATGGAGGAAGCCATCCCAGTGGCCTCTCCTCAGAGAGGCAGCAGGTATCACCATGATGTGCACGGACCTAAGAAAGCAGTCTCTTGCCCATGGGGCCAGGAGGCTGGCTTCTCGTTGAGAGCAGATGCTATCTATACCTTATCCAATCCCTGCCTGCTCACATTTGTTCCACCCACAGCACATCTCCCCTTCGGCAGGGGCATATCCCAGTCTTCTGAGAAATGTAAACAAAAAGAAAATCGAAGCAGACTGCAAATGATCAGAACTTCATTATTGTCCCAGTACTGCTTTTGTTTTTCAGTTGCCTTAGTGTTCTTTTGTGATTCCAGTAGAGATGCAGATGGGTAGTTTGGGATAGATGATGATGAGTCCTTAGCAAAACCTACAAAAGAATTTTCAGTAGCACTCACCTAAGAAAATTATTTTAGTAAAGCTAGGAGCAAACAGAAATACAAATGTGAATCTCTAAAGTTGAATTTGGCCCTCGTTTCCAATGGGATGAGAAAGAATCTTTCTTGATTAGTGGTTAATAACTTAAAGCCCAACGTAAGCCTATTAGTAGATTTTTTTTTATTACAACATATTAATAAATAATCAGAAACTGGCCTTAAAATATTTTACATAGAATTCAACAAACTGTGCAGTAATAGGGGTAAATTGGGAACTATTACGTGAAGGACAGAAGATATCTTAATGTTTTATTTAGCATATTGATCTTAAGGTGGCTAGCTTTGCTCCTGAGCCTATGATCCCCGCCCCATCCACAGGCAATCTGGGCTGTGTGAACTGCTCCACTGATCATCTAAAAGGATATATAGCAATGCTGTCCTGCTTTGTTTTGCTGGTCAAAGACTCCTGCTCTCAGTCATCTGCAACACCTTAACTGAATTACTGACCATTGTTGCTGTCTCTGTGCATTGGAGAGGAAAAAACCCCATTGGAGACAAAGTTTGTGACATCCAGTGAAAGCTTTCTGATTCCCAGATTCTAGTTTACATGCCCCCCATCTATGAGTGTGTTTCCAACCTTTTCCTTCCCTTCTTTTCACAGTATTACAGCTCCAGAAGAGCCCACGTTGTCTGTTCACTTCAAGATCCATTTCTCCCGCACCAGTGGAAAGAAAAGAGGAGGGATGGCACTTTTAATAATTTATTCCAGCCTTCCCACATGGGGGAGGTGGGGAAATTGAAGGCTTCTGAAATTAGTGGGGCTGCACTCTTGCAGATGAAGGCACCATTCAGCTCAGGATCATGCTAATTCCTCCCTGTGGACAGCCTTTGGAAGAAAACAAAAAAGCTCACTCAAAGACAGATTGCTTCCTTTACATTAATAACAAAAGTGTTTATTCTAGTAAAAAGTTGGAAAGGAGCAATTAGAGACTTCAGGGAATATGCTAAGTGAAAATGTGTTTTTGTTTATCCTGGATTACAGATAATTTACCAAATTGCTGTATTTTACTTCTTGTGGTTGCCAGTGGCACAGTGACCCAGTTTTGGTAATGCTCCTCTGCCATGCTCTGGAAAATCCAATAACCCCTGTGGCTGCCCCAGGGAGCTGCTTGTAACTGCTCACCCCAGCCTCAGAAATGTCCTGTGTGCCTTGTACAGGGGACTTCCATGGAAAGTCCACTGCTGCTTGCAGCTGCTGGCTACAAGGACAGCAAGCATGGCATGTCTTGTTGTGTGAAGGGAAAGGGATGGCAAGAGGAAAGTGATCCTAAAATTAATTTCTGTGGCTTATTAGTAGGAATTCTATATTTACAATGTGCCTAAAAAGGCTTCATCCAAATCTTTTTGGCAAGCTAGTTAGCCCAAAAAACTTTATCTAATCACTACTGATCAGAAAAGATGAAGGAAAGAATAAATGGCCAAATTAAAATGAGCCAGTGCAAAATTAACTTTTAAAATAGCTCTTTCTTCATTATTTTATGTTTTGTCCTAATGCTGTGCCTAGTCCCCATGCACAGATATGTGTTTGGATTGTTCCCTTCCACCCTTCATACACCAAGCTAAGCGCTGAGCCCTGGCATCTGAGGGACACCCAGCGACTGGAGTGGGGATCAGGCGATCCCAACAGCTTTCAGCAACCTCAAAGCCTCTTGTTTGAGGGCTGGCTTGCTAGAGTGTGAGACACTGTGAGTGTACTGTGGCTTTGCCATCTGTGTGTGTGTACTTTTGGGCACACATTGTGACTCTTGGGGATGGTCCTGTGCAGGAGCTGGACCTGATGAACCTTGTGATTCCCTTTCAACTCAGCACAGTCTGTGCTTCTGTCATCTGTCTATCTAGCTCAAACCATCTGGTGCTCTGAAATCACTGATCTCTTTCCTTCAAGGAGATTTGACAAGGTTTCTTAACTAAAATGAAGGAAACACTGAGAAATTGCTAGCTTTGCCTGATTTCAGTCTGGTATACTCTCTAGTATAGCCCCAGCTGTTCTTATTGTTGTCCACTGTATTTAAACAAAATTAAAAAAAAAAACCAAACCCCAAAAAACCCAAACCTCTTCTAATCTCTGCTATAATTTAAAGTTTCCTCTCATCCCTTAAAGACTTGTGCTTGGTTCTAAAAGAGAAGACAACAGCTTACAAAGATGAACCCTAAAAATCCCTAGTGATAATCAGGTAGAATAACCCATCCTCCTTAGATACCTTCCCTTTTATTTTTCCTGACCTCTGTCCAAATTTTTAAAATCATATATTTTGAAGGTATGCAGGCTTGTATGTACTGAAGTAGCTGATTTTGCATAAAGCACCATGTTGAATTCCATCAACACAGCCTTCCAATCAGTCTCCCTTACTTCCTGCAGTCTGAGATCTATAGCTCAGCTTTCTGCAGCATGGATGGAGAGGGAGGCAATAATTTATATGAAAAGGTAATTGGTCTCTCTTGCAGATCACTGGTTTCATGCTTCTAATAAGACATCTATCACCAACCAGTTGTAAGTTTCCATCTTCAGATAGTTTTAATGCAATGTGTAGTTCCTCCTCTGCCAAAAGTGCTGCAGTGACCTTCTTTTGAGATGGCTACAGCCTGGGCATCATTATCAAGTTCCACTCCTTAACAGAAAACCTGTAGATTTTTGACCAAGCAGAGGTGAGAAAGCACTGGTGTGACTAAAAGTGACACTAAAAGCATCTGTTGCTATAAAAAGCAATAAAAGTCTGTAAACCATGAACAGAGAGCAGATGCACAATCTTGGTTGGCTGGTCAGTGCAAACCCTGAGAGCTCTGAGCTCTTTTCCAAGCCTGTCAGCAGCATCTCTGTCTTGTGTGGGCTGAGCTTTGAATTTCTCAAACTCTCACAATCAAATCCTGCTGAGTCACAGGAACTAGAAACACATGAAGGGACACCATGTGTCAACCCCATGAGACATGCTGAACATGGAGAGCAGCCATACAAAGTGTTATTCTTACAAGAGATGGGCATCCTTTGAGCAGTTTCTTGATGGACTTCTCTCTCAATAATTGCATGAATGTGTTGTATTTTGTTCTGTATTAGGCAGATCTATGCTGAATGCAAAAAGGTGTGGCCACACCATCTTCTGTGTACTTCCCTGTGTCTGACTAACAGTCATTAAGTCCAGCAATCTTAACTTAATTAAACTGCAAATGATCAATGTATTGACTGCCAATGGTAGATGCATCAGTCCAAACTGAAGAGATGGAACCTCTTCATCCTTAGAGATTTGGCTCCCTGAAAAATCAGTGGTGGCAAAATAAACCCTAAAACTAAATTTGATCTGACTCCATTTCATCCCAGCTGGCCCATCTTTCACGAGATGCAAGGGCTACATCCCCAGTGGTGGCCTGAACATGGCCAGGACTGCTCTAAGCAGCTGGCAGGGATTAGCCACCTTCACCCACAGTATCATCTTCTCACTCCCACCAGCACAGAGTGGCTGCAGCAGCTGTGAATGGTCTCAAAGCTCTGCTAACTCCCAAATCACACCTGCAGATTGTGATAGTAGGGTGTTCTGAAGGCTTGCCAGTAACTGTTCTAATAAATTAACAATACACAGTATTACGTTTCAAGAACTAGGAGCATACTTTGACACTGTAATAGATATACTCCAGTAGATACAGCCAAGCAGCCTAAATTCTGGACAAAAAGCTCTGTATTTTCAGCCTACAGTAACCATTATCTTGTGTCACAAATGCCCTCACTTTGGATTTCTGAGGCACACTAGAAGTTGCCACATCAACACACCACATAATTACGCAGACGTTTGATCTGTGTTGGATATTCCTTGCTGGTAACTGACCCTCCACTTAGTCTTTCTTGGTTTCCAAAAGCAATGTTTGCAGTCCACAAGGAGTTTAAATTATACTCTTGATACTGAAATTACAGAGTTAATGCTTCAAATTATACTCCCAACTCAGATATTACCTTTACTTATTCATCAGGATCACACCCATGGGGCCTTCCCTTTCTGCAATTGGTCATTCAGTGAAAACGCTCTCCTTCTGCCTGACCCGTGCAATCTGCTGCAATGAGCAGAACGGTGTGATCGTGTATCACAGAGCCCATGTAGTGCCTTCTTGAGTTATTTTTGCTGTACTGAAACTGCCACCTCTCCTGGCCTCTCTGCACTGTGTGGTGGGAATCATGTTGTGCTTGAAAAATTCTGCCCATTGTAAATTATCTTGTACACCCAAATGGTACATAAGTAAGGCCTAATAATAGCAAGAGCAAAATCTACTCCAAACCACTTCTGTATATCATTTGTAAGCTTAATAGAGCTCACTGACTCGTGCTCTTGATCTTGAGGATACTTGAGGATACTGCAGTTCTGCTCTTGATCTTGAGGATATCTCTTACCAGGTGTTTTTTACCGGTCTGACCAACTGTGCATACAGCTCACGTGCTTGTTAGAAACTCATTGCGCTCGTTAAGAACTCATTGTGCTCAATCTCATGTTCATTAATGTTCATTCCAGTGGTGCTCCTTGTCTCTTGTTCTCCATCCCTTGCCCTGCTGATGGTTACTCATGGCACAATCCCACCAGAACTTGTGGGCCAGTGTGTTAACTGAGAGCTGCCAACCGAACTGCATTTACAGATATTGGAGTGGGAGAAGTCCCTGCATATAGAATTTTATTTTCTATTATACAATAGATTCATTTTCTTATGCATCTATAAATGGAAATATGTTTTTACCCACAACTCTCTAGCCAAAAATATACTTTAATGTTGATAAAAAATGCTTAAATGTAGTGTTACTTAAATGAGCATCATTACCAAATGATAGGGGGTTTTAAAGGTTTGTTTTGTTTTGTTTTATTTTTCTCTTTTATATGATTGAATTTTATTTTGCATTCATTTAAAAATTGAACCTTTGAAGTTTCCATGGGTACAGTCATTTTATTTGATGGGGTTGCAGCAGGACTTCTCCATTGCTTTATGAGGAAAAGACAGTATTTTCTGTCCTGGAAAATAATTACTTTATCCCATGTGACTTTCCTTTCCATCATCCAATTTCCAGATTACTCTCAAGTGTAACTGTTTTTATGATTCTTGACTTGTCCATGCAGCCTAGTATTTGTAACCTTCTTGGTATTTCTTTATGATTGCCAGTGGCAGAGCTGATCTTCAGCACTGCACAACAGATTGATAATCACTTGGTAGGTAGCAGCTGTGGGGTGTTTTTTGCATAAACTTGATAAACCTTAGGAGCAAAAATCGTTGTTAGTTCAACTGTGTGTTGTGCACTACTGACCCAGCCATGCTACCACATCCTTATAGTGGAAAATGATTGCAATAGCACAGCTGATGTATTTTTTTTTGCTCCTGCATTGTAATTCTGAGGGTGAAAACCCCTCATGAACTGGACTCACCTCATCTCTTCCTGCTAGAGAAGCCATTCACTGTGTTTCTTTCAGCAAGCACTGAGTTGCTGAGGAGGTAAGTGATGTCCCTCAGCTGTTGTGCCATGAGACAGAGCAGATTTTCCTAGGTAGCTTCTCCAAGCAAGTGCTTTAACACCAGAGTGCTATCAAAACCAGTGTCTCTGTCACCTCAGTTGATGGTCTTGGCACAAAGAGTAAGGACTGAAAAGGTCCGAATGTCCAAATTCCAGGGAAATATTGAGTATGAAGGGTTAATTACATAGACAGGGCATGTGTCCAGACTGGCACTGAGGGGTCCATTTTGTGCTTGACACTTTTCTGTCAGTTGCTGTTTTCATTTTCCCAGCTGTTCTGGGGAAAACACTCTAGCTGTGCAGGGTTCAAAAAGCCAGGCAAGGACCAGCCTGAGTCAGGAGAGAAGCTTTCAGGGCCCTACCCCCTCCGTGTGTCCCAGCTGGTGTGTTGTCCCTTCTCTTGGTGTATGGGATGATTGCTGTGCTAGGCTGCAGGGTCCCTCCATTTACCACAGGGTTACAATCATCCCATGTGCTTCAATCTGGTTCTCTCCTCTCCATGGCAGAACACAGTAGTTGTGAGTAGGGTTTTTTTCTGCTTAGGGTTTTTTTTTGTTTTTTTTTTTTTTTTTTTTTTTTGCAAATCACCCATGGTGAAAAAACAAGGTTGTGCATTTCCAAGAAAGTGAAGCTGACAAACAAAAATATGTCCTTTAGGTGAGCTTTCTCTGCAATACAATATGTGAGCTATTGGAGCCTTGTGGAGAAGAAGAGTACGAATTGCATGGTCAGGGACCTAATAATTCTTAGGTATGAATCACTGCTGTCAGAGTTTCTATGGGAACAGAGAAATAAGTGAATATTTAGGCTATTTTCACATTAATTCTATCAGATCATCCAGAGGTTGTGCAATGTCTAGAAGCATGCAAAGAAACAAATAATTGTATTATTTAGATTTCTCTAGTTACTGTTACTGGGTTTTTTTGAAAAATATGTTTTATACAACTTAGTCACAAAACATTTAAAATCAACAGAAGACAAACAGGACATTTGGCTGTAAGTTCAGAACAATGAACTCATGAGGTTTATTTTTATGTGCAAGTTCAGCCTGGATGCCTGCCATGTAACACAAAAATCCAGTTACCACTTAATGCCTTTTTTTCCTCCCTTGAAGTGATGAGGGCATCTGGATCCCATTTTAAATTGCAAACTAGGCTTTTTAGCTTTTTAAAACAATTTGCATAGCTTGAATTAATTAGTGCTTTGGTTGATGTGTAGGCAGTAAAACAACATGACCCCAAGCATGAGAGAGGTGAATGAGAGCTGCATGAATTTTGGCATTTCCTAACTTTTGAGAGCTTGGATTGGCTACTCAAATATTTCAATGTAAGCAGGGCATACACACAGAGGAAGTCACAAAGTAATACTCGAAGGAGACCCCTAGGATAATCTGTGCATGTTTCCCAGCATTGTAAATGAATGTTCACAGAGTCTAAATACACAGTGTAATGTTCTGTTACCCTGAGCAAAGCCAACAGCCTCAGCCAGATGCATCTGTCCCTCTTGAGTTGAGTGTTTCACTGCAATCCCTGAAGGACGTGTGAGCTCCTGACACCAGAGGTCTAATTTCTGTGATCTGCACTATTTCTGCTGATATTGGGCTGATGTCCCTCAGTTTCCAGCTGGCTGAACCAACTTTGGCCAATGCACAGCCAATTTCCTCTCAGATTTTGATGTTTTCCTCTCTCCAATCACACTCAAATCTCTGCAAGCAAACCTATGGTTATGTTCAAAAATAAATAAAATATGATGTCTTGTGGCTGCATTACCATTGAAGTGGGTGCTGCAGGGAATCAGGAGTCCTCAGTAATATGAAATTATAGAAACCAGAAGAAACAGATAATTTCTATTCAAGACAAATCTAGTTTGTGTGAAAATGAGGAAACCTGAACCATACCCTTCCAAACCCAAGTTTCAGATCCATATTTCTTAAAGGGATGGATGGGATTAGGTTTTGCCTAGGTTGCAGCACTTTGCAACACTGTGGTGAGAATGATGAGGAGGGATTGCCTTGCTACAGTGGTACAGACCAGTGAGGCATTTCTGCAGAGCTGTGCAGGAGCTCAAGTTCCAATGAAACATTTTTGTTTCATGATACAGCTTGTTCTGCCAAAAGCATTCTGGCATTTCAATCATGCTACCCTTCAACCTTCTGCAGCCTGCAATTCTTCACAGACAGCTTTGTTACAATTAAGGATTTTTTATTTTTTATTTATTTTTTTTCCAGAAAACAGCAAAATGCATTCTCTGAATCTCAGAGACTGGGAAATTACTGTTGCTTGAAGAAAATGTTGCTGGATTTTTTTAAACTTGGCAAAAACATCTTCATTCTTTGTTCACAGAAGTAGTTAAAATTATATACCCAAAAGGTTCTGAAGCATTTTTTCTTGCTGTAGATACTTTCTTGAAAATGATGACTCCCCTCAACGACACTGTCAGAGCATGGGGCTGGGGAGCAGCTCTGCAGTGCTGCAGTGCAGCCCTGAGGTCATAGTGGGCAATCAGCTGAACACCACTGAGGTGTGTTCTCACAGCAAAGGCAGCCAGCAGCTTCTGAACTGTGTGACCAGGGGTATGGCTCAAAGGTCAAGGGAAGGGATTGTCCCCCTCTGTGTAGCCCTCACACCACATCCAAATACTTTGGTCCAGTTTTGGGACCCGGCACAGGAAAGACATGGACAAGCTGGAGGGAGCTCAAGGGAGGGACCTCAAGGGAGGGTGGTAGGGCTGGAGCACTTGCCCCATGAGGAGACACTGGGGAAGCTGGTCTGGGTCAGCTGGGAAAAGAGATGGCTTTGGGGTACTTAGCAGTCCTCAGCACCACCAAAGGGTGGTGAAGAAATGGAAGAGATGATATAGGAGGGCAAGGAGCAATGGCCCCAAGTTGGAATGAGAGAGGTTCAGGCTGAGTGTAGGGAGAAACTTTCCTCATGAGGGGGCCACTCAGGTCACCCTGAGTGGCTGTGCTGCCTCCATCCCTGGAGGGTTTCTAGGCCTTACTGGTCCGATGCCAGCACTGGCCCTTTGGGCAGAAGGGTGGACTGGGTCTCTCCCAGCCTCATTTAACCTATCATCTTCTGATTTTAACCAGCTGAAAATGGGCTACTGCACTGAACACACTGAACAAGTGGCAGTGCTGCCAAGCTGACAGCAGCTGCACTGAACGAGATCACTCATTGCAGATGTGATGGACAGCATCCAACCAGCAACTGGCAGGTGATATTATTCTGCCCTTTTTGCTTTCTAAAGGTATTTGAGAAGCTCCTGAGGTCTGTGTGAGTCTTCCTGATAGAAACCTAATTATCAAAGTTCATCTGTAAAAACCATATATGGCCTTAAGCAACTGAGCTCAGGTCAATGCAATGTTACATTTTACTATATGTTATTTGATACACATTAGGTTTGTAAATTGAGAAATAATGTAGCAGCCCTTGCCAGGGCTGAGCAATCCAAGAAATATTAAGTTTAAAGTAAATTCAGATCTGAACACTGGAGCTGTATCCACAGTCTTGCACACCATCCAGCTTTCCTCAGTGTCTATCACTTACTATTTGTTATGACAGCTATGTTATTTGTAGGGTAACAGAATGTTATAAAATGAAGCAGAGCTGTTTAAACTATCAAAATTCCCTTATTGTGTGTACTTTCATCTTAGGTTTCACTATTTTTTGGATCATACAGCATGTACAGTTGTGTACTGTAGACATGATAAATCTGTATATTAATCATTGTGACCTGTGTTTGCCCTGGCTCATGCAACCTCAGTATTTCCATGGCAAAATAAAAAAATAATAATAAAAAAAGAAATAGGAGGCTCAGTGTAGAAAATCTAAGGCATTTACTGTGTTTATAAATCTCACTATGGGCCTGATCTTGTTAATCCTTTACTTGGTTAAATTTTCATTATTCATCTAAGGACTGCTGCTGAAGCGTAACATTATGTGTAAGGAAGGATTTGTAACATCAGGCCCCAGTGGCATGTTAACATTAGCAGCAATCATCCCTGTCTTCCATCGACTGGAGGAAATCATGGAAATGAAACAAAAAGTTCTTGTGGAAATGATTAAATCATCTGGGTCTGCTGGGGCGAACCAGAGCATCACACAGGGAAGCTGCAGGTGTGCTGAGAGCAGCCCTGGACCCCACTGAGAAGCAAAGGGCCAGGCAGGGCTGCAGCAGCCTGGGCTCAGCCCAGCTGAAAGGAGACCGGGTGCCACAACACAGGGCACCTGGGGGGAGATCTAGTGGCAAAAGGGGCAGCTACAGGGATCAGTGTGAAAGCAGCAGCATTTTCAAGAACTGTTCTTCACATTAGCCCATGATGTCAGGGTATGTACTGGCTTATTATTCTTACTCCACTATTATTGTTATTTTCTGTTTTATTATTCACTTTAGTTTGATACTAAACAAACAAACAAACAGTAATCTAACAGGATACCTTCAAGGCCTAGGCACTCTGCATGCCCTCCCAGGGCAGACCCTTCCTCTCACCAGTAGCATCATGCAGAAGGAGTCAGTGAAGGCTTTCATTGCCTCCCCATTAGGCCGTAATGGCTAATTAGGAATGGCCTGTGTGTATGACCAACTCTGAAGCCTGTGCCCAGCCTCAGGAGGGGATGGGGTGGCAGCAGCCTCAGGATATCCAGCCAAGCCTGCAGGAGGGGGAGAGGGCACTGGCAAGAGTGGTTGGTGCTGTGGGGTTGAAGAGGGAACATGGCACCGTCTGCAAATCTCAACCTTGCTGTTCCTGCAAAATCTGAGAACAACTCCTTGTCCTCAGTTGTTCTAATGGGAAATAAAATAAGTCTTAAGTCTGGCTTAACATATTTTCCTAGCCAAAACCATAAGAAAAACCCAGGTTTATTAGGAACAATTATCTGCACCTTAGCTGTTGTTTATCTGTAACAGGATGCAGTAAATCAGATTAATCTGAGAAAAGAGGAGGAGAGATCATGTTCTCTGCTGTTGTTTGTTTAGTTTAGATGAGTTGCTAGATACCTTCAAGTTTTAATTTTTAAATCTGTTGCCAAAGGAATGTGGACATATATACGAGAGCCTGCATGATTGACATGAACACTCTTGGCTATTTCATTTCAATTTTCCATCTCTTCACTTTTGAGCTCTTGTTATCTCATTAGGAGCACCTTATGCATCCTGCCAACACTTCTATATTTTTGAAAAAAATTACATTTATGACACGTAAGAATGGTCAAGAAGTCAAAGAAGACACAGAACTTTCCTGATTAATGTATTTGTATAATATATAATTTTGCAAACTGTGCTGGAGATTAAAGTTTCATAAGGCAGATGTCTTTTTTTACCTCCAGTGCCAAAAGGAGAAATTCTTGTGAATTTTCTTGACTACACTGAACAAAATTAATTACTTTTTTAAAGCTGCTCTCTAGGAGACCTAATTATCTTTTTATCTGTGCTGCTGACCTATTCCTAATCTGATGTTGATCCAAATGGTTCCAGAATCTGTACTTCTTTTTCCTCAAAAATCTGCTGCCTCTCTAAGAGAAATTTGAAGAAGCAATGGCTCAGAAACCCTTATTTCTAATTTTCTGAGCTGCCCTCAAACTTAAGAACAGACTGTAGCCAAGAACAGCAAACTGTGTGCTAATAAGGGTTGTGGTGCCATAGGAGTGAGTCAGGGTATGGGTGCATGGATCTCTGCCAAAATTAGGAATGGAATGACCCTGCCTGCTGCGGTGGGTAGAGGAGAGGTGGTATAACAGAGGTTTAGGGGAACTGCTTTATTACCTAATTTATTGTGGCATGGATTGCCAATCCTCTTGCAGTTTAACAGCCTTCTGGGTCTGGCATGGGCTTTTGCAGCTGCTCAAGAACCTTTCAGTGCACTTACAGCGCAGATTTACAATGAATCTTGGAGTTAGGCTGTGCTTGCATTTTCAGGGAGGCTGAAACTTGCCATGATTATAGAAGGAAGAAATAGAAAGGGGAAACCAAAAAGAACATTAGGAGAAACAAAGGAGTTCAGCAAAGGGGTGAGAGTTCTACATTAGATAAAGACTACCATGCACTTTAATTCTTGGGGGAGGGAAGGAGCAGCAGAGGTGATGTGAGGACTGTCAGTCATCAGCAAATAGAAAACATATGCAGTACTTACTACTTTATGCAGTATAGGAGTCACTGCAGGAGGGTTCTCGTGGTTTGAGACCTTTCTTAGATCTGTGCATGTTTGATAAATGCTACAAGATCAAATGGTGGAGTGCCTTGTTTGTCCAGACCTCAGTGTCCCCAGCAGGGGCTGCAGGAACCTACATACAAATAGATATCTGGAGTAGAAGATCAGGTTATGTTTCCTCTGAAAGGAATCTGCTGTAAAGTATCAGGGACATTCTGCAGACTGGACTGGTGCATGGTAAGTTGGGTCAGGGAGGGGATTTGCTTGGAATCACCTTCCTGCTCTGCACAATGGGAACACTGAGGGCACAGCCTTTGTGCTGTGGAGTGACAGCCCATGTGAGTTAGGAGGTCAAAATCTGAAGCACTGGATTAAGCTGTTGCTTAAAATGAAGTTCATTACTATCTGATTGCAAATACATTTTTTTTCTCTCAAAGAAACTTAAAATCAATTAAAAATAATTTCCTGATATTGGTATTTATATAAGCAGCTCTTAAATCAAAGCAGTTCAGAATGCATCAGATTTTGAGATGACTTACACATCTTTCATAACTCCATGCACGGTATGATCTTCAAATCTCCACAATGATATCTGACAATGATATTTTCTTTCATTTTGTCATGTGGTGCAGGGCTGTGTCAGCCATCTCATTCAGCACAGCAATAAAGAGCTATGCAAATCTTTATTCACTGGCTTTCAGATGTTAGTTACTGACTTCTCCTGACAGACAGTGAGGTGCCACAAGCACAGTGATGGCTCACACCTCGAGGAGCAAGTGGGGGTCTGGTGCCAGCAGACTCATCGTGAGTGACCTGGGTTTGTGAGCTCCATTTCTAACCCTGCAACTGAATGAGTGATACCAGAGAAAAAGAACAAGACTGGTGCTACAATCTTGCATTTAATTAGTGTAGAAGTATAGCTCATTTGTGATGCTTGGAAATATCAAATTCCATGCCTTTGCAGAAAAGATGCTTTCAATCTTGTAGGAAAAAAAAAATAGGACAGTTTTATCTTTTCCTTGCACCAGCACGCAAAGAAATTGTTTTGGAAAAGAAAATCTAATTAAAATCTGTTAACACAGTCTTCACAGCTGAATCACGTTCCTCATGCTTGCCCTGTTGTGTCAAACAATAAACATCTGACTCACTACAGAAGCTGCTGCTCCTGGGGCCAGGCACCTGAGTGCTGGGTGTTGTGCTATTCATTATCACAATCACCGAGACCCTTTTCACATCAGGTTCTGAGCTTTGATTTCCCTGCAGAACATTTTGGGTTTTTTTTCCTCTCCAGTTTCCTAAAATATTTTCTCTGTCTTCTTGCTGATGAGATTCTTGGAACTGTGGAGAATTTGTAGGTGCAGTTTATCATAACTTGAATCGCAGGTGTTTAGAAGCAAAGCTGGGGAAAGCACAGAGTTTGCCAGCAGTGCTCTTCAGATCAGAGGAAGCCTATGTTTGCCTGAAGAAGGAAAGTGGAAACAAAAAGGAAAGGAATTTATTTTGAAGAATAGCAGAATGGCCAGTACTCAGTACTAGTGCTACTGCAAAGACTACATAAAATATTGAGGCCAGATGTGTATCTGTATTTATATTTAATGGATAAAATGCTACCACCTTCTCATACAAAGGTGTTTCAAACTCACCTGCTTACACTGGAGGTGATTTATTTTGCTAGTATGGGATTAACAATTATTAACATACTGTTGACTGCTAGCTCTTTTGGGATGTTGATTTCTTTTGTCTGCATTTTTTTTTTCAATACCAATTTAAGATATTATAGTCATCAAAAATAACAGTGTAGTTATTTGACAGCTAATCAGTTGGGTTGAAGTCTTACCTAAGAGCCAAATAACTCAGAAAGAGTCATTCCACTTAGATGCTGGGTCAGGTACTATAGCTTACGTTGTTGATATTGAAATATATTCCTAGCGTGTCACATAAACTGTCACAATTTTATGTGGGGACAGAGCACAATTTTGTGCTGTTTCTGTTCAACAATCTATAGTGCAGAACCTGTCAAAATTTTAATTGCCACCTTTTTAAAATTTGACACAATAAAGCATTTATAGATAATTATTGCACTATAAATCCCTTAATAGTAGATAACCAATGTATTTCTTTCTGTGGTTTTCTCATTTTCTAAGGAATAAAGACTGGAATTATTTAATTCCTTTATAAAAGGTATTTTCCTACTAATCTAGTTTCCATGGGAGAATCCTATTTAGATGTAAAACAAAAGAGAGGCAATCCAAAATGGATTAGCAAACATAAATATTCCCAGAGACCATGAAATCCCAGTCTGCCAGGGAGGGTGGACAAAGGCTCATGGTAATGAACAAATACTCATCTCCTGCACTAGAGACCTGATGTGCTGGGGATCTAATGGGATTGATGCAAAAGGGCAACGTGGAAAGAATTGGCCTGGTTCCTGCAGCCACAGTATGTGTTTGATGTGCAGTGACATTATACATGTGGAAATAAATTATTTATGTTGGTCTGAGGGGGTCAGCAGAGAAATCCCATGGCTAGACATGAATTATTGTCCAACACTTCAAGTACCTTTTCTATTTGTTTGGAGTCTTTTTCAATTCCTGTTCTGTTTTAGTTATGAAAGTGGCACTAGATCACAGTACTAAGCTGCTCCTGGATCTGGCTGACAAATGACACATTTGCACAAGGGGAGAGAATTGCTTATTCTGCATCTACAGTGGTTTTCAGTGTTTAATGGCAGGACAGGGCTGTCTGTTTTCCATGAATAACAGCATGGTTATGATTACCATTTTGCTTAGGTGCTGCCACAGCCTGAGCTGGTCCTTTAAAGGATTTGGGTTAAACATTCCCCATGTAGTTCTTTAGTCTCAACAGTCTAGTCTAGGGAATAAGAGTTTAGGAATCAATATCCATATCTATATAGTAACTGGTGTAAATGTGTTTGGATTTGAGTCATGGTTTGTTTGTTGCTGTATGTCTGAAAAAAATTTTGTTTCCCAAGTTTTCTTTTTCCAATATGTGCTTAGCATTTTCCTAAACTAGAAATAAAAAGCCAGTGTCCATAATGACTGTCAAAAGGACAGACATTTCTTAATATCTAGAGAGGATGTGCATTATACATGACTGCTGACAGAAAAATCTAGTTCTGTGCAAAGCATGATAGAAAAATCTCTCTTTTAGCAGGCAGGAGCCCAGCCTAGAATGTTTTGTTCTTATTTGTACATCTGAAGAGCTAAATCTGTGGTTACTAAGAGTGCTTTCTGCTCAGCTCTTTCCTCCAGTACTTGTATATTCCTCAAGTGTCCTTGAATCTCCACAGGAGTCTTTCTCAAAGGCTGTTTGTTCTTCCAAGTCCACCCCAGGAGCAGATCAACCTGCAGCTACTTAGATTGTGTGTTAGATTTTGATTTCATTCAGTTCCAATATTTGTCATTCACTCTACTTCAAGTAATTTTTCCCTATTTTTTTATGTACAAAAGGGTTTTGTGTTGTTGGATAATGTTTGGTTTAGAGCAGGATGTAAGAGTAAGAGGGCAAAAGAGGCCTCTTCAATCAGCCCTGGCCTTTAACCAGCCAGGAGTGTAGTGGATACTAGAGACAATATTTCTGGGGTTTTCAGCCTTCTGGGATGTGCACAAAAATAATCAAGTTTTATATGTCTGTCCTTGAAAATTTAGGTAATATGCACCCAATGAAATTAGGCTATGGGCTCCACTAATTCTAGATACCTTGCAGTCAGAAGTAGAAATAATTAACAATATTGATAATGTTGAGCTTTCTGTTTAAGCCAATTTCTGCAGAGAAGTGAAAGTTCTCTTGTCTTGAAGAAAATTCCTTAAATTTAAAGGCATTGACTGTTTAATCATCAGTTACTTGTCTTACTTGCAAATACTGCTGATGGCTATATTTATCTAAACTGACTCTCTGAGAAATAAGAAGTGGTTAAAATCTCCTAAAGGTTTTTCTGAAGACAGAGAACAACTCATAAATTGCCTTGTAAGACTTTTTTCCACCTATAGTGAACTGCTAAACTTGATGTTTGGCAGATATTTTAATAAAAGAGGGCAGCTAGGTTCTGTCTGTTGTTAACTGGAATTTCAATACAGTGGATGAAATTTTGCTCTCCTTTATGAAGACATACATTTGAAAAGTATAACAAAAATCACCTAAATGTCTCCTGTAAAAATGGAATGAGAGCAGAATGGATGATTTTCACAGGAGTATTTGACCCATGACAGGCAGGATAAAATTGGAAACAACAATAACTTTGGATAGCTTTATCTAATTTTGGAGAATTGGAGAGAAGGGAAGACAGAAACTCCTGACCCTGTGTGCAAGAAGCAGGCCTGATTTCCTTGTACTGAATCCTGCCAGTTGTGCTGGAAATCAATGCATAACAGAGATTACATAATAATACAGATCGTTGTAGTATTGCATATTGAGGGGCTTCTCTTTTGAATTTAACATATAGGCCAGATGTAGTGGTTAGCCAGTTTTCTATTGCTCCTTTCAGTTTGCTTACATTAGGGATGAATGTTGTAAGGTAGCCATCCTGCTTTAATTACTGATCCATCACTCTTCATTTTCAAGTTCTTTCTTAAAAATCACTTTTGAAAAATTACCACTATTCCATGGTCAACTTAACCAGAGTAGTAGGTAGTTGCCTCACTGCTGAGAGCCAGTAGATAGAGTGCGAATGCTAAAGACCAGAAAAAAAACAGCTTTTCTATGGAAAAGTCTGTCCTAAAGACTGTTGAAATTAAAGGTTTCAGTAATTTCCCACCCCTTTAGGTCCTGTTCTGATAATGTGGGCATAATATCTCCAGTAGGTGAGCCCTGGCCCTCAGTAAGGATGGAATGAATAATGTTCATGGCTCAGGCTAAAGCTTCCCTGCTCTCTCCGTGTCTGTGTCAGGCACTGCAGCTTGCCACCAGCTGCCACTGGGCCCTGGCACATCTATGAGTGTGGTTTTTCCACCCCTGCTCTCAGCTACCTGTATGTGTGAGCACTGGTACTATAATCACACCTGTCTTGCACTGGCTCCTTTGGAGCACAGGTAGAGCAGACACTGAGCTGTTTGTGCCTATCCTCATACTCAACTTATGCAATTTATTCTATTTACACCCTTGTTTTGAAGTTTGATATCCTCTGAAAATGTCCCAGGATTTAGTTGTCTCCTCTGCTTTCCCCTTCTTCTTCCCTTTTCTTCCCTTCCTCTTTCCAAACAAGCAATTTCTTAAGACAGATTCAGATAGACTGGAAGCCTTAGAACAGCTTATATAAGTCTAAGTGAATGACTTCACTCCTTCACTTTCCCAAGGGAACAAACTGATAAAGGAATATGTTTCAGTGTTTTATTGCATTGGTCATTCGCATTAACGATGTGTTTTTCCTCTGCGTAAACCTAATGGTTCCCATGGTGCTTTTTCCTGGTGTTCTTGGCAGAAATTTCCTCCTCTGCTGCTGTCCAAGTTGTGATCATACTGAGTTGTTGTGTTCTTCTCTAGGAAAGAGCTATATCTGCATTGTGCATGTGTAGCCTGCTAAGACATAGTGGAAACTTACACGAAGAGACAACATAGATTTAAGACTTATTAGAACTAAAATTTCCAATATGTAATGCAACAGTAGTCCAGCATGTTGAAGCAGGACTAATTTTGTGACTGGAGCAGAGTAAAAAGAAAACATGCAGTGTGTATTGTTCTGGTTCCAGCAGATAGTTCACAGACATAAATGCTGGGACCAAAAATAGTCAAGTCAATCTCAGTGTTACTTTATATAGCTGCCAACTGTGGTACCTTTTCTTTTACTGTGCCTTTGAACTGAAAGGTGGCAATTTCACTTCCAGCCGTGCTGTATTTTGCTATGTGTTTCAAGTTCCAGAGAATAAAACCATCACTTTTCAGTTGTGCACTGCTTGCTGTAGCAATGAGTGCTGCAGCTCTTGCTGCATGGCTCTATTTGTGCAGGTGCCAGCTTCTTAAGTGCACATGGTGTACTTTGTCCACCTGCCTTTGGCCACTGAACCCATAAGCATCTAGCAGTCAGTTTTCTCAGCTTCATTCTAGCCTTGCTACATTCCTCCTGAAAATTTGTCATGTGACAGAAAAGAAGCAAAAATTAAGTATTTCTAGCAGGGAACAAGGAAACATTAAAAAAAATTATGCTCATGGAAGTCAGTTATTCTGAGAATTTTGCTTCTTTTCCCTGCTACTTATGGATTTAGAAAATAATTAAAGCCATACTCATAAAGCATCTTTCTACAGCATGGTTTCACCCAATAATATGAGTTAGCATTGAATAACATGTGGTCACCCATCTAGCCAGAAAGGCATTTTCTGTTATTTTTGTCTTTTAAAAAATGCATACTGTGAATTGTTTAAGTGTTTGGGAAAATTTTTTACTTCTGTCCAATTTTATAAAATCTAGTTATTTGTGTTTAATTGCACTGTTTTTCATTTTAAGTAATGCCACTTAAAAAGATGAAGCAATGATCACTGAGAAAGTATTTTTAACAGGAGTTTCTAGCCTTAGGAGACATTCTTAGTGGTTAGTGTTTGCTATATAATTAAGCATTTGGGACATATCAGGTTTCATTTGAAAAACACTTTGTACCTTCTCTAATTATTTTAAGATGAAAACTTGCAGTTTTGAGATCCATCCTAATCTATCAAGCAAGGAAAGCTAAAGCTATGCTCTTGTCTGTTATCTGGTTTCACATTTGAAGTGATTTTTTTTAGCCATTTTGAATACAAATGCATGTTTAATAGGCTAAGGAACAGGAAATCCATATGGGTCTTCAGCAATCCTATAAATACTGATATACTCTGAATAGAATGTCTGTTCCCATGTCTGGGAGACAAAGATAGAGAAAGATCATTTTATTGCTTGAGAATTTTTCTTTTTCTGGTTTCTATTTTCCTGATTGAAATCAATATTTCAGGGCTAATGGATGAGGATGTCTGCTGTTGCTGCCTAAAATGCTGACCTTGGCAATCAATATATTCAGTTTGGAGCATTTGTGATGTCAATTACTATGATAATACTTCAGAATTTACTGCCTGCAAAATGTCTGGGTTGTTGGGTTAGAGTTCCCCTGCAACCTTATCTTTCCCTCTTTCTCTCTTTCCATGCTCTGCAACTGCTGGGGACTCTGAAGACTCATGCACAACTCTGCTAAGCAATTATTTCTTTAGGACTGGATGAATAATGGTGTGTGTTTTGTGTTCTAATTTGGTGATCACTTTGGAAATACAGAGGAACAAGCAACCTAAAGACAGTATAGGAACTCAGTGCTTTTGCAGTTATTAATCACTGCCCTCCATAAAAACTACAGACCCCCCACAAACCAAAACCCCAGAAAAAGGGAAGAAAAGCTGAGATTTTTTATCCTGGTGAAGTAACCCTATGAATGGCTTGAGACTAAAGAGAGAATCTTTCAATACATATGGGTTTGTCCTAGCTAGTGATATCTCAGCCATGCCCTGAGCTCCCTGGGGTTTATGGCCTTGCTGGGTGTATCACTCACATGGGATGACCCTCCCTCCCATGGCCTCTGCTGAAGTTTCTTGGTGCTGACATGGATCATGTTGGCAGCTGTGAGTCACACTCAGCAGCTGCACTTGTGTGCTCTGAAGGTGCCCAGACAGAACAGAGTAACAGACAGACTCGAGGAAAATATTTGTTAGATGATGCATTCAGGCAAAACAAATGTTGACACAAGAGCAGCCTACATTCCTGCTTCTACCTGCTTCTACCTTTGCCTGGGACTGGTGCAGGTGATCCCATTTTGCACTTTCCTGTAATGTTCCCTTTTTGGCTTCACAATCTGTTCCCACCACAAGAAATCTTTCAGTGCAAAGGAGCACCAGGGTGCAGGCAGCCTCTCAGGCAGGAGGCCTTTTGGGAGCAATCAGCCCCCCTTGCAGTGCTGCTGCCTTCCTTTTGTGGGATGGAGGACAGACCCTTCTTGGAGCTACTCTCCATTGGGAGACCTCATCAGAGCTCCAACTGTTTCTTCTGCTGTACTTGTGATAATCCTAGCAGCCTTTTTTGTAATTTGTCTGATAATCCACAATATGTACTTAATTTCTTTGATTTTTTTTTCTTTCCTTCCTTTTTTTTCCTCCTATGGCTTTATTTTTTAGTTTCCATCTTTTAGCCTGCTGCTCACTAGTGGAGTGCCTGGGTAGATCTGTTAGCTTTGAGTCCCCTGCAATACATGAGGATGCTATTCCCCTTTGAAACAGACGTTTATGGGCTTTTTTTGGTTTTGTAGGACTGAAGAGTACAATGTCTCCAACTCCATGTTTTTTCTTAGGTTGTCAGCCCTAGGCTGAGCAAATAACACAAGGAGAGAGCTTTTGGATATCCTTCAAGCCCAAGTGGTCACAAACACAATCTGGAAAGAATCTGGAAAGAAGAAAAAGGTGGTTTCTTATAATGACATTTCTGCAGGTTGCTCCAGGATTCATTCTTAGCTGTTCTCTAAGCTAGGGAAAGATTCCTAGCTGATTCCTAGCTTTTTCCATGCTGATAGAGACATCCCTGCCAGTGCTGGGTATATGAAATAGTCAGGTATGTCAAAGGATAAGAGAAAGCATATACAGCCAAAGGCTATAAAACCCTGGAGCTTATTCACCTTTTTTCCTTGACCTTCGTATTTATTTAACTTGAGGCCACCTCATCACTGTATTGCATGTGATTTACATAGTTCATTAATTAATAAGCCAAAATTATATTAAGAAACCATGAGTGCACTGTTAACTAATAGGTCTGTCAAGTTCTTACTGAAATCTTCAGGGATAACACCCAAGGGGCAGAACTCAGATTAAATCCATTCGTATCAACTGCCTAAAAGGTATGACTTAACTGATGAGTGGTAATTGGTTATGAACCGTGGTGACCAGATCCTTAATTTGGCAAAGAAAAAGAAGCTGTGAATTCTGCTGACCTGGAAGACCTTGAAAATACTGTCAAAGATTTTCAGAGCACAGTCTTCAGCTTTGCCTGACATTTTGTGTGTATCTGAGCTCCAACACTGAGAAAACTCTGAAAGGCAAAATAATTTATTTAAATATTGTAGGAAGAGAAGTTTAATGTGTGCTTGTGTGGGAACATAACAGATGCTGACATCTGAACAAAAAAAAGTCTGGATAGCAACAATCAGATATAAAACTATCACAAGGTCCATAGGGCAACTGGATAGCCAAGAATATCTGTGTTTTCACTAGAAGTCTTTAACTTCCTGATCACTGTTGCAGATACAATCAAAATCACAGGCAAACCCTGAATGACAGTCCTATTTCTGCAAATTGAGAGTAGTAATTGGAAACTGTTCTCCTGGAAAAGCATTTAAATCCTAGTGAATCAAATAAATATTTTTACCTTTTTGAAGTGCTTTGCCTAGACTAGAGAATGAATGCCCTATCTCTCCCTCTCTGAATGCCTGTCATTTAAAAAGGTGATGACTACAGACTGTGGTTTTAGAATATGTTTGTGTAGATCACTGCAGTACAAGATTTAAAGCAGGTCTACTGAGGGGACAGTCACTTTACTCTATTGAATATATATGCTAAAGATATCACTTAAAATATTGATGGATACATCCTTTTCACTGTCTTCACATTTATGTATTTTTGAATAATCACAGAAAAATAGAGAAGTTTGCTCATCAATGTTTTTTATTCTGTTTACATATTTGCAGCCATTGTCACAGATGTAATCAGTCACAGTGTTCTTTCAGGTGATGTTTTAGATCTAGTTGCTTGAAGTATTAGGAAATATGGGTGCCAAACCTGTGTTTTAGTCTAAAGACATTCTCTTGCTACAGCTGCCTTCACAGATATGAAATTTGAAGCGCCTGTGAATTTTCCCAGTTTATATTGTCCCAAATATAGCTTTTCCTGATATTATCAAATTAAACAACAACAACAAAAAGCAATCCCAAATTTTATATTAAGTTACTAACATGAACAAAGGCATTCCATTTCTCAGTGATTTGAAAGCTCTTAATGATTTCAAGATTTAAAATGGCTTACCCACTGCTTCCTTAAATATTAGAGCTGAGTTCCAGATCTTGGTCAGGTCTTGAAATTATTTGTTATACATAAAGGCACGTTGCTATTAAGATTAATCTGGTCGTTATATGTTTTAATTTGCAAACAGAGTAAAAAGTCTGTGTACCAGTACAATGTGACTGAGCCTTCATTCTTGCAGATTGCACTGTGATCAGTGGAATTTCACACAGAGACTCATAAAATGGTGTGAATTGGAAGGGACCTTGGAGATCACCTAATTCCAATTCCCCTGCCATTGGCAGGACACCTTTAACTGAACCAGTTTGCTCAAAGCTCCATCTAACGTGGCCTTGAACACTTCCAGAGATGGGGCATCCACAATTTCTCTGGGCAATCTGTTCCTGCGTCTCTCCATCCTCATTGTAAAAAAAAAATTCTACCTAATATCTAATTTAAGTCTAGTCCCTTTCAGTTTATCACTGTTACCCCTTGTCCTATCACTACAGGCCTTAGTAAAAAGTCTCTCTTTATCTTTTTTATAAAAAACCCTTTAGGAATTTGAAGGTTGCTATGTGAAGGCTCTGTATCTCTGGAGCCTTCTCTTCTTCAGGCTGAACATCCCCAACTCTCTCAGGTTGTCCTCACAGGAGAGGTGTTCCAGCCTTCTGAGCATCTTTGTGGCCCTCCTCTACTCACTTCAGCAGGTCCAGGTTCTTTCTGTGTCAGGGACCCCAGAACTGGAAGCAGCACTGCAGGCAGGGCATCACAAGAGCAGAGTAGATGTGCAGAGCCACCTCCCCTGACTTGCTGGCCACATTGCTTTTGGTGCAGCTCAGGATATTTTTGGCTTCCTGGGTTGCAACCACACATTGCTGCCTGATACTGAACTTTTCTTCAATCCATGTCCTTCTTCTCTGGGCTGCTCTCAATCCATTTCAGTAGCAAAAAAACTATAGAAGAGATAGAAAGCAACAAGAATAATTTCTGGCAATTGTTCTATGAGCTGAGCAGACTTAAATATTTTTGAGTCAGTAGGATTAGCTAAGTTGAAATATTTATCTCCTCTTACTTTGATTTACCACCCCTCACATTGCAGAGTGAATTTCATTTGCTCTGTAAGCATAATTTTGTTTGATTGGGCAAATGCATCTTAACACTGCCACAGTGATTGCTCATAAGGCATTATATTGCTTGCTTGTTTTTTGAAAGTGCCTACAGATGCCATTTAACACTTCACAAAATAGATGTTATGAACACAAAATAAATATTAGTCCTTCTCTCAATGACCTAGTGATCTCAACATGTGGTGAGAGATGAAAGGTAGTGAGAGGCACAGAAAAGGAGAAGAGACAGATGAAGCAGTGTGTTGAGTAGGTAGCTACTGCAACTGTACTGGTTCAGGCTCATCGGAGGGAAGAAGTGAAGAGGGCTGGCACACTAACTCTGCCTAGAGCTACTTGTAAGCCAGTCCCATGAGAGAGGAGACATTGCAGCATCGTTTTTCTGCCTTTCAGCAGCTCAACCATGCCTGACTCTGAACCAGCACTTCACAGATTTTGCAATAAGAAATATTGCATCCATTGTTTCTGACCAAAGTCTAGATTAGTATGGACATGAGTGAGACCATGTAGAGCAAGAAAGGATTTTTCTGTAGCTAATGCTACTTTTCCATTGGTGGAAGTAAAGGAGAACTAGGATTGCAAATGAGGTTATCTGTATTTTTAGTGTCTCATGAAACAGTCCTCCTGAAGCAAGGGTCTGACTTCCAGCTGAGTTGATGAAGGCAAACAGGCTCCTCTTTGCAGGAATCCAGCCTGCTGTAGGTTGTGAGTTCTTTGTTACAAAAGGAATGAAGAAATCCCACGGCTTTGCCACCCTTCTCTAGCTTTTGATTAGAAAAACTGATGTTGTTATAGCTAACTTCTGAGGTGAAAAAAAAATTAAAATGAAGGCATATGTGATATGTTCAGAGACGTGCAAATTAGTTCTAAATGTGGTGGTTCCTGAGCAAGGACCCCCCAGAACTCAGGAGCCTTCTCCATTCCTTACCCATGCCTTAACCTTTAAAGAATGACTCTTTAATATAGGTCATATTCTCCAGCTGAATACTAGAGAACAGAAAGGTTTGGTGACTTGGGTTTGTGGGCTCTGCAACTTATGGGAGAAATTTCTATTACCTCAAAAGAGCTCTGTGGCTGACAGCTACAATTTTACACTTAAGTCTTGAAAATTCATTTTAAAATTACTCATACCTCTCTTTCAGAGTGAATACAGGCTAATCCATGAAGATGTGAATGGTATATTTAGCTGTGTGGTGAATGTACTTATCTCTATTAAATGCTCAATGCATCCACATTTCTAAATTCTTGATTACCAAAGCAAAGATACTAGAATGATATGTTTCTAGTACACAGTTAGGTCTGATTCATCTTGATGGATGAATAAGATCCAGTCTTCCTGTTAATGGATGCTTTCCCTAGCACAGCCATTGGAGAAGAGTAATGCATTACTGAGGATTTTCACTTGTAGGTACATTCTGTAATTGTACAGCTACCAAGAAAGATAATTGCTGGTTTCCAGATGTTACCACTGTGGTCAGGGCCACTTACTGTTTAAATTTAATCCTCCTCTGAACCTTCCTTTTCATTAATTAAAAATGATGAAAGTAGTTTCTACATTTAACTGCGCAAAGACAAACCAAAGCTGTTTTAAAAGCCTGTTTGATTCTAAGCACTATGACAGTGCAGTGAGTGCAGTTACCTAACAAAGCCTTCTTAGTGAACACTCAGGAAACTCACATGCTAGAGGAGAAAGCAGAACTGAGATTGCTGTACTTTTAACATGATTCACAAATAACAAGCATGAAGAGCAAAAAAAAAGCACACTTCATTGTTCCAGCAGCGCTCACCCTGACCAGAACAGACAGGTTTTCAGCTTCTACCTCCATGGTGGGTCTCCGGAAAATGAAAACTGAGGCATTCTGCAAAGTCATGCGGAGGAAGTGCTCCGGGTTCATTGTGCTCCCTCGCACCCTGAAGGCGCTCTCTGTGTGAGCATTTGCAAGAATAGACCATATGTTAATGACTTACTCACTAACCTCAAAGCAAAATCCACATGCTATAAACCACAGCTATTACCTTTCTTTTGTGCACTGTGCTATTGCCTGTACAAAACCCATAATTTCAGAAAATGTCAGGTACAACTATTCCATCAAGATGTGAACTGTGGAAAGTCAGCTCGTACATTTACCAGAAAGCCATTAGGAGAAAATGTGTATGTACTGAAATCAAGATAAAAATAATTTATAAATATATCCACGAGCCAAAAATATGATATTTTATTATGATGAAAGATGGTTGGAAAACATTAAGAATAACAAAGCAGATTCTTTCTTACCATAAAAAGCTTTGCTCAGCACAGGAGGGCTTCAGGACTGCTGGAAAATATGAGAAAGGTAAACACAGAACAATGATATCACCCAGACATTTTGAATGCTTTCAAAATTCAGGGATTTTGTGTTTCAGACTGCATGTAATTGGGCTGCATATTGGATTTGTTTAAGTACTGTAAAGCTAACATATCTGTATGATAGGTGAATAAGCAGGTAGTTTTGTATCTTCCAGTGTTTTTTGTGTGCTTTTTAATTTTCTTTTGTCATTTCCTCATCTTTTTTTTTTTTTTTTTTTTTTTTTTTTTGCAATAGCTTTGATAGTTCCCCATATACACTGCTTCTTTACCCTGCTGTTAGCCATGAAAGGAATTGACAGGTCCCCTCTCTGGCTTGTTAAGCTCTTGAAGCTTGCTGCATCCTGCATGTAGCATGTTTCTGATTATGCCGGCAGCAGACATTTGAGCTCACAGCTGCTGCAGTGCTGCCAGATCAATACACTCACAGAGCACAGTGAGCCTTTTGTGTAGGTTCAGAAATCAAATTTCTCTTGTCTATAGGGCAATCTGTAAAGTAAAATCTCCTAACAGGCTGTTGTCCTCTTGGAGCTTCACTGATGCATTTATCAGCGTATTTAACAAGGTGCTAAGAAGTTCTCAAGGCTGAATGACAAGAAGGGGCTTCCTTGCTTCAGATCAGTGCCACCTCCCCCTCTGCCTCTCCCCCACACCACCCCAGACTCCATCGTGGTAAGGTACTGCAAACCTTTCTGCTTAGACTTGTCTGAAAAAAATCAAACTCTTAAAAGACGCATCAGCTGCGGACATAAACTTGTCAGAAAACAATTATCAGCTGTATCCCTTTGTGATCTTATTAAGTCACTTGGGCCTTGATAACCTTGCAGATGCCCTCGGTAGTGGAAATAATCAAGGCAGAGATAATGCAATTTATTGATAAAATAAGGAATCTGACTGGGTCAGCTTGAAGCTCACTCAGCTGTTTGTTTGCAGGGAGTAGGGGCTGACTATTCTTAATTTCTGTGGGTTTGTTTTTTGGGGGGTGTGGGGTTTTATGCCTGATAGGACTCAATTCATATTTTTTTCCTTCCATACAAGCTCATTGTCTTTCAGACAAGCTCATTTTCTTTCCCTCTCCAACTACACTGAGCCATTAGCTTTAGAGCTAATATTCAGGAATTGCCAGATCAGCAGACAAGAAAAAGAAAGGGGAGTCGGTTGCAGGGAAGGATCAGCCACAGAATGTTGTGGAGAGCAAACTGAAACCTAATCTTCTCCCAGACCTTTGTCCTGCTTGGGAATGGGGAACTTCTCTGGGAATGATTGTGTTAAGGGTGAATCTTGCAGGACTGCTCATGAGTTGCTTTGGACTTTGGATCTGCAAGGTCATGAGAACATAAATCCATACAAACTGAGCTACAAAGAAAAAAGAATTGCATGTATGGGATGAAGTGACTATTTTAGCAATTTGGGCTCATCTTTATCTGTACTTTTTCACTCACTTGTAAATTATTTCCTTAGAGGCTGGATTTGGAGATTCAAATTTGAAAAAAATCACCCGATGGTAAAATTCAGCCCAATAACTCGTTTTTCCACAGGGGAAACTGTTACTCCAGAGGAAGGGAGATTGAAGATAGAGGAAATTGCAGAGCTTTACTTCTGAGGAAATGGCTGGCCTCAGCAAAAAATGTGGAAATATGGCCTACATTAACTTTTAGGCGATCCTTTTCACTTTGTTTTTGTTTTGAAGAGCAAACTTTAAAAAAAAGCTACTTTACAGAGTGGTTTCTAAAAAACCCTAAAGGAAAAAACATTAGGTTGAGTGACAGGATCTAGCACTGGCTTGGAAGGGCCCATGGAGAGGAGACCCACGTCCTTCACAGGCCATGTGAAGGCTGTCTCAGCTTTGCCTTGCACCAACATGGCTGAAGCAGAGGTTCCCCATGAAAGAAGATGAAAAGTTAAAAGTTTTTTAAATTAGACTCTACAAATGTTTTTAATCAAGGACAACAAATTTAGTATGGCTTTAACAAGAGTTGAACTTTGAAGTGTATATTCAATGAGGTGAATCCATTTTTATCATTTCAATGCAAACATTTTTACATATTTTGTAAAAGATGTCTGATGGTTCTGCTTCCTTATGTTATAGTAAGGAGGAATTTTTTCAAATTGGAACAGTATCACCTTTCAGCTGGTTTCTACTCTGTAATGAAGACTTGTACATACAGATATTTATACATAATAGCACAGCCTTGCTCATCACATGTGTAAATTCAGAGCCAGTCTGTGGAAGTCCAACAGAGATTTGTTGGATCCCATAAAGTGGATGATGTTATATGGAAACAGATGGCTCTGTACCAAAATCGAGAATTATTTCCAAATGCAAAGAGTGAGGGTCTCAACTCCCAAAGCAAATGCTCTCTGATAAATCAAACCATGCAGGAGCTTGAACAGTTCAGTCTGTCTCCAGTCTCGTGGTCTGGTTTGGAATAGGAGCCAAATGACGACTGAGGATTGTGATCAGTTTGTAGCCACATAGAAACAGAACATCTTGGTCTTGAAGAGTTTACAGTCCACCTGCATATTAATTGCTGGTGCTGCATGGAATGGAAACCAGCAGGAGCCACTGTAAAGCATTCCACCACCTTAAAAAACCCCAAAATAACATACACCTCAGCCTGTACATTTCATTTAATGTGTTGATTTCATTAATCCGCTGAGAATTGCTTTATTCTTAGATAGTTAATCTGAACAACAAGGCTAAACACCATGTAGCAGTTCAGAGAAAATGGAGTAAAAGCATTCAATTATTTATGACAAAAAAATCTAAGACCACTCTCCCCTTTTCTCAAAAAAAACTTGGATATGATGCAGAAAATTCCATTAACTCCTGCGTGAAAACTAATGTTGTTTTTGTCACAGTTTGAACAGGTCTTGCAAAATTCTATTTGTTGCTGATGAAGAATATTAGGAGATACGGACATGAGAAAGTAACGGCTTTATGAAAGCAAAGTAGAAGCATGGGTCAAAAACAGGAGGGAAAAATAGGGGACAGAAAAAGCAGTATGTGACTAAAAAGCAAAGAGAACAACAGCAGGCAAAGTGTTTTGTATCCCTAAGAAATTCTGGAGGATTTGGCCTCTTTCAAGTCTGTCACTGCTTGATGGGGATTGCCGTGCAATCTGCACAGCATGGCCTTGGGGTAAATAAAATTGCAACATAAGCAAGATGTTTTCATTTCTCAAGCATAAGAAGTAAAGAGATGTAGATGATGATAAGGCAGGAACCTTGGGTAGTGTCCCTCTCCAGACATGGGCCATTGGTGAGAGGGATACATATTCTGAAGCCTGGATAGTTTTGATGCATCAATGTACTTGTGGGTTGCCTGAAGTCTTACACTTTCTACAGTAAAGATAGAACTATATTTTTCCTTTTTATTTTTCTCTTTTTTATTTCAGCATCTGATGGTTACACAAGAAAGCAGACCACAGATGATGGTCATATCCTGCATATTTACTCCCCTTTTACAAGCCTCTTTGTTTGCTTTTTGCTATGTACTTTCAGTGATACATCCCATATGGTTCTGCTGTATTGCATGATCCGGGATAATACTTAGTGTCAGTAGACATCAAGATGGGACACATCATAGCTTGTTACAGTGTGTGTGCCAAGGGCTTTAATCTTCTCCTTCAGAATTCAAAATAATTTCTTTTTTAAGTTTTAGAGTGTTAAGCATGCCAGGAACTATACATCCATGTTAGGGCGGATCCTGCACCCACACAAGCCTTCTTAAAACAAATTCAGGGACCTTTGTACCAAATATACCATGACTGGGCTGAAGATCAGGTGAGCAGCTCTTTCTTTCTGAATCACCCACTTTCATCTCAGCCACCCTGGTTATGTTCCAGTCCTGTGCATTGTCCTACCTGGTACTCTTCCTTTGTAAGGAAGGGGTATTCTCAGGGCCCATGTAGGGCAAACTTATATTGCTGAGCTGCAGAAAAACCAGCTAGTGCAGAGGCAATGGACAGAGCCTGTCATACAAAAGCATTCTTTACACATCATCTGGTTGTTGTGTCCTGTATCTGAGTTTGAAACCATGGTATTTTTAACTATGACTCACCAAATCTCTTTTACTGCTGATAGTCTGGGGTTGGTAAATTTTATGAGTCTAATCAGTCTGGGAGCTAAATGCAAAGTAAAGCTAAGCCAATAGTATCTAATTTCTGATAGAATAGGAATAGATAACATAAGGAAATTTTGTCATGTCCAAAAGCACGTAAATTCATCTGACATTACAGGCACGGTCATTGCACACACACACACACACACAAACCAGGACTTCCTGCTTTTGTGTTCTGTTTCCCATGTAGTTTGTTTATTGCAGTCATTGTTTTCTTTAGTCAGGTGCACACATCGTGCTGGGGCCCTACAACAAAAATCAGCTGTCTCATAGAATCTACAGAACTGCCTGAGGTCAATCAGAGAGAGACCCCAAAGGGCTTCAGTGTGGTCACACAGAGCAACAACAGAGAAATCTCCCCTGCTGGGTCCTGTTGAGGATTATACCCTCCTGCGGATGCCCTGGTAATCTCATAATCCCTAACCTATGACTTGCCTCTGATCTCCTCTCACTCCAAATTATTTTGACTTCAAGTAAGAGGAAGTTTAGAGAAGAAGAATAATTATGAAAAGCCATTTCTATTAAGCTCCTAAAGCATCTTTAGTCAGTTTAACAGAGCAGTTAATGAGAGCAGTAGAAAAGACCTTGGGAGGTGCGTTGATGTCTTTAATCCTTCTGTGCACTTTTCCTTATCTGCACCACATCTGCTGAAGCAAACAGGCCAACAAGATGTGTTTCCAGTATGCACTTAACACTTATATGTTGCAACAACAACAACAAAAAAGTAGAGAAATGCTTTAATTTTTAATTTGATTTAGCAGTTTTAACTGATGTAATATATATGATATAAAATATTCCCTCCACATACACACACACAGAGTTGTGTTAGGTTTTGTTACTACTAAAAAGAAGTTCCATTTTACCAAAACCAGATCAATTTTTCTCCGTAAAAAATGGCTTATTCTATTATAGCCCTGAAATAAGCCTTTTACGCTACAGTGAGGAGATGGTAGAATAGCCTTTCTGGTTCTGCCTTTTTACGTATTTCAAAGCTAATCCCAAATTAATGTAGCCTAGAGTGTAAAAAAGACTGGCTTCCATTATTTATTATTTACAAATAGATGTAATTGTAGTTTTCTTTTATTTTGTTATTGACAAAGCTCTAAAATAAGGATTATTCTGCTCTAGGTATCTATTTTCATATGGCTCCTATGTAAAAGTAATATTTTAAAGAGCTTTTTCTGTCTTGTTTTAAAATTGTAATATTTAAGAGATTTGCTATTTTCAAAGCAATTCCCTTCTTCATCTCTCCCCCAAAGTATTGCACTTGCTTTTGTTCTACTGGGGGGTTTTTAATAGTATGAAAAAGAGAAGAAAACTATGCACATTCCAGAAATAATAATATTTTTATTATTACTGAAAAGCTACAAATAAGCAAGAATTGTAAAATCAAACTTGTAAGAGCATTTGAAAGAAGAAACATCACATGATAGAGATTTTTTTTCAGCCTAGCAGAAATGAGGGAATATAGCTTGTCATGAGAGAAGTACAGTTGGAATTAATTACCACACATTGTTGAACGGTGTCCTTTCTCCTTTGAGGCTATTTGCTATTTGAACTGCATGTTTTTGGTGTGACAGTTGTTTTTTACTCTAAATTCAGCTTTGTGCTGTGATCTGAACTGTGGTCTCAAGGTGTTGCAGTTAGATAATTTGCAACAGGTAAAATGACAAATAACCATTACTATCTCCCACAATTTTTTACAAGGCTATCAGTACTGCTCTTTGAAAACTGTCCCAGCTGCTTGTCTGTTGAAGGCAGATTTAGCTCTTCTGGAATGAGGTTCTTGCAATATTTCATATGATGATGGTTTGTGCACAAACCTGTACTATCATATTAAAAATGGGAGTATGTTTTGTCATTTTACAAATCAAAAATAATAAATATCTTCACCACTAAAAGTGTAATTCATTTAATGGTGTCACATTCTTTTAAAGTCACTGGTACTCTGGATTATGTCCCATCCTTGCTGTTATACTAGAACAGTGATATAAAAATGCACCATTGACTTTGCAGGAAAATATAATTAAAGGAAAGTGCTTTATCTTTTTCATTCCTTTGACCTCTCCCTTCCAGCCATAACTAGTTTTACTGTAGTTATATTGTCCTCCTCCTAAAGCAAAAGTAATTAATCTACTGTCAAGATTTGCACTACCTCATATTACAAAAAGTACTTGATTTTGCTTAGAATGGCCTTGTCATTGTGTGATTGAAAAATGATCTGAAACACTTTATCAAAGATCAAACAAATGCAAACTGCACTAACCATTAGCTAACTGTTTGGCCTAGGCTGAGTCATCCAGTCATGTCCTGGGCTCCTGAGCTCAGTATGTCCCCTGATCGCTGCTGGAGTGGGGCACCCACAGCTTTAATTAGACTGCAATATGTCTTTATAACCAAGTTTGAGTTTAATAATAGATAGGTGTGGTGATGGCCTTACTATTTTGTTGCTGTGGTAAAGAGTGGGCTTTTTAAAAGCACTAAGTAAATTAAGAGGAACTGACAAGCTAGAGGAGATGGTTGGTGATGGATGTGTAAGAAGTGCCTCCTTCTTGAAATACTTCCAGCTTGTGGTTTCACATCTCTAAAATGGCAGTGTGCTCTCTCACAGCTAGAGGTGGTCAGGGAATGCTGGACTAATGTAAACACTGTAATGTAATGCAAACACTGCCAGCTCTAACACGAGTGGCAAGGTGGTGATCAACTGATGATCGTGTGCTCAGTTCATGAATGCCTCAGATAAGCATTGTCCCCTCCAATCCTCCTCTTTATTCCTTTTACAGCCCAGAGGCTAAGACAAATATTAGAAGTTTCTAGTTAAGAAAGCAAAAACAAAAGCAAAAGCAAACAACCAAACACAAAAACCAAAAAACACCTAATGTGATTGAGTGGCACTCAGAGAAAGCTCCACATTCCCTTCCTCTATGGATGAATCCTCCTTGGTATCAACACACATATTACAAGATTTTAAATCATTTTAGGTTGCTGAGAAGAGTAATTCATGGGGATGTGGGGTCACAAACCATCCTGAAAACACTTTGTAGGAAGCAGAAACAAGCAAGCTCAGAGGGACTTTTGCATAAAATTTCCCAAACTCAGCTAATTCTGATGAAGCAGAAAGGAGGTAACTGGGGGGGGGGTAGGGGGGGAAGTCCTCAAAATATGTCCACTCTTTCAGCTCTTCATTCTTTGCACTTCAGTATGAGGCTTTTATTAATTAACTGGGGTGGTGGTGGTGGTTGGGGGAGGGGAGAAGGGCAGGGAAGTGGTATTTCAATATATAATTTAAATGAAGAAATTCTGCCTTGAGACCAAGAGCTTAAGATGAATGCAGTTTGCAAGCTCAGTTACTGCTATGACTATATATATATCTCCTATTATTCTGGCTTATTGTTTCAGCTCTGGTATGGCTAACTCTAGCTGAACACTAACCAGGTTGCTGTGCTGGGACCTCAAGGACAGATATGTGAGTTCCATCTCCTCTTGGTCCACTGGTCTTTGTCCCAGCCTTGGCACCTCTGAGACACTTCTTAGATAACATATGGATATCTGTTATCTCTTCACAGAAATGGGGCTAAATGGCCCCTAGGCTGTCCTAAGCTTCCAGACACCACAGTGATTTAAACACACTGAATTCCTTAAATCTAGCCCACAGCATCCTGGATTTATATGTTACTCTTCAGTAATACAGGACAGATGAAAGTTAACAGATGCCTAAGATGTATATGGGTTTCTAAATGCAATTATCCTCCAGCTCAGTTAGCGCAGGAAGGATACAGAACTAGACAAAACAATAAACACACATGCCTCTGCTTACTTCCCCTGATTTTTTTTATTTTTGTATTTCAGAATCTTTTTGTCTTTACTCTCTGAACTGTCTGTGATTTGGGGTAGTAGCTGTTCTTTGGATCTTCTGAATATTCTTGAATCCCTCCTCTTTATACAGCCATTTTTCTTTTTCCTTGGCTAGTTCTACTTTGAAAGAAGCAATACCTTCTCTCCTGCAAAAAAAGTAGTCCTTCGGTTGGAAATCACTTTTAGTTAAAGAGTTGCAATATGACATCTAATTCCTTTGTCTTGCCTTGGGAAGAAATTCCAGCGCTCTAAGCTCCAGTGCCTTGAAAACAAGGTAGGCAAAACCGCCAGCAAACTTTACTTTTTACATTTCCCCACCTAGTTTCATTTTAATGAGGGTTTCTCAGGGAAATGTGTCAGCATCCCATTGAATTTCAGCTAAGTATGGCAGCAGAAAGACAGTAATGAAGGCACTCAGCACTGCAGTCACACTGGAGCTTGAAATCTTGCAGAGAACCTACTAAATTGAATTACAGTTCATACGCTCCACATCATAGAAGCAAAGAACCACAGAATATGCTGAGTTGGAAAGCATCCATCAGGATCATCAAGTCCAACTCCTGGCCCTGTGCAGGACATCCCAACAATCACATCATGTGCCTGAGAGCCTTGTCCAAATGATTCTGGAGGTCTTTCAGGTTTGGTGCTGTGATCTCTTCTCTGGGAACCTGTGTTAGTGACCACCCACCCTCTGCGTGAAGAACCTTTTCCTGATCTCTCACCTAAACCTCCCCTGGCACAACTTCATGCTGTTTCCTTGAGTCCTCTCATGGGTCACCACAGAGAAGAAATCAGTGCCTGCCCCTCCTCTTCCCCTCATGAGGATGTTGAAGACCACAATGAGGTCTCCCCTCAGTCTCGTCCAGGCTGAACAGACCAAGTGACCTCAGCCGCTCCTCGTATGGCTTCCCCCAGACACTTCACCATCCTTGTCACCCTCCTTTGGCCACTCTCTAATAGCTTAATTTGGGTTTTTTATTGTGGTGCCAAAAATGGCAGACAGGACTCAAGGTGAGGCTGTACCAGTGCAGAGCAAAGTGGGACACCCCCCTCCCTGGTGATGCCATGCCTGATCACCATCAGTGCACAACTTTCTACTTGTCGTTCCCTCTTCTCACACACACACAACACGCATGTAACATCTTCATATTTTTTCTGTGCTTGTGTAAATGTAGGTGCTACAACATTGCCTTGGAAATTTTGTCAAAACTGTCATGAATGCAGTTAAATTTCACATCATTTTACATGATTCTTTCATATCTCTCATATTCTAAAGCAAATATCTTCCTTCGTGACATGGATATTCAATCGTTCTGGTTTTCACTCTATCATGTAAACTATTTCAGGTGGTAATTTTCTCTCATGTGATTCACTCAGCACAGAAGAGACTTCCTCTTTCTGGTCCTTTGACCTACCATTGATATCTATTTTTGAATATATCTCATACTTTGTAGTGGGTTTTGATTTATTTATGGCATTTATTCTGTGATCTTTCCATCTTTCTAACGTTTAATGTCAGAGTGAAATCCTTCATGGTGTTGGGAACCTGCTGCCTTGGGTCCAATGTGAAGGCAGGGAAGAGTGTAGTGCAGGAAGTGGAAACATCCATCCCATGCTTATGCTGGGGGTGAGACTGTGTGTCTCCAGCTCAGTGCCTGCAGGGAGAGGCTCAGAAGTCACTGACTTTCCTCACAGTCCCATCCAGGGTTAGATACAAACTACTGCCCTCTCTGGGGCCATTGGCTCCTTTGTGCTGGTGCCCCAGCTGCTGATGCCACACTTGACAAATCAGTCCTTCTGCTGGAGGGCTGTCAGGAGGCAGGAGGTGGATGTGGCCTTTTCTGCTCTGCAGAATTTCCCTTTCATGTAAAATCACTGTGTTATTGTCTCCAGGCCACCTTGTCTGCCCTTGCTGAAGGAAGTTGTGCTTGGCCAACCAATGGTGTACATCCCTGATATATACTGATCCCATTTTCAACATAAGTTTTGTTCTGGATGCATGAAAATCTGCTGGGCCCAGGAGAGGGCTTAATAAAATCAGATGTGGATTCCCCAAAGCTGGAGAGATACTTACCTCATCCACCCTCTTGCCCAAAGGTTAACCTTGGAGTGTGAATAGAGGAAACAAGAGCCAACAGACCAGCTGACCACTGATCACTGCTTCAGTGAATAAGTAAGGAGTACCAGAAAGGCCATCAAGAAATATCCCTTCATGTATCCCACAGCCCATTGTTTAGGCCTAGCTGTTTGTAGAGGGGTTATAGTAATCTTCACTATCTGGATAAAATATAAGCTCCCACAAAACAGGTGATACTTCTAACCCTGAGGATATATTAGGATGAGACCTCCTCTCTCTTGTTTTGTATTGCCTATTTCTCTTTGGAAATATAACCAAGCAGTCAATAAGTTTGTTTAGGAACTGATATTTTTTTCCATTTCTTCAGGCTCCAATGAGTTGAAAATGGGTTCAATCCTCAGTAGTGATTTCATAGGTACTCCGAGAAACAGGTGAAAAATGGCATATTTTATTACTTACCTTTTTTAAATTTTGGCACCACAGGGACTGGTGACTTCTGGGAGCACCAGGGCTCCCCATGTCAGGGAGGATCTGGTTGTCAGGGCCTATGCCTGGCTCTCGGTGGCCACAGGATGGAGGTTGGCTGGCTCGCTGTCCCGCTTGTGGCCGCAGGGCAGACGCGCGTGGCCGCTCCCGAGTCTCTGCCGAGACTTTCGCGGGTGGCGGTGATTGCTGCGGCGTGGGTAGCACAGCAGAGGCACAGGGCACGAGGAAACCGAGGCAAAGGAATAAGGGAGGGACACTTGTCTGAATCTCCAGAAATTTAATCTCGAAGTGGGGGCAGAGCAAGTGACAAATCTGAACATGAAGGGACTGCTTTTAAAGGATAGAGGGAACATGGGGAGGACACAACCTTTGACCAAGAGGAGGCCATTAGGGGAGGGGTGCAGGGTAAGGGCTCCCCAATAGAAGACAACACGGGGAGGGAGCAAGCCCCACAACCCAATTCAGCCCTGAGGAAGGGATGAAAGACAGGGAACACTCCAGAACCAAAGGAGTGTGCTATCTTTGACAGACAGGGGTGAGACAAGGGAACAAGGGAGGTATACAGGTGGATTGACATGTGGATTGGCGTACATTTTGGCAGGGAAAACTGTGGTAAACAACTCAGAACTGAACCATTAGGGAAGCCAAATGGGGTACAGAGACGGAACCACTACAAACTTCTAACAGGGAATATTAAAACCTACTACAGAAGAACAAACTGTAAAATAACAGACTACCACAAAGGCCCATCTGACCCCCCAGCCAGGAGCTGGGATTCTGGGAGACACTGAGGCAGCCCCAGCCCCGGACATTGGGCCCCTCTGTGGGGAAAGGGATTGGCCAAGGCTGGGATGGATTGTTAGCCCATGGATGGATCATCAGGCCTGGTGATGATGACAAGGGGAGACACTGCCCTGGGATGGACACGAGACTGCTCCCAGCCTCCTGACTGGCAATGTGGTCATCCTATGCTGTGATGTCAGTACATGACTGGCAGCAAACTGCAGATACAAAAGTATTAACCCTATTTCAGGTTAAGACCAGATATGGATCAGAGCCTTGCACGTCCTGTATTGCGTTATGTCCTGAGCAAATTTAGTGCTGGCTGTGGGCCAGGAAGTAATTTTCCAGCCATTTTTCCAGCTGCACACTGGAGTGCTTTGAATGTAGCCTTTATACTCCTTTAACATTAGGCCCTGAAACAAAGGCTGTGTGTGCTCTACAAAGACATTTTGTTATAACTAGGTGGATTGTATTTACAATTGGGATTACAGTGCATGGGACTCAAGATCCAGAAATAGAAATGAGAAGACCTCTTTCTATTGAATAAAATATCCCCCAGAGGATTTGTTGTGTACATACATAGTTATTGTGTGGCTTACGGGGAAAGCTGGGGGTTTAGTCTTGTAAGGGTCCTTGCATATCTGCAATTATGCCGATGAGGCTGTTTCAATATAGTACAAAAAATGCTATCCATGTTACTTTTAGAGCCATAGAAGTACTAGATATTTTGTCATCTCAATACTTACTTTCATTCCACAGCAGGACAAAATGAAGATATTTCCAAGCCTTCCTAGGAATGGAAATTATAAAATTCTTAGGAAAAATATTATTTAAAAAACCTGGAGTTCATAGAAATGTTTTCTTTTTCCTATTCAAAGCATGACAATGGTTTGTGTTTATTCATTTCAACAATGAACTGCAGATCATGACTGTGTATCGTCTTGAGGGAGCTGTACTACCAAATCTCATTCATTCCCACATTGTGAGCAGGGTCCTTGGCTTGAGTCCATCTTCTGTAATGCCTTCTGAATCCCAGGGCTTCCAAGATAAATGCTACAGTTTTGTTCAGAAAGGCGTCATGCATGTTACAAAAGAAAAAAAAAAAAAAAAAAAAAAAAAAAAAACCAAAAAAAACCAAACCAAAACAAAACAAAAAAGCCAACTTCAGCAAAAGCACAAGAGAAAGGAAGTCCACAGCTATAGACCATGGAAGTCCTGAAGTCCTAACTCTTTAGGAAAAAGTCACTATGCATGTGCTTATTCATGTCAGCTCAAAAGAACCACCCAAACTCAGACAAACCTTTGGAGTAATTCAGACCACAAACACATTCTGATTGTATCCAACCACTCAAAAATAAAATATTACACTCTGATTTTTATGGACCTGAGAAAAAAATAGTTCTGTATCATACACCTCTTCACAAAGCATCCAATACAAAAAGTCAGATGACAGAAGAGATTTACAGCCATTACTTCTGTCCAGGATTTCTGACAGGAAAATGAATTAAATGTTTTTAAATGCAAGAGTGGGGACTTCAGCTCTAGATGAGCATCCTCCTCTGTTCCTGCCTCTCCCTATACTGCCTTTAGTGCTCCTTTTTTGTTGCTCTTCAGTTGGAGGCTGCTGCCTGTCATGGTGGAAGGGTGCCTGGCCAAATTAATTCCTATAGAGGAACATATATTTAAATATATTTAAATAACTTTAGTGATTTTAAGTCAAGCAGGTGAGAAAATTTTAGATAGTAGTGGGACTGAAAAATGGGATGGCTGATGGATTGGCTGATGGATTGCATGGAGAGGCAGTGGTGAGCAGCTAAGAGCAGGGTTTGAAACTTCTTCCACTGACACAGGGGCAGCTGGGAGCAAACCACTTGTAGACACATTTCACTGAAGTCCAAGGTTGTTTGTGCTCATGTGATCCACAGTTTTAAAAGTTCTGCATTTCTATCTTATGCTACCACTAGGTAAAATAGGGCTGCTTGAATAAAATGTACTTACAGTGCAAAAAAACCATGGTGCTCTTCTGCAGGAATTTTGTAAGGGGTTTTGGTGGGTTGGGTGGTTTTTTGTATCTTTGTTTGCTTGACTTTTTTGTGTGTGTGGTTTGGCTTTTTTTAAAAAATATGTTGCTGACTGTAGTTGACAAATGTTAAGACAGAAACTTCAGATGTCTTAGGCTACATCTTTTGAATGGGGTCTCACACAGAAAGGTGAAAAACTCTACTCCTCAAACCAGTACATTTTGAATTCAAATCAGTCTACAGATGCTGACTACATTTTCTGAATATATTTTATTAAATACATGCATATCAATTATTTTTGCAGCATCAGGCTCTTGCATAATGAAGCAGCCTGGCATTTATATCAATGAATGCTATATTCTTGCAGAGCGAACTTCTGGTAAGTATAGGTATTCAGGTGATCTCTTGCAATTTGGAGGTCTGCATAATCCTAATATTTATTAGTGTGCCACTGTCTAATAAAAATGTTCCTTATATGGATAAGACATTTACAAGGAATGTATACTTCTAATAACTACAGTACTGTGACAAGTACTAGTTGCATTTGAATATGAGTTTTCAGGCCCACAGGGCTGTCTAGAACCTTTCAAGGTATTCACTGTAATTCCAAGTTGTTAGGGAAGAAGAAGCAGAAGATTCTTTCATGTCTCAATTTGACTTTAAAAACCTCAGAAATTCAACATCAGATGATTTAGACTAGATGGTGTGGTTTATCAGGTGATGATAACGTACACTATGCCATCAAATTCTGGGAATTTTCGTATTCTGTATGAGCCAGAAACATTGGAAAATATTATAATGAGTGCCTTGAGATCATGGTAGTTACAAAGCTGGTAAGTACTGTAACTTAAAAGAGTTTCAGAAGAGTGAACCTTCCTAACCAGGTCTCTGTATTTTCACCTGATTTCTTCAGTGTAGCCTTCATTGTTATATGAAGGCATTTTTTCTGCTTCCCAACATAACCCTATAAATATGCTATATCTTGTGGACCATTTTGCCTCATTTTGATACATATTTATACTCATGTCAGAAAACTACCAGTAAGACTGGGACAGCTCTTGACTCTGGGGACAGTGACTCCAAAAATCCATGGATTACTATTTTTGCTTACGTGTATTTTCTTCTGTCTGCAATGATTTGGGTTGCTGCTTTATTCCAGCCCTATGGAAGACAGCGTACTGCTTTATATATTTCATGCAGCAATTGACCATGTTTTTAATTTGTGGTTTTCCCTTTTCTTTTCCTTCAAACATAAACTATTACTGGATGTACAAAATTGGATAGCTGGAAATATTGTTAGCCTTGTAGGCAGCTGTGTGTTTCTGTCACTAGAGCAATGCCTTGGGATTGAGGCAGTGCCAGTGCTCCTGCTTACTGGAGAAAATCTGCTGCCTGGCCTCTCCCTGCCCTGCATGCTTTAGCCTCCTCTACTCCTTCTTTTGTCTATGTTGGGTATAAGTTCTTTGAGGTAGGGGCTGCCTTTGACTAAATATTTGGACAAGATATAGCATAATGCAATCTAGGGATTTTTTTGGAACCTCCAGGAACATAACCATGTAAACAAGGCTGTTTTATATGCATCAGGATTTTATCATTTAGCTATTTACTGGCACACCCCAGTGTGGGGCTGAAATGCAATTTTCCTTATGCTGTATGCATGCTGCAGAGTCACTGTGACAAATCGTTCAGGAGCTGGAGCTTTTCCCCTCCACAGAAGAAATATTGAGCTAAAATGAAGGCCAGTAAATGCTTAATTGCTGATACTAAGCCGTCTTTCATACATATACTGTGAACATGAAACATATTGGATGGAGCTGTTGTCTGGTGCATTTTCATAATATGTGAAACTGGTAAGGTAGAAGCAGATGGAAGAATTGCAGTGGGAGAATTGCCCTATTCCCTAATTAACTTGATAACAATGTAGAAGAATAGCAATATTCAGGTTTTGTGGAAGACCACCAGGTCGATATTCCCCCAGATAGAAGACAGATAGATAGGATATGCAAATTACTAACCAGAATATACATATATATACAGTCTTATGTTAACCATTCATATTTATCAGGAGAAGCTTATAAAGCAGCTGTTATTATGGTTCTTTTCTCCATCAGATATTCTGCTGTATTGCATTGTATAATGTGATTTTGCATATCAGCACAACGCCAGGCATAGAGCTGGAGGAAATTGCTCTCTTTGCCAAGGATTTTCTGAAAAATGTGTTTTTGTCAAAAAAAGTTATGAATTGAAGGTGAATAGGATCATTACTCTTTGTTATTAAAAATGGATCTAAACCAACAAAATGGCTGAATGTCCCTTTGGACCAACTCATTCTTTATCTGGGAGAGCTGGATTAAAATCCTTTTTGTACCTTTAAAACCACTCATCTGGACAATTCAGTTGTGTAAACCTGTGTACAGACTTTTACTCTCCTGTGGTTATAGATCTGATTTGTGCACTTGATTAGAGGTGCAGCTGGCCAGGAACTTGAATTCTGGTGCCTCACACCTTGCACAGTCTTTCAGCTGGAGCAGAGCTGGGGACAGAGGGATGCAGCCTGGGGCTGGGGTTTCCTCACAGCACCCAGGCCACATCACCTTAACGCTCCTGCCAGCAGCCTCAGGTGCTATTCTCACCTGCTTCTGGCTGAAAAGACTGAGCATGACCAAAGCTAAAAAGACCGCAGTGGAAGGGGAGCAATCTAACATCTACCCTATGGTTTGCTGGCTAAAATCCTTTTTCTCAGAGGTAGGGGATGTGAGTCCAAACTGCCACAGGCAGAGAATAAGATGCACCTGGATCTCTTAGTCCTGGGCAGAGAGTATAAAAATCACAGAATTACTCAACATGGTTACAGCTATTGTCCAGCAGCTTTCTGCACTTAAACCTTCTGCTCCTTTGTCTTTTTTTTTTTTTTTCAAATTCTTTCAAATGCAATAAGGGGATTTTATTTTACATTGCATGGAAAACCTTCAAATCCACCTTCTGTTTCTTGCTTTATTTGGCAAGAAAAAAGTAACATTTAATTAATTTTGGTCCAAATCAAAATGCTTTAGTTGCATGTTTTCTTCTGGCTCTAGATCTATAAACCCAAATATTTTGTCAGTCCCAGCCTTAGCAAACGTGGGAGCATGAGTTTAGTACCATTTTCTTTTCTAAAGGATTTCCTCTGGTCAAGCTGCTGTATAAGACCCACTAAAGTAAGATTCTACTCTTTGTGTGAGAGACACACATATAAGGAGACTCTGTGATGCATAAGTCATGCTTTCTAAAAGTTGGGTGAGCAGCACAGTGAGCCCAGGTGCTCCATTTTGGCCCTCCAAAAACTAATGCAGTGAGGAAAAAATAGGGGAAAAAAGAAAAAGTATTCCATGCAATTATTTTTCTCCTCTATTTTGGAAAAAAAATGCTATTCTTTTGACAGGGGAGAAGGGTGCTTGCTTTTTACATTTCTCTCTCTGCTCCACATCCCCCAGAATAACATACTTTTAAGTGAAGCCTGACCCTTGTTTTTTTTGAAATTGGCTTCATGGCATTAGAGCAATTCTGCTGTTTTCAAAGGCTTGTTAACTGTAGTCTGTGTAGCAATTGCTGATAATCTCTGATGAGCTCTTTGGCATCATATGCTTGGGAGTGATGGACCAACCCTACAATGGAAGAGGGCTCAGAAGGCAAGCGATGGGCTCATGAAGCTCAGGGAAGAATGCAGGGAGTGACCACAGCTATTGCACCTCAGTGAGTTCATCTCAACACAAATAAAACAGCCTTTGTTTTGATAACTTCATGGATCAGTTGAGTGGATCAGCTGATACACTGAGTTTTCCCTGAGTTAATCAAAAAAGTGTGAATGTCTTCTTAAGTTAGCAAAGTCAGCGTGGGGAAAGGGTATACCTGGCTTAGCACAGCGTATGAAAACTGAGTGATCAGTAAAATGAACTTCAAAGAGAGCAATATGGTTGAACTGGCTTCAACCTGTGCATTCCTTCCCTGTAAGGATGATAATTCCCTGAGGATGCCAAACATGGTGAAGGAGTCCACAGGGAGACTGGGAATGGTAGTGATAAGTGTATTGTGATCCAGTTGGGTGTTGCAATTACTATATTGTGCTTGTATTCTGATTCAGCACATTGTTGTATCCGTCTGCTAAATCAAAATCCTAACATTAGAATCTTCAGATATTAAAAGTACCATTAAACATTAAACCCTCTCTGTGCCTAATTTTAAAAATAGATTGAGCAGAAAATATTGTGCTTTGACTATGCATCTTGGTTCTCCTCCTTATTTTTCACTGCTAAACCAAGCTTGCAAGAACTGAAAAGCCCATTTGTTGTTTTCCCAATATTGCTTTCTCAAGGAAGTTACTGAAAAAGTCAGAAAAATTTTAGCACTGAGGAATTGCAGTGTGCGCCATATCAGTTCTGAACAAGGACATGACCTACTCCAAGAGAGGTTCTAAAATTCCAATTATTCTAGCTACCTATTACCATACCTGAGACTGCACCACCATTGTGTCTTTGAGAGGAAGCAGAATCTTCAGCAATGATCACCCAGGTTCCTCCTGGAGTGAGCTATCCTAGTGGGGGAAGAATGGGCTGAAGGAACTCTTCTTCACCTAGCTGCTGTTGACATGTCTGGCCACCCATGTGAGAATTGATTCAACTTTTATTCTTCTGTGAAATTTTCATGGCTAGTCTAATGAATGCAAATTACTGCATAATTTTAAAATCTTTACAGTTTCTTTGCACCAGTAACTTCCTGAATCAATGCCTTCTACTTCTTCACTCATTTTATACTGTAAAATTTTGGAATAGAAATATTGAAATCTCAGGTGGTGAGCTTCAGCGGTAGGAAAAGTAATGATTAAGGCTCTCTGCATCATTAACTAAATGACAATATACTGATTTTTGTGAGTTCTTATGATGCAGTGTTGGGAAAGCAAAGCATAAGACTCACTTTAATTATAAGTATAAACTATTGACATGCTTTAGTTGTAAATGCTTTCTTAGTCATGTTTATCTTTTGCTGAATCCATTTGAAATATATTTTCAGATATGTTCTTCAGATTTGTTTTCTGTCCTGTCCTTTTGGACAGAAGGCATCTGCCAAGTTCTGAGCTTAGAATTTGGGAGTTCTTGTCACAGCTTGGTTGTGGATTAACTGGAAGATATGCCTGTTTCTCAGTCTGTAGATAAGGACAACAATTTTTCAAAAATCTCCTTTTAACAGTTTGAAAGGATCAGTTAACATCTGAATATATAAACTGCGTAGGAGAATAAAGTCTTTTTATTTGGAAGTCTTTTAAATATTATTGCTCACCAGAGGCAATTAGAACATGATGCACCCAGAGCTGTACTGAACTGTTTATGAACAGTTTATTTCTATAAGAAATAGAGTTCTGATTTTCTTCCAGTATTTTATGACTTACAGAAGGTTTTGTATAATGAAGAAATAGTATTTTAAAGTTATAACAATGTCATGTCTTTATCAACACTGTACTTTGATATATTCCAGTCAAATAGTTTTAAATACCACTTTTCCATTGAAAGATTATATTAAATTAAGATGAAGCTGGAATTATTTCCAGAATACCTACCAGAAAACAGTGATCTATAACTGTGTTTAATTACTATTTTCTGCAGGGACATGTTGTAAATTACTGAAAATTTTACTGGTATAGACTTTGGTGTATTTGGGAGAGAAATATCCACATGGAAAAAGAGTGATTAGAACAGCCTACCTTCTGATTTCTCAATTACTACTCTCTGACAATTTCAAACTGTTTTCAGTGTACTACAAGCTTAGTTGTATCATTGTATCACTGCAGTATTCCCTGCAGATTTATATTCCTTATGGTCTTCCAGAGGCCAAGAGGCAACATTTGGTAATATTTACATTATGTGGTGGTCACATATATTCAAGGAAGCAGTTGAACTACCACACTTATTTTGTGACAAGAATAAGAATGACACTCAAATCATTGTGCAAAAAAACAGATATAGTATAAAATATATGTATTCAATAAGCAAATTAAATACACAGAATTACATATGCAGAGATTTGATGTGCTAGGATCCCTCACACCCTCTTTGTTTACTGAAGCTGTTGAGTCAGTCAAAGTTTAAAATAATGTGAAGTGAGTCTTTAAGTCTCTGGAGACTTGGCAACACTAAGTCCTGAAAATTTAGTCTAATGTCAAGCCAGCTGTGATCAACCCTCACCAAAAATTACTTTTCCCTGAACTACTCATTTAAAATGTCAGCTGGCCAGCAACCAGCATGTATGTAATGCATTGTGTATTGTCACTGTGTAGCTGATAGGGAGCTTAACATGATTGTCAAGGCAAACTTTGGAAACTTCCCAATCAATGTCCTAACACCATGGAAAGATCAGGCTACTAAAATGGAAATAACTCCACAGCATAACACCATTTTTACTTGGTTGTGTAAATATTAAGAGAACCTTAAAATTATGCCAGAGAGACAAACTAATTTCATTTAAGACCTATGTTATCTCCCTGAGAAAAAAAAAGCCACTGTTTCTTCTTTTACACCGGGTCTGAAAAGGAAATACTTGTACAAAAGTATTTGCTTGAATGTCTGTCAGGGAAATCTACTTCTTTGATGAAAGATGCTGTGAGTTCCCAGAGAGAAGCATGTTATTCCTCAACCTTTGCTCTGCACCTAGTGTCTCTTCACAAGCCCTGCATGATGAGGTGGATTTACCTGCTATGCCCTTCCCTGGGACTACCTAGAAGTGACTGGAATAAAGAACTGAGAAGTATACAGAATTTGATTTCTAGTTTTAGATGTGCGCAAGACTTCACTCATTTCCTTGGAAAGGCCCACAGACTGGATAAGAGCCTCCATGTGTGTTGAGCATCTGGAGTCAAGGTTGCACACACCTCCCACTGGGTAGATACCACCCTGCTTTGCCTCCAGGGGCTGCAGTGCAAGACAAATCTGTCCACCATGGTTCAGCGTCTGATTCTTCTCTTGCACCTGGCTGTGTGACACACTACAATGGAAATGGTCTGTTATCTCCAGGGAAGACAGACCATATTGAGAACAAATGAGCTAAAGGTGAATTAGTTCCAACAAGCTGTGCTAGATCTAAGGGATTTTTTTTCAATTTCTACATGTTTTTATGTGAAGCGATTAAAAATGGCAATCTTTTCACACCAATCCTTTCTTCACATGATGGAGCATTATAGATTTCCTCCAGATTCAGTATTATTTGTATTTCCTAAAGCTTTTAACAAGCTTACATGAATCTCTCTTTGCCTGGAATCATGGTTGTTTTTTCCCAGAATAGTGAAGTTGTTTCACAATCACTGGCAGACATGAGGCCAATAAGATAACATTTCCCACATACTTCACATTCCAATGTCTTGGAAGGGAGCTTTTAGATATGGTTTCTTAAAAGCAGTTGGAGGTTTGAATTAAAATGTCCCTGAAAGTGGCTCCAAGTCTCAGTCAGTTTCTTTAAACACTGAGTAATACTGATGTGTTGACAGAGTACGGCAATACAAATCCATTAGCAAAAGTCAGCACCTGTCAGTAGAAAGCAAGAAAATCTTCTATGTAGCTGCAGCAGACAAAAAAAAAACCAAAACCCAAAAACGACAAGAAATGGAAAACCTAAAAGGTAGAAACTCCTAATTTCCAAATAACAAATTAAGAAGGGCATTTCTTTTTTACTTGCTTTTGCCCAATCTAATGCAAACCTTCCCAAGGAGTAGGAGTTCACATGCTAATTCCAGTCTTCTCATGATGTTATTCCTTTATTAATATGTCAATTTATTTTTTTCAAACAAAACTCCCTTTTTTGCTTTCAAAGGAGAGATTGCCTCATCATCCATTAGCAAACAAAGCAGACTAGTTTTATTTTGGTGTATTAAATAGAACTTGGTGAAACATAAGGCTTTTCCTCTTAGTGTAAAGTTCTGCACTGTCAGTACTGGAAATCCAGAGAAAGGGTTATATTTCCTCCAGAGTGCACTAGGGAAGAACACTGGTCATTCCACTTGTGCACAGGAAATGACCATTTCAAAGCACTTTTTGCCCTTTTTAACACTGTGCCTTTTTTAAGGCAAAGTGTTATTAGCCTGGCTTGTGTTCACTGTGTGATTGTGCTCACTGTGTGATTGGCTTTCTTAAAATTTCCAGATACTTATGGTGTGTGAGAATTTCACATGTATGGAGATCCACATTTGACACTGCAGAGATATTGCATGAAGCTTTTTCTTGCTTCTCCTTCATCTTTATAATATCAGCGTATTTGCAGTTGTGCATTTGGTGATGGAAATTGGTCATGGGGAAATTCTCCTTCAGGGGAGGTGTTATGTTTCAGTACGGTGATTTGGCTTAATAAGGTAGTTAGGCTTTTACAGTGGTTTTTCTTTTCCTGTTTTTAATGGTGAGAGCAAGGTAAAAAAAAAAAACCAAACTGGTTTGCTGTGGTCAGTTGTTAAGTTCCTGAGGAAGTTCATTCCATGGTTTGTGCATTATCTCCGGGAGAGCTCTCCCCTACAGAGTCAGCCTCTGCTACAAAGGAGGAGTTACCCTCTGCTACAAAATTCCTTTCTGCTTAAGCCCGCATGTTAGCTGCAGCTCTCACCACTGCATTTGAGCTGGGTTTTTGGATTTACTCAAATTGAGCCACAAAGTGTCTTGAAGGTTTTGCAGATGCATAGGTTGTCCATGGGAAGTGATGTCAAAAGCAGCCCATCTAGCCAGTGCTGATGAAGAGAAAGGTCTCTGTTAACAGCAGATCTCTTCAGCTTATCTTTAGTGGGTGTTTCCAGAAGCAGGGAAATTCCAGCAAAACACAAAGACACGGTTTTACCTATCTGTTAAAAAGTAGTTATTTTTTTCTCAAGGCCCAAAACCTTGTGAATTCTTTGTAAAAATTTTGAGTAATTAAAAGGGCACAGGATTCTTGCAGAGCACCTCTATGCAGAAGCATTGGGGCTGGATTCTGATGGAATGAATCAATGCAGTGCCAGCTTTGGCTAAAGGCAAGCATAGGGAGAACTGAAGGCCTTGGATGGACGGCTGCCTCCAAGCTGCAGACCAAGCTCCAAACACTCAAGGGGTGGTATGGGGATACCATGGAATTCCATGGGAATTAAGGGACCTTACTGTCTATGTCATTGTCTTCTACTTAGAAGACAATTGACTCCAAGGTTTCCAGATGAGACTTAAAGTCACATGGGTAAGAGGAAGCCTATTGGCCACTCTGTAATCAAGAATAAAAGTGTGCAGGAATAAAAGACTACATAAGAAAATGTAAGCCTGCTTTTGCAACCTGATGAGGAGGCCACTTACTGCTGAAAGCTGGTCTTGAAGTCAGGTTAATCCCAGTTTAGCTTCAGACTTGAATGCTTTTGATATGGAGTAGAAACCCAAGGTAAGTCAGCTCTTTGGCTCAAAGCAGAGGCAATGGTTGAGTTTTAGAGTTGAGTGTTACTAATTACTTTATGTGGGTTATCTGATGCTTTCAGGAGAGAGAGTGAACTGAACTTCTGCTGTCAAAAATGGCAAATTCTGCTCTCATCCTAATGACTCTGTCACTTCCCCTGACTTGAATCTAACCCAATTGCCTGTCTGAGTTAGCTCATCAGTTCCCTCCTTCCTTCCAACATAATCCATCTGCTAATGAATTGGACTGGATTATGGAGGTCCAGTAAGCCCCAAAGCTGGTATGAAGACATGGTAGAACCATGTGGCTGCGACTGTGGGAGAAGAAGAGAAAGAAGAGAGGTAATTTGGAGGGAGGGTACATTTACTGTCTCAGAGTGATTAGGTACATTGCACAGCTAAAATAATGCACTGGTTTTGCAGAGAAGGATTAGGATGCTCTGTACGTACCAGACCACTGCAGGTTTCCATGCAAGTGGAAAACAATGTTGGGGGGACTGTTCCTTGCCTGAATAGACTTGCTGCATTTATTTCTTGTGAGCTGATTTCAAATATGGGGACCAACATGGCTACTGTTTTTGGCTTTTGCCACATTATATACAACCTTTTATGAGGTCGTATGTTATGCTTTACTCTTAGGGTCTGTAAGTACCTTAGTCTCTTATAGACATGAAGTCTGTGCTGTCCATTTGTTATTGGTTAGGAGGGCACACAAAAGACATTTCAGCTCTTTCCCACTTCTTTTGGTTTGACTATGATTTGCTCTGTCTTCTTCCATTCACTGGCCACAAGTGATTGGGCTCTGGCACCTCTGGGAACAGAGTCTTGCTGTACTGGTGCAATAGGTGCAGCCCAGCAGGATGCCTCTGACACAGGCACATTTTCTGTGAGGCTGCTGGCACCATGGGTGACTCTGGCAGCCCTTCCTTTTACATGTTCCAGCTATTGCTGCCAATTTTTGGCTGTCCTGTATGCAGGATCACTGTTGGGTGCAAGAATGGATGAAATATAGCCACAGCATGTTTTGGAGTTGGAAATTTCATGGCTGCTGCAGTCTTGGCTACTTTCTGTCTTTTATGCATTGCATCAGGGCAACTGATTTTTCTTTGTGAAAACATCCCAGAATCGTGAATCAATACCTTACAAGTCTTAAGAAATCAGATCTTCGGTGCCAGCTTGTTTTTTTCTTATGGGATTTTATCACTCAGGTTGAAAGGGCCTTTGAAACAGAAAGTTTCAATTTCAGTTCTCATATGAATGGCAAGGTGTTGTCATAAAAGCATGCACGAAATAGCCACAGCTGCTGATAGTCATAGACTTGGGCTGCCAGGGCTCAGAATCACATTAAAAATGCTTGAAAGTTTTCAGCACTTAAAAATTTGTGCTGACCCTCTTGCTCTGAACTATCTTTAGCCCAAACACTGAGCCTTTGACAAGAGACATACTCTGTATTTTGGGCTAAATCTGAATATAGTCTACATTACCTCCCTGTAAGTTATAGTGAATCACCATCTTTCATTTCTGTTTGGTATTAAACCTTATCTAATTAAAATGTGAAGGAGAGCATTTTAGAATCATAGTTTTTATATAGCTGCTCTTAAAACCTTCACATCACCAAATTAAACTTTATTTATATTAAATCTCTTTATTCATTATTGCAGATTTTTTCTTCCCCCCCCCCCCCCCCCCCCAATTTCTTCATCTTTAGTCCAAAAATTTCAAGTACTCTGTTGCTATCATGCAGTCCAGTTAGGAGCTGATTTGACTGGGTGTGGACATTCATGCTACACTTCTCTTCCTCTCACTGCACAGCCCTAACATCTGGAATCATGTTTCTCGTGTGCATGCTATCAATTCCAAACATAGAATCTGTGTTCTGCCAATATTAAGAGCATTTGTTTAGAGTTTGGTACTTGCATAAGCATTTCTCTCATGACGTTTCCTGGATTTTCATGGAAAGGAATATATGTGGGTTCTGAACATACTGCTGCAGAATCAGCCATCAACACTTGTGATATCTTTTATTTTGAGTTACTTATCCAAATACAATTCCCAGGGATCAGAAAATCACTGCCTGTAAAGTTGCACCATGCATAATTACTGCATAATTGAAATTGTCTTACCACAAAGGAGCCTGCACTGTTCCCTAAAAGGAGACTGACACAGGTCCCTTTCAAACATTTTAGTCTTTTTGTCTTCAGTGGTCTTTAATGAAAGAGAGAGAGAAAATGGAAAAGAAGGAAATATTTTCCTCCAAGGTACACTCTGTAAATAAAAATTACTATAGCTTACATAGGGGAAGGATCTTTATGTGCAAAATTTATCATTAAATATAATGAACATATCCAATGTAGAGTCTAGGTTTTTTGTATTCCTTTTTTACTATGCCAAATGGCAATAACCAGTCAAGTAAAATATGACCAGCAATGAAACAATGTCTCATTTGTTGCTTTGCAACACAGCACAGAAGAGCAATTAGAAGAGAGGCAAAAAGTAGTCCAAGAGAACCAGCCTACGGGTGTCAGCAGCATCTTGAGAAGGCCAAAGTGCCAGAGTTCCTCTACTTTTTGAGCTTCCAATTATAACAACATAGTCTTGCTCTTTGCAGCTTGTTAGCAGAATAAACGCTGTTTGCAGTACAGATAGCATAGGAAAGCAGCCTGACATTCCATTTGCTTATCAAGGGATGTCAAAACATGGGAAGGTATTGCTGATTTACACTGAACCTCAGGGGAAAATGCAAGTGGACAGGTGCAGCCCTTGTCCTTTAAGATGGTGCAAAGGAACAGCTTATAAAGTCATTGTGGAACTAGGCAGTAAAACCAGTGTGCTTTCTGCCCCAGCACAAGAGCACAGTCCAAAGCAATGGCATCTCTACAGCATATGCTGTTGTTTAATGGTGATTCATGAGTGAATGGAAAGGAATGAAAGAAGATGAAGCAGCAGGCTAGAAAGAGAAGACTAGTGCTAGGAAGAGAAGGCAGCACCACTGACCATAGAAAACATAGCCTGGCACTATCACCTAGAGGAAGATGCAAGGAGCTTTTGGACAGAGCATTGACTATGAAAGATGCTTGGTACAGCAAGGAGAGAGAAAGTCTTGTGCTCTTTTATTCCTGCTGTCTTCGAGAAAATCAAGCACTATAAGCACCTTGTAAAGAAGTAGATTTTTATCACAGATATGGGATCCTTAAATTCTCACGCTCCAGTCAATCCTGCAGGACTCATATTTTTAACTGCCCTTGGAGAGCTAGAGGTTAGCAATGTTTGGGTTAACAAACTTACAGCCAGGAGACAGCTATTCTTTCCCACGTTTAGAGAAAATTTAAAGCAGGAAAATTGAAGGTTGATTTCTGAGCAGTATTAGAAAATAGCCTGTTAGTGTCTGCATATGGATACTCACTGTTGACAGTCCACTGTAAATGCAAACAGTGCAGTGCCTCATCACATTCATGCTTGCTCCTTCTCTCCATCTGTATTCCCTTTCAGCTCTGCCATGCATGCAAAACCTTGGCATTCTGCTGACCCTCTCCAAGGCTCAGACTTGGGATATGAAAGGTCCCTTTTAGTGTCAGTGAGAACCAAGCCCAAGACCATAGCAAAACTTATCTCCTCACCTTCAGCATCAGCTTCCCCAATCTATCCTTCTGTACATTTGGTGTGTTTTCCTGGGAAGCAGCTATGGGAGCAGCTATAGGGGCTTTGCTATATGTGTGTTCATCTGGTGTCTCCCTCAGAGATGCAGAGAGGAGAAGAGGTGCCTTCATGTGCCCAGCCTTTCCACACCTTCAATCACATCTTTGTACATTGACATTTCCTTCTCTAGAGGCTTGTTCCAATTTGTCACTCAGTGGCATGTTAAAAAGCCTTTCAAGCTGTATAAATTCAGTACAGCTATTTGGGGAGCTGAAATCATGATGGGACAATGTTATGGGGCTTGGATTTAGGAGTGGCTACAGCTGTGACACCTTGCTTGATCCTGGAGAAGAAAGGACTCTGCAGGAGAGGAAGAGGAAGAAAGATGCAGAGGTGGAACAGAAGAACATTTACAGTCCAAATGAAGAGACACTGGAGAGACTGAGATTGTTTTAGCATGGAGGAAAAGTCAGCATGGGTAATACAATGGAAATATAAAAAACAATAAATGAATTAGATATGTTATTCCTATATTCATGGCTAGGATGGTAAGATCTGAATAATTATTTGTACTTGTGGCTTACTGTTATTAGTTCCAGGCTCTTTTGTAGCAGTCTTTCTATAACTAGGTCTCAAAATGCTAAATAAAAAATGTATTTTTTTCAGGTTAATAAACACTGGGTATATGTTAGGCATATCATGAACTGTGTAGTAAAAATCTGTGACTCTGAAATGCCTGAAGAAAGTAATAATTTTCTGTGTCAGCTATGTACAGCCTCATTATAGAGAGAAGAAATTTTTGTAAAGCACTTACCAATATTCAGATTTCCCACTTGAGACAAGATCAGTTGCTGAAGTTTTAAAATATGTTAAGCCTTTACTTTCTGAAAATAATGTACATTCCATTTGACATGTGAAAAGTGATCATATTGCAAAACTTTAGATCCAAGCATTTATGAAAGAAATTTATATTGTTTATAGAAAGTCTCTATTGTGAAGAGTGGGCAAACATATGGATAACATAAGAACAAGTTTGAACTTGAAACCTGAAACCAAATGTTGAACTGATGGAAAAAGTTTATTTAACTTAGGAAAAAAATCTCTGCCTGCATCTGCAAATTCTAGTCTCCGTGCACAATAGAAATATTCAAAATAACACAGGGAAGAAATGACACCATTGATATTCTGATACAAACAGAACATGGACATATCTCAAAAAATATGTGCTCTTCTGAAATATAATGTGATTCATCACCCAATGCATGCTAATCTAAAGTGTACCTCTGCACACTACAGATATAATCCAAAGTAGAAGCAGAAAAAAAAAGCTGTGTGGCAAGCAGCACAGACTGCAACAACACTGTCAGAGTTACTTTGTGAACCTTTGTAACAAATATATATTATTTAGCTTTTAGGGTCTTGCTATTATAGTTTTTTTTAAATATACATTTTCCATTTTGATTGGTTTATTATACAACAGGAATGAACAGGAATCAAAAGAATGGTTTGCAGCTTTACTCTCGAGGAGAGACTGAAATGCTGAACTACTTTATAACCTCTGAGTTTTAAACATTTTAAGCCCTTGCTCACCAAAGCTGATTGTCTTTGCATCAGAAGGTTCTTGGAATACACACAGGGTTTTTATAGGAGCACGTGTGCATTAGGAAGTGGGTCGCTTGGACAGCAGAAGCTCGCACTGCACAGTGGGAGTGCAGCACTGTTTTATGTGGCACATTTTACCTGCCACTAAGGAGCAAGCAATGCCTGTATGGTCTATGAAGACTTCTCCAAAATGAACATGGAATTGTATCCATGGCCATTAGTGACCTAGTCAGAAATGAAATAGCATCATCTACGTTGAGCTTGTATTAATCTGTTTGCTGACTTTCATGTGTGTATCAATACTAATCCATTTTATCAATTTGGTAATGAGCATTTACCTAAGACAGCCTTTTGACTACTTAGAACAAAGAAAATTCTAGTTCTGCACTTGAATGTAAGATTTTAATTGGTTGTCCTCAACTATTTTGTATGTCTTCTCATAGAACAACATGGGCTATATCTGATTTTATCTTATTTACAGTGGCATTAATCAAGGCTGTGAATATTGAAGCCAATAGCATTATAACAGGATTAGACTGGGGAAGGTGAGATAAGAAGCAAGCAATAGAGCCCTGTATTGCTCAGAACTGTTTTTCTGACACAAATGAGTATTTAAAGAGCTACAGGAGCAAGAGTGAGCCCAAGCTTTTAGAAAGAGCTATGAATGGAGTGCAATAGTTAGCAAATATATCTGTAGCAGTATAGAGACAAAAGGGTTAAGTTCCCTTCTTGTAGTCATTACTAGAAGGCCAAGTGGTATAGAAATTACTGTCTTAAGCTTGATTCTGATCTCCCAGTTATGAGCTGCAAGAGCTGCCTGGCTGTGAACTTGCTGGGAGATCAGATTGAGGCTGTTTTCCTAAAATATGTAATTCATCATAATCATGCTTCAAAACACCACACCCATTCTTCCAAGCTTTTTTTTTTTCTTTTTTTGGAACTTATCTGCCCACCTGAATGTTATAGGGTTTTCAGTATTTCAATCTGTAGAAAACAGTTTGTGTGTCACAGAGACAATAATACCTTCCTGCTATTTATTACCATATACAGAAAGAGGAATAAGAGGAGGCAACTCCCACATCCTAATGCCTAGGCTGTGAGTGCTTATGCTTAATGAAGACAACAAAGTATTCTTTTTTTCTGGGTTAATGTATTGTAGGAATGAAATAGCCTGTACCATTAATTCCTGCACCCCACTGGCACTTTCTGACATTTCCCAAGTTTGTTTTGCAGTCAGCAAAATGCTCTGTGGAAGTTGATGAAGCTCTTGCTCAGTTCTGTCTTAATTCTGGAGCCCCTCTGCCCTGTGCCCAAGAGAGAGCAGAGGACAGGCTAGGCCTGTACACAGTCCTGGGCAAATAGAGCTGGACCAAAGCAGCATTTGCCAACAATCCCCTTTGACACCACACAATTTGGCTGAAGACCCCAGCATTTCTATATGCTAAGCTGAATGATATTTTTGATTGATACAGCCTCACGTGGATGCTGAATGGCTAATCCTTATGTAGGCAAGGAGAGAAGCATTTCCCAGTTAAGTATAGTTGCTCATAGCTATGTATAGCACTCATTCTGTTGTACAAGCCTCATTTGTTAAACAGTGTTTGGACTGTGCTTTTGGTTACAGAGCTACTACATGACCCTTGGTATATCATTGGGTGTTACAGCAGCAGTGGAAAGGAAAAAGATGAAAAGGACTACAGAGGCAAAATACCTTCTGGGGCTGAGTGTGTGGAAAAGCCCTGGCACCAGCCCCTCTGCTTACAACTGCTACCCACAGCTCTGAGCACACAGTCCTGTGAGCATCAGCCTGGTTTGCAGTTGGGCAGAAATATATGTTTCAACAGAGGTGAAAAGCTCATAGAGAAGCTTTTCCTATAGACTGATCTCATGGTCTTCTCTGGCCCTGCCATGAAGGGGCAGCTGTTTCTGATGCAGGCCTGGGCTGTTGCCTTCCTGCGCTTAGGCAATTGAGCCTTTCCCATGTCAGCACCTTTTTATTTCAGCCTGTTTGATGGAGCTGTTGTACTTCTCACATGAATGTCCATTACCTGGGAAATTCAGACTCCCTGGGGAGGGAGCATAAACGGAAAAGTGGGTGGATGTGTGTGAGAGAGAGTTTCATGTCTTACATCTGGCCAGTTGAAGTCTCTGATGTTCCCAAACTCACTCAGGATTTAAAGGGATACTTAGGCAACCTGTGAGTACTAGAAATGTGGATGTCACTTTCTCAGTGCTATGAAATATTCCCATTTCCCTCAGGCTGCAGGGTGGAATCTCAATTGCCCCTGGCTTTAATAGAGACACTTTATATTTGATGTTGGTTATTCTTCTGCTAATATTCTTTAGTTTTCATCAGTTTCTAACTGATTTCTGATATGGAAAGTTATGTGTGTGTAGCTGTGAATTTAAGAGGGCTGAAATTCAAATGTAGTTAACAGACGGGCAAAATCATGGAAAATTAACATAAGCAGAGTTAGTATGGCTGTTTCTAAACTACTTCCTTCTTCATTAGCTCCTGGGAAGGAGTAGAGGCGTACAGTTTTAGAGCAGGAGGAAGCACCATGGAGTTGGAGAACAGGCATATTGATCAGGCTGCAGCTCTGTGACATGGTTCCTTGTGGGCAGATATCAAGACCCATTATTTCAGCTTCCCGGATCAGTCCCCACTCTTCTGCATGCTCTCTAACCACTCCTTCAAAAGCATTTTTTAAACTACAGCCTGCTGGAGACTCACAGGCTTCATGTGACCACAAAAGCCTATACACAGGCACGTATTCATAAAGAGCAAAGAAATGATAGCTGTTTCACTCTGTCATTTAGTGCTTATGATTTGTCAGAGATTATTCATCTTGGTTTTGCTTTGACAGAAAAGCAGTGGATTGAAAAAAAAAAAAATAATATATTTTCCCAGTTCAGAAGGTTAAGAAAAATCCTGTGCCTGTGGGGGGACAAAGAGGAAAGAACAAGAAAGAAAGGAGGGAGGAAGGAAAAAACAGAAAGTGTGTCCAAGTATGGATTTCAGAGGGATAACTCCAGCAGCCTCATTCTTCCCTCGTTCCCTTCTCCCTTCTTCACTCCCCCACCCCTTTGTGTGCTAAAGTTACAACCCAAGGACTTGGAGGCATTTCAAAGGAGCGTCACTAATGAAGGCCACATGTGCTCTGCTCCTCTCGTTCAGTGCAGAACAAAGCCAAACTGTAAGAGCCTCCTCTCTGCGGGGCGAAAACCAGCTCTTACTCCCATCCTCCGTTACCCACCCACAGTTTATGAATGAGGCTTTCTCAGGTAGCCACCACTTTGCATTAGAGCAGATTCAGGAGGAAATCAATCATCTTTCCAATAGAACAGAAAGGCAGAGAGCGTGTGCCTGCTTCACCAAAACATCAGTGGCAACACCCAAACACCCACGTGCTGACACTGCTGCAGCCTTTGGCCTTCATCCTTGCACAGCAGCAGCAGCACCTTCACTGGAGCATTTTTACATGCAATTTTGCTCCCAAAACTTTTTGGCATTAGGAGAAGCCAGCAGCAGTGGACAAGGCTATGTTAGGACACAAGGGATCTGCCCAGAAGATATCTACCCACAAGCTGACAAACTCATGAAGGATTGACCATAGAGGAAGATAAAAGCACCCACAGATAAAAGCCCAGCCATGGTGGCAGCCCTCATGGACATAACCCTGCTGCTCCCTCCAACAGCTGAGCACTCTGATGGAATAAATAAAGATGAAGAAAAGATAAAATAAGCAAACAAAACTGAAACACATCAAAGCCAGTGTGCAGTAGTGGTTGCTGCTAAAGCTGTACCTATTTTCTGACAGGAAACTCTTCCGCCACAACTGTCTTTCAGAGCCATTTCTGGTTACCAACAGTGGGGAGGTTTGTTTCTATAACAAATATATTCCTGTGGATGAAACCACTGCTATTAAAAATAAATGGGAAGAGGGAAGAGGATTCTATGAAAAAGTGACTGCAAAGGAAGAGAAGTGACCTCTATGTGTTGGTTAGAAAGAAAAAAAAAAACAGTGGAAGCATTGGAAGGATCATGTGACTTTATATAAAATCACTTTTAAGTACAGGATTAAACCATAATATATATGGAAGACAACATAGTCTGAGGATGGTTGGTTGTTCATAAATGATCTAAGATTAACAAAGCATTCCAGGGTTTTATGAAAGTACTTTTAAACAAATAAATATTACCCTGCAGTGTTTACAAGCTAAGCACTTCAAAATAATGCATGAGAACCTGAGAGGAAAACTGATTGAAATCCCATGATAAACTATTTTGTTTAATTGCCTAACCTTATGGCACCAAAGAAAAGTAGTTGCAATACATAATGAAAAAAATATCAAATTTTAAATTTCTAATATATTTGATCACCCAAAGTGTAATTTGGTAGTCAACATGGAGCTCCAAAAATGTTTCCATCCTGGAAGTTTATTTTTAAAGTGGTATGTGGAACTTTTTATTGAATAATATCAAAATGGTTAAGTTTTCTTTTTGCAGTGTAAGGTGATATTATTTATGCAGACGGAGGGATTGCCATGGCCCTTGGGCAGTTCTTTGAAGCCTTGCCAGGCTGCAGGCTGTTCATCAAAAAGGCATCCTAAACATTTCTGCTGCTTCTGGACGTCTGGATGCCTCTTCTCACCACTGTTGGTTTGTTTTGCCTTTTTTTTTTTTTTTTTTTTTTTTTTTTTTCCTGAGTATCTTGTCTGACTTCCAAACACATTGCGAGGTCCTTAGATCTAAAGCAGCTGTGAATTCTTTCAGTACTGATAAAATTAGATTGATTAGAAGAGGGCTGTACTTCTGGGGAAAGGAGAATACAGTTCTGGAGTATGGTCATGAGCAGGAAGGCAACGGGGAGCTCTTCCAGAATCTTTCCCACCTGGCTAAAAAGGGATCTTTTTAGATCTGTTCTAAAAGCCTCTTCACTCAGGGGTCCAGGACTGCTGACACACTGCTGTCCAGGCAGACAGGTTCAGACTCTTCACTCAGGGGTCAGAAGGTTCAGTCTTCTGCTGGTTTTTCACTCTTGATCTCTGAGATCAGCTGGGGTTTTTTGGCTGGACTGATGCTGTTTTTCTGGTTTGCTCAGTGAGCAGAGCAAGGCACAAGGAGTCAGAATCAAAGAATCCTTGTTGTCATTGACTGCCCCAAGTTCACTCAGCGTAGCATATGTTGCCCTTTTTTCTTCTGACTCCAAATGAAGCTGATCTTTCATGGTTTTTTGATATTTAATTTTTTAGGGGTGACTGGCTTTCTAGAGAGGTTTGTCAGTAAGTAAATAAAAGAAAATATGTAAAGTGGAGGAAAAAAAAAATTAGCCCAAATTCCAAACTGCTTCTTTGAATATTCTTGTTGTGCAATAGATATAGTTTTCACTGCTAAGTTCCACATCATTTTTAAGGTTGACCTAACTAGCCTATTTTCAGCAGTGAGCTGAGGCCATAGAATGTCATTTCTGTGAAGCCAGCCCCAGGCATGGCTGTGCTGGCTGCCAAGAGCTGCTGACACCAATCCCATAAGCATTGTCCCAGCATGGGCTGCTGCCTCTGGCACAGCTCCTCTGGGCCATTTTACACACTGGAATGAGCAAGACACCAACTGACTCCGCAGTCTGCTGGATCCGTGTCAAAATTAACCTCTCTCTGAAGAACTGTGTAGGAGCTGTGCTTTGGGTGTTGGCAAAGTCCCTTCTGTTACATGTCATAAGCACTGCTATGCACAGACACAGATGACACTGCAATGCATGTGTGTAAATGCATTTCCCACATCCACAGCAGATTCAAATGTAGATTCACATGTGGCAGGAGGCAGGTTTGTTTGAAAACAGCTATCTTTTAATGAAGGGGGGAGCTAATATTACAGACCACCATGGCAGATTATTATGCATTAATTTTCCTCCTGCAATAATGATGTGCAAGAGCTTGTGAAGTGATAAAGCATTTTACATCTTTAAAGACAAAGATTGTTACAGCAGTATTGGAAGCAGCCCAGTTGATTCAAACAGCAGTAACATTTTCTTTAAGTGAAGATGACCTTTGAAGTTTTGTTTTGTGACTCTTCAACCCATTTTTGTCAGAAATTCTATCTCTTGCCTCATAACAGTCACTAGCATTCCCCTATCTCTTTAAACCATGGTACTGACTCAGTCTGTTTGGAGACAGAAAGCTATTTTAACTTATAGGTTCAGTTCCTGTTGACTCAAAAGGGAGGAAGAAAATGCTGAAACTGAGAATGAAAACATTTTTTATTCCAGGAGTTACTAACAGACAAATGCCATTAAGAAACGTATGGCATTTGTCCACAAACTTTTAAAAATATTTTTTCATGTCTGAGGTTCAGTTCTGCATGTATTTTCTAGCAGATGCTGCCATGAAGACAAGTGAATCTGGATGTGCTCTTTGCTCCACCGATCATATGAGGCAGCTTTCTTCTTGCCTGGGATCTCAGAATGGAGCTAGAGCAAGGTTTATGTGTCATCCTGTCCTCATCAAGGCATCTGCAGAATGTCTGTCATCAAAATGAGAGCAAGCTCTCACTTCCTCAACCATTTGGCCAAAAGGGGAATAATACAGTTATGCTGGCGGGATTTCTTTTTCCCAGCAGACTGTGGTTTTTGCAGTTCAACATTATGGTCTCGAAAATCTCTATCACAGATGTATATAAAGATGATGGAAAGTGGGAAGGGAAAAATGCTGCTCAGACATGGTAAGAAAACTGGTCACCATCACTGGTCACCAGTGTGGTTCAGATCAGGGCTGATGTCTGTAAAGCAGGAACCCCTAAGAGAAAGGCTGACCAGTGGATTGGATGCAAACCAAGACCCCACCATCACACCATTTCAGCAGCTCAGTTCTGGAGACCTTTTAGCTGAGGGTCAAATGAGCATAGGGCTTAGAAAGGCTGTTTGGGTCTCTCCTCTTAAGCCATCATATCTTTCTTGTTCCTGGCAGTGGAAATATTTAGCTCAGTTGGTTATAGCATGGTGCTAATAACACCAACATTGTGGGTTTGATCCCCACATAGGCCTCTCACTTAAGAGTTGGACTTGATGATCCTTGTGGGCTCCTTCTAACTCAGAATATTCTGTGAATACCTCACCCTTCTGCTTCAGGAGTCCCCCCTGTGCAGATTTTGGTCTCATCCATGCATGTATCAGAAATGCTTCAAAGTGTGACTGTTCCATTCCTACCTCCTCAGCAGAAAAACTCATCTCCAGGGAGATGGGAATTTCATGTGTGATAATTCAGCTGTCTTCCACCAGCCTTTGGGCATTGATTATCAAGTATAGCAAGTGTTCTCTCCCATGCTAATGTACTCACCGCCTTTCTACCCTCCAGCACTGTTTGTTAAGGTATTTCAACTCCCTGTGCTGCGTGTCTAGGTACAAGAAAAATGAGGGGGGTAGATCAAGCAAGGCTTTCTAAGCAACAGATCACATCCTGTGCTGAAAATATGCTGTCAAAATGCATGTTGAGGTGGTCATCTTAAAAAGGACCAGCTCTGTACATTTTTCATCCTGATTGCTGATGGCTGTGCTTGAAATCCTAAATTACCTGCTGGGGGCAGGGAGAGAGACAAGGGATAGATGGACAGTCAAGCCAGCTCCCTGTCAAAATCAAGCATTTGTTGGAGGGCTTGCCAAGACCAGTCCTATAAAAAGTCCACAGAGAGACCCTCCCCCCAGGCCCTTCCCCACAAGCTGGAGATTCTGTAATACCAGAGGTGAGGAGAGAGAGGGCACAGGAGGTCAGGTCTGGGTGTGCACACAGCAGCAACCGAGAGCCTGCATGATTGCAGTGGGCCCTGGAAAACCAGACACATTCCAAATGATCTTCAAGGCTCCCTCTTAGGAAGTATTAAGAAATTTCATACGAGCACAGGATCTGATCTGGGGGTTTCTTTAGCACCTGCTTATTTAAAAATCAACCATGTCCTTCCTTAATCTGAATTCAAATCAACCCAGCTATTAATGTTTCTGTTACCCTCACTAGAAAGTATTATTTTTAATTCTTTCACAGCAAGATAACCTATGCAAAGAATATAGGGTCATAACACAATCTTGACATGAAAATGTGAAGAGCACAGTATTTTTAATTAGTAAGGTACTCTTTCCCTGCATGGCTATAGGTGTAAAATGAAGGTGTGTTAATTTCAGCAATTGCAAGATCTTTTAAAAAGTTTTTACTGCCATCTTTTTGTCCAGTTCTCAGACTTGTTTTGAGAAAAAAAGAAGTAGATGCTGCAGTATCTGAGTCTGTATAGGGGAGTTTGGATTTCTTGACTGTAAATTTAGCTTAGTAATGTGAACAGAAGGCAGCTGTAAATCTCTAGCAGAACTTAAATTTAGGCGTCACACCACCATAATTACTAATTTGAATTGTATTATTCACTTTAAAATTGCTGGATCCTAAAGTTTACTTGCTGAAATTTTTACAGCTTGTTTACATTACTTTTCTAAGTGCAATAACTTAATCTATGAACTGTGTAAATACAAATATTCCCATCCCAACACAGAATATAACCTAGACTGAACTCTATAAGTTTAAATGGCAAGTGGAGTGTTCTCTTCAAATACCCCTACTGGGTCAGTAGTGGTGAAGGGGATTGTGCTCCTCATTATAATAGACTCCATCACAGCTGAAAAGTAGTTCTGATTTAGATATAATAACCATTGAAAATCAGCTTAACTTTCAAGCTTCCCACTCCTTTCTGAGTCTACATATTGCTCTGTGGTGTTGGAGTCAAACTGCTCTTTCCTTCCCATCCCTTTTCTCCACAGCCAAAATCCTGCAAGGCCGAATTTGCACCCATGTAACTGCATGAGCCTCTTGTAATGAGTGACTCAGGCTGAGGCTAGCTCATAGCTATAGAGTAGAACAAGACATATTTTAGCCATTATTATGAGATAAGAAGCATTAAGTCTGATCCAGCCCAGATTTGGATGGGCTGAGAAGGGGCCTTTCGGCCACAGAGCTTGTATTCTGAGTAGAAAGAGCTGAACAATTACCACATGGTAATGCCTCCATGGAGAAATATTCACATTGCAAAGCCCTAATAACAGGGCAAGAACCAAGCATAAAGCAGAATAATCTGCTCTGAGAACCCCGTCCATCTGAAGCAAATCAAAACTCATTTCCAAGCTGTGACTGTAGAGGTATGTGTAAAGAGATGTGCATTTAAGATCTATGCTCTGTGGTTGTGTGTTTCCTCTGGGACATGGCAGAAGAATGATGACTCTTTATATCCACTGCACTTTGGTTAGGCTAATTTCTAGGAACTACATGAATTTTCAATGGATTTGCCATAAATAATTTATCCAACATATTGAAATCTAGTTTTATATTCACTTAGTGCATTATATCTGTAAACAAACGAAGGACTTAACAACTGTGCACATATCTTTGAAGCTGTATGTAGGTTTGGACCTCAACCTTGAATCTCAGGACTCTCCCAAGAGACCAGTAGCTGCTGAGCTAGGAGCTGAACTGTGTGCTGACAGGTCTAATCCCCCTGCCACTGGGTGTTTGGGGCCACTTAAGCCTTCTCGCCTGTGAAGCAGCTCAACTTGGCCTGAGGCAAGGGTTAGCAGAGCTTTGAGTTAGCAACCACTCTCTGTGGTTGCTTTGTCCAGGCTGGGTGAGTCAATTGGCTTTGAAGTGTAAAGGGCCCTTTCTGCGGGCTCAGTTTTTTTTTCCACTCATAAGGAAACATGCCCAGCATGAGCATCTTCCTCATTGGACTGGCTGAGGACAGACAGGTTCCTTGATCTTACAAAGAGCCAGATATGACAGCATGAAACTCTAAATCCAAGCTCAGCTCTCGATTTAAAATGCAGACTTGACAGTCTCTGCTCCAGTCTGCATCTAGATAGCATTTAATAGACTCATTGCCCTCATTTGCATTTTCTAAACAGATGCTTTAGGTACAGGCTTCATGATGGCCTTTCAAAGCAGAAACAAAACCTTATGAAATCATGATTTGTCACTGGAAAAAGCCAAAAGCTGGGTGAAAGCCAAGCCTGTGGGAAGCTCATTTGATGAAGGAGAGTAGAAGGGTGGTGACTGCAGAGGAAATTGCTCCATTTCATCAGTACACAAAGCTTGGCCACCCTTTGCCATGGACACTGGCATGTGCACTTCACTCCTCCCTGCTGGGGCCATTAGGGCACTGTGAGTGATTTGGAGCTGGGCAAGTATTGGTCTCAGCTCTGACCAGCTGGGCTTGTCTTCCCAACACTGCCAGGCACTCACAGAGGTTTCCTAGGCAGAGCTCATGACTACATGCTGTCCTCATGTGTTGCCCCAGTGCTGCTGCAGAAGCAAGGGCCACTGTGTAGAGAAATGTTTTCAGGATAACAGCCATAGAAGTGGGCAGACTCTCTGTACAGAAAAGTGATAGATATGATATTCAAAAAGTGATAGATGAAATATTCAGTGCAACTAAGCTCCATGTCAGAAAAAAAAAAAAATATTGCTTGGCTCTAGGGAAAGTCTGATGTGCAATGAACTGGCAGATGCTCTGCCTCCAGGGATCAGTCTGTGATTCCGCAACAAGTGGAAAAGTTGCCCTTTGAGCATGCAGGCTCACTTTATTGCTGAGTCAAAAGAAATGTCACCTCTTTCACATCTGGCCTCCTTCCTGTCCCAGAGTTGCGTGTGGTCAGGTCAGGAGGAAGCAGAACCAGGGTTGCTCTCATGGCTGCTGCCAGGAGGAGGGAAGATGAGTGGAGCTGGAAGCAGCAGGGCACATTTACAGATGCCAGCCTGACACAGCTCATGAACCTCTTCCCTGGGATTTTTACAGTGTATGGAAGTGGGAACTCTTGTGCAGTTTTTGGGCCCCAAAACATCTCTTTCTGGCAAGGAAGCAAAGGAAGGCTGTCTAAGGCGGGTTGGCCTCTTCCCATAGATATTGCATGGATTCAATGGTGATCTATGATGTAGCTTTTAACTAATGTACACGGCCTGTGCTTTTGAATTGGAATTAAAACCTTATTCTAGATTTGATTTACAGTGTGACCAAAAAAAAAAAAAAAAAACCCAAAAAAACCGAAACAAATCAGAGGCAATCTCTCTCTCCCTCTCAATTTTCTCTATGCAGGTTATACCATGCTAATGCCAGCCCTGTCACTCTGGAGAGTGGGCAGAAAGCTGCCTGCCTGAATGGGGCAGCCAACTGCATTCCTCCAGACCTTGGGATGAGGGTGGGGTTTGATCAGCCAAGGGAGAAAAATGTCAACATCTGTCTGTCACTGCATGGCCAATGGCCAATTATAATTTTTTTTCCTGCCTCCCTAAGCTGCAGCCAGACAAAGACTCTGAGCTCCCAGCTTTGTTGCCCGTGCCATTTCCCACCACCGCTCCACCTCTGATATGCTAATGGCAAAACTGAACGGTTTTGTGCGGCTGAAAAGGATCTTTGGGCACATTCACTGGGTCAACAATCCCAACTGCTGTGCTGGGGCTTAGCCTGCTGTGCCAGAACCCAGTGCCAGGGGACTTCCCTTCCCTCTGCTTCTCCTTAAAAAAAAAAAAAAAAAAAGTAGTGGAATTAACCATCTGGCTGTCTTGGGAACAAATTATGACACAGTAATATGATATACTCTCCTCGACTACTTTCTGGATGACAAGTGATAAGCCAGCTTGAATTGCTGTCTCAGTAGATGCAGCCTAGGAGCTGAGAGAGGGCCATGTCCTCTGAGCTTCAGAGCACCACAGAGCAGTGAGGTGGTTACAGAAATACTGCTCTATTTATACAGTTGGCTTGACATGCGTTAGAGCAAAAGTAACACTGACAAACAGCCTTTTGTTTAGAAAAGAAACCCTGTCATACATGCAACGCCAGACACAGAAAGCAAACTTGATGACCTAATCCTATCTATTGTGTGGCAATACTAATGCACTTAAGTAGTAAGCAGAAGAATAATTACCGAGTTTATTGGGTGATGAGTTTCCCATTCACTGATGTAATGGAAGTGCCAGGGGAAATAGGTTGTAGCATCAGAGACAAGGTGCTTGGAAGTCTGTGACGAATTTATCTTGAAGTATTTATAATTTAGAATTAATCACCTGAACTAAGTGTGAATGCTATGAATGATACGTCAGTTCTTCTGCTGATGCTGTAGTAATACCATCATAACTTTATATAAAACACTAGAGAGGAGGCAGATTCTTGGTAAAATTTGAAGTACTTTTACAAGCAAGCTAATGTTTATAAAGCACAGTAATTATACCATCATTATTAAAAGCAACTATGACACGTACAAGTGTGTGCCACTTTTGACTGCAAGCACCCTGTGAAAATTGTTGGACATAAGGCCCAATGACATGAGATAAAAGCTAAAGAAATTTAAAAGCTGAATAAACAAAGCAGTCTGATGGTCTGATGGCTTCAGTTGACCCTAAGCAGAGACCTGGTTAAAGTTGGATAAATACTCCAGCCAAAAAAAAGGTGAGAGTTGTAAGTGTTGTTTATGAGATTACAATTTAATATAGTTTGCACAGTAAATAGTCCTGTAATAAAAGCTGACCTTTGCACAACTTGCAGGATCTCCTCTTAAAACATGCTTGCAAGCGGTGAAAGATCTGGTGGACACCAGAACAAACTCACAGTGAAGCCTCACACTTAATTATTCCCACACAGGAGAATTACCAAGATGAACATTTTCTCCTCATTTTTAAAGATGTTCATCTTTGTCAGCTTTCCCTTTCATGGTTGTGCTGGAAGGCGCTTAGGCATCATCACCTATGCTGTGGTCTTGCAGCTCTTTCTTGCGTGTTTACACTGGCTCCCACCACTGTCCATCCCCTGCAGAGTGCTCACCCAGACCCTGGGAAGTGCTGCTGGCAATGCCTTCTGCTGCTTTCCAGGGAAGGACTTTTATAAAAAGCATGCACAGCATGAAGGAGGAAGCAGATGCAGGCTTGCTCTGCATGCTGCTCTCCAGTTCCTGGCATATGGTGGATGGTTAAAAAAAATGGATCTGAATGGTGTGAAAATCTATTCATCCTGTATCACAGAGAATAAATTATTTCTTTCTGGTCATATGCTGCATGTTGTCCTGTCTGTGCCTGCCTGTGCTGTTATGAAGGAATGCTTTAGACTCACAGGCTGTACAGATCAGAACAGCCCTCTTTGCTGACTTTGTGCATCACAGAGACCAAAGATTTTAATTTAAGCACTTTTTGTCTGATTGTGCTTGTACCTTTAATGAAAGAAACCCGAGCCTGATTTATGATTATAAAAGGATAGAAAATCCAGTATGATTGTAAGTATGCTACCCCTGTAGCATGTTGCCACTTGTGTTGGAAAACTTTCTGGTCTGAAATTTCCTGTCTTCAGACTATCTGCTGGCCTTTGCTACAATGGAGCCTGGGTCCATAGTCTTTGCTGCTCCTCTGTTCAAGAGCTTCTTCCCTGGTTCCCAGGGCCAGGAAGCAGCTGCCCATGTTCAGGTGTGTGGAATGGCCCAGTGTCCTTATGGGCATGCATAGTTCCCATGAAGCAGTCAGGGCTTGGGAAAGTGGGCTCCACCCCCCTTAGACCTCTCCCATTCCCTGTAAATGTGCAGCTGCTCAAATCATCTATTGACAAAGTCTTTCTTTGATAAAATAAATAGACTGAGTTTAACTTAATCCATCTGGCACAGTTTCAGGAATCATTTTTGTAGGTCTTTTCTGAAATATTTTTAATTTGCCAACAGCCTTTTTAAAGTCCGGGCGCTGGATTAAGATATACACTGTTTATTTGTAATAAAGAAAGGTGGAAAACCGCATTCAAATTAAGCTAAATTAGGCTCAACTTTGCTATTTAATTTTCAATACTTTTTTTGGGTTGTTTGTCTTCTCTTGTTACCTAAAACTGAGAAGTTTTTTTAGAGTTGACAAGTCCTTACTCTCTGCCTATTTCCCAAGGTTTCAGGCATATTGCCTCGTGAACCAAAACATATAACTAAGGTAAGCAGTTAATCACATAATGAACTTGCCCTCCAATACAATCAAATAACAGTTGTTCCTTTTAAATTATAAATACTATAATCATTTCTCTTTACTGAATGGTACCCATGGACAAACAGATGTGGACAAAAGCAGCACTATTACAGGTTATTATTACAATAGTTCCAGGCCTATAAGCTTTCTTACCTTCTTACCTTTTGCTTCCCCTCTCCAAAAAAAAAAAAAAAAAAAAAAAAAAAAAAAAAAAAAAGCGTGAAGGAGTGTGTGTATGGTCTGGCTTCCCCAGCTGGAACACTGGAACACAGCCCAGCCTTTTTGTTAGACCTTGTCCTTCTCAAAAAAGCCATCCCCATCTTTCACTTGTGAGTAGATTCTCTCAGCCACATCACTTGCACATCCACTCTGTTCATACATTAAGTCTGAATAGATTCTGCATATGATGTCCTCCTTCTGGGAGCTGGAAAAAAAACATACTCCTCAGACTGGTTCCTGAAAAAGTGGGGATTTACTTACAGTGGGAAGGAGCAGCCTGGGGGAAAAGGGGCAGACTGGTCATCAGGCTTCTCCAGAGCCATCACCCAACAGGGAGATCCTGTTCCCAGTTGTGTCCCACACTAACAGTACCTGGCTTCTTTTTTCCCCTCCCTGTCATTCACACTGCAGATAGAGCTACCTTCCAAACAAAACAGAACCCGTACTTCAAAGAACTGAAACCAGAAGTTAATCTATGTCATATACTTCCAGAGCTTGGTTTTCAGAAAGAGAAAGCAAACCACCTCACACGAATCAGTTACACCCTGGGACATGTGTAACCCTGTATGCTGTAGCTGATAAGTGTGGTACATCCTCACAGACACTGGAGAGTGATGTCTCTGACAGTCACCTCTGTACTGCTCACATGTCTGTGCTGATGCAAGCAGAGAGAGTGAGTGCAAAGTCTTTCCTCCCAGGCATGTTTCACACTGCTTTGTACACCTCTGTCTGCCTACACTTCACAGTGAACACACATAAGATCTACCTGAACAAATCTGGTACTGGACTGCTTTCTTATCAGCCAGACACTGATGTGTGTTGAGCCTTTCTCCCTTAGCTTCCTTTAGCTCTTCTGCCAAGGGGAGGTGGGACTGCAGAGACCCGCTGGTGGTTCTGGCCTGTCAGCAGGAACATGGACCAATCTGTGCTGCATAGCAGTCAGTCCTGCAGCAGCTCTGTGAGGAGTCATGGGCCAACATTCCTGTGGGATTTACCTGCCCTGACAAACCCACCTGCACACACAGCTCCCACAGCTTCCTCTCCCCAGATGGGTTTTTATAACCTACTTGTAAAAACAGATGTCTTTCTGCCCCTTTGTGAGTGTACTCCAGACTGTGATAGCAGTCTGCTTTGTTGTACTAGAAAGTGGAGCAGTTCCATTGAACTTTGTGAATCTGCCCGTTTTTAAAGATTAGCCATTGGGGTGCAGGACAAAATCTTGGGCTGACGAAGTCCTATTGAAGTTCAGGCTGGTAGGAAGGAAGTGGGCAAGGCACAGAAGTGAGCAGTAGAGCAGAGAGGGATGAGCCACTGCTCAATTGAACCTCTTCTCCCAACCTTTAAAAATATCCATAACAGTGTTAGTCTTGCAGGAGGCCTGTGCTGATGAAGAGCAAACCTGTAGGAAGAAGAAACTGTTGTCTGTTGTGCAGAGTGCTGAGCCCTGGCTAGACACAAAATAGCCTTGTGCATAGCTGAAAAGGCTATGGTTTTTGGTAGCTGCTATTTTTGCGCTCATACAACAGTCAGAGATATATCTGATGCGTGAAAGGACCGTGTCCTCTATTTTATTTGCAATTGCAATAGCTGTAACTACTTGTGCTGGTTTCAGCTGGGGTAATTTCCTTCACAGTGGCTGGTATGGGGTAATGTTTTGGATATGAGCTGAACACAGGCTTGATAACATAGAGAGGATTTGTTGTTAAGCCCTGAGCAGGGCTTACACAGAGCCAAGGCCTTTCTTGCCTTTCCTACTGCCATGCTGGTGAGGAATTTGGAGGTGCATGGGAGATTGCGAGGAGACACAGATGGGACAGGTGACCCAACTGACCAAAGGAATATTCCAGACCATCTGATATCATGCTCAGGATATAAAGTGGGAAGAAAAAGGAGGAAAGGGGGAATGTTTGGAGTGATGGTGTTTGTCTTCCCAAGTAACCATTAAGTGTGATGGGGCCCTGCTCTTCTGGAAATTGCTGAACACCTGCCTGCTCATGGGAAGCAGTGAATTAATTCCTTGTTTTATTTTACTTGTGGGTGTGTCTTTTCCTGTTAAACTGTATTTATCTCAAACCACAAGTCTCCTATCTTTTACCCTTCTGATTCTCCCCTGGGTCTCCCTGATGGGGCCATAAGCAAGCAGCTGCCTGGGCTTTGGCTGCTGGCCAAAGCCAGCATTTGACATTACTATAGACTCACAAAAAATCCAAACATTTCTTCTTCCTCTCCATAGGTTTAGAAGAATAATAGGTGGGGAACAAGATGCATACAAACATATATGTATGCAAGTGTGAACACACAAGTGTTCTTACAATGTTTTTTCCATCAAAAACATCAGAAATGTAGCCCAAATATGGAGCAACTGAAATAAAATAAAAGGTCTATGGCATAAAATCACATGCTGAATCCAATGCTGAAGTCAGTCACACTAAATCAGCAATAAGCTGAAAGCAAAAGAACAAATAAGTATACAGTCTCCTCTCCTTTTTTCTCCTACTTAATATAGACTGCAATTTTATCTAAATTGTCCAACCTACTCTTGAAATTTGAAGCAGGAGAATACCTTTGATTGTGCTGTGAAATAAGGCATAGCACTTCAAACTGAGGATGTGTAATGATTTCAGAAATCTGCTTTCCTTTTTGTACATCATACATAATACCAGGCTTTGGTCCAATTTCCATTTTAGTGAATATTGGGGAGGTGAGAGGAAGTGTTTATTTTAGCAACTAAGCAATTCAAAATAATTTTTTCTCGAATGCAGAGGCTCTGAGAAGGCTCCACAGCCACAAATTCAGTGTCAGCCAGACACCTGACAGAACTGGGAATCTGTGTGGTATGCCTGGGAGCCCTGGCAGGGTTTGTCTGTGGGCACAGGACAGTCAGAACTGTGCAGAGAAAGTCTTTCCTTCACATCTTTTGCAAGCTGTTGGATCTGAACTGGTTGAGAAGTTCCAGGAAATCAGGTGACTAGAACAAAAGTGTTCTTGCAGGGCGATAATCCTTAATTTTTTCAACAGCATAGTACCGTATACAACAACATGTAATTCATTCTAGACCTAGTGAAAGCCTGTAAGGATCTCTTTATAATTATTTCACAGCTTTTGGACTGTACCTGGTGTATTAGAGACCTCAACTCAACATGACAAATCTGCAGTATGGCTTTTCAGGATACATTTATACTGGAGCAACAAATATTTTGTGTTTGTTCAGGAATGGCCTAGGGCCTTCAGATACTGAAGATAAGAAGCCCTTCCCTTCAAACAGAGGCAGGTAGACCAGGGCTTGGACTGGGAAGAGTATGTTTGGGCCTCTCGTCTGTAGGAGATCTTGCAGTGGCTATTTAGGAGAGAGTCCCTGCCAGGTGCCTGCTCTGCCTCTTTTTCAGAGTTCATCACTGTCCTGTAATCAGTGAAAGGAACTCTTCTTGCACAGGATCCTGTGTCAGAGGTCAAATCACTGATGAAGCTCCCACAATATAACACCTGAGGCACTGGAGTGTGTGCACCTCTGCCAGCCCTGCCAGGGGACGACCAGATGGCTAAAGGGTGGTGAATCACCAGAAGGTCGAGGACCAAAAGGTGCTGCTCATCCCAGGCACGGTACCTATGGGGAATCTACCTTGTCCTCAAGGTAACTCTGGTTTCTCATGGTATCTGCTTTAATTTCTTGCTGTCATTGCAAAGCAACAAGGAATCAACTTTATCCCTGCTCTGCCTGTTCTCTTGCTTTCGTGCCTGTGGCTCTTCTAGCAGTAACTCCCTGTGTGCAGTTTCCAGCATTCAAAGAAGAAATTGCACACCTGCATGTGATGTGAAATTTCCCTCTCAAACACCTTTTTGTTATGTTTCTTCCTAAAAATTTCACTTAGCAGATGAAAATAGCAGGTGGCCTGGATATATAAATTTTATTTTACATAACAGAAGAGCTGTAGCAGCTGAGAACAAACAGAACTCATGATTTTGTAAATGGCCCAGTGATGTCTTTAAAATAGGAAGAGGAAAGGTCTGGCTTGTCTGAGAAAGCCGAGACAGTCCCCAGATTTAGGTGTAATTCGCACCATGAGGTGGTACAGTGATCTTACATGATGATGCTTTATGCCTGCTCTGATTTTTGTCTGTTAATAGTGGAAGAAGGAGCTGTCAGAGGAGAAAGGACTTTTATCTCAGCTCTATTGGCAATTTCTTGGTATGTAACTTTGCTTTCTTTTCTTTTTTCAAGTGCTTTTTCTTTACTACTGAGTTGTTTGTGATATATAAAAAAAGGAAATTTATATATTTTCTCCCCCATTATGAGCACCCCAATTGTCATCTCTGTGTTTGTGTGCACCAACGTGAATGTTGTGCTGTGTTCAAGGACTGGTAAATGTCACATAACTGAACCAGAGCATTTCAGTCACGTGATGCTGAAAAGCTCCACTCATGCTTAGCACTTGCCTTTCCTGAGCTCAAAACAGATGTTTCCCTTGACAGATCCCCCTCTGGATTGCTGAAAATAAAGTTGTGTAAAATTGTGTGAGCTTTGTTTCCTTCTTTATTTGTTTTCTTTCTTTCTTTCTTTCTTTCTTTCTTTCTTTCTTTCTTTCTTTCTTTCTTTCTTTCTTTCTTTCTTTCTTTCTTTCTTTCTTTCTTTCTTTCTTTCTTTCTTTCTTTCGTTCTGGCTTTTTGATTTTTTGTTGTTAAATAGCTTTAGGTTAATAAGTACTTTTACAAACTGAATGGGAGACATGAAAGACAGCAAATAGAAGTTTCTGAGTTATTGATCTATTTCCTCTCCAAAATAAATTATGGTAAATAGCTATTCTTAGGGCCATGGCTTTAATGAGAAACACTGCTGTGGCTGCATTTCCCTTTTCTGTAATGCAGAGGCCCTGCAGCTGATTTGCTCTTAGGACTGGGAATGTCATCCCTTCTCATGACTTCAATATTCCTGATGCTCAGCATCTTTCTTGCAATGCTATTTAGACTGACACAATAATAATAATAAAAAAATCATATGCCTTGTCTTATCTAGTTGCATGTCAGACTGATTTTGAGCACACTCATACGGACAAAATGACTCTCACTAAACAGCTAGCTAGTATTGTTCTGACAAACTGTGCTGCTGGGTGACTGGGATGGTCACTAAAGGAATCCTTGTTTTTAAAACATTGACAGGAAAACTAGTTGCAAGACAGAATTGTCATCTGTTTCCAGTGTTATGATGCTATTTACACAGAGAGGGATACTTAGGCTTGAGCAAGCATGCTGTACTGGAGTAGGAAAAAAAAAAGCTAAAATATTTGCATGCCTGGAGAAAAGGACATTTTCCAACAGAAGAAATTAGTCCTGCATCTGTGGCACATATTTCTCTTTGCCTTAAATAGAAACAGATACTGTTTTGAATTATATGAGATGTTTGCAGGATTATATACAAGTGTTTCATTATATTGATGCCTTGAGAGGCTACCTAGAACAGAGGCTAGACAGTGTCAAAGGAATACAGTAGATATTTATTAAAAAGGTCTTCAAAGGATACACCATGGGCAGAACAAGAGCCTGGCTGAGGCTACACCTAAGATGGATGAGTTGGATGGGTCATGACTTTTCACACTTTTATGAGTTTTGGTCCATTTACATACTGGAGTTAATTGTCCAATTACAGCTTCAGGTTATAAAGTCTCATTCTTCCAGATTGCTCTCCTCAATTCACTGCTGTTTATACTTTTTGGGCCTGAAGCTGCAATGGTATCCTTGGTTCTCAGGCTGGAAAAGGATTGTTTTGTCTGACTAAACTGTGCAGGGAAGTTGCTAACTCTTTATATGAAGTTCTGTTATATACTAATCCAGTACAGAATCTGGATAATATGAAAGCTAAAACTTAAGACATCAGTATGGGATTAATAACAGAAAGGCTTGGGGGAAAATATGAAGGGGTTAAATATATTTTTGGCTGCCAATATTTATGCTTCTAGGCAATTTAGCAAAATTGGCTTTAGAGTTGTTTGCCTGCAAAACTCCTTCTTCTTCTGTTTAGAGATTCCCTTTGAAATATGTGACCATGAAGGTCTCTTGTATCTTTCTGCTCCAAGTCAGTAGAAATGCATCTACAATAAAGGCATGTCTCTTTTCATGAGACTCATTGCTGTGATGACTCATGGATTCACTTGTAGGACAGACCAGATGTGTACAGATGAGCAGGAAATTCAGAAGAGCTTTGCTGCATGTCACTGCCTGGCCCATGGCTGCAACAGGCTGGTTTCAGTGCCCAGCATGTGCTGGGATGCTGGGACTGGCCAAACCTGCACCCTGACCAAATATCCTCTGTTGTTTTCCTGAACTGAAATGAAACTTGAAATTCCTGAAATATGAACCTCAAAACCATCAAATAGTGTAAAATGATCTCTCGTTCTTCAGAAGGCATGGCTTTCATTTGACTAAAGCCTTTGAAAGTGGCAATGTCAAGGTAAATGAGCTGATACTCTAAACTGTGAATCATCATGTGACTACTGCTTTATTGTAGCTCCACTTACCTTTATTGATTTGATTATATGGAATTACCATAGATAGAAGACCAGGATGAGAAGTCCAACTGCATTCCTGGATAAACACAGGCATAATACACAGAGGAGGATGCTGAAGATATTATCCAAGTTTAAAAGAAGCTTAATGAATTCCATACACAAACACTCCAGAAAGGATCATATTAACAGCTAATAACTTCTGTTGCTAAGTTTTAAACATATTCCTCCTCCACATAAAACATCTACAGAGGTGATGACCATCTTATATTCTTGGATTGATTTTATAACCAGCAGTGCACGTGAGTCAGTCTGTTCCCTTTACAGCTCAAACTTAAAATAACTTGCTGTAAATAATCTTTTATGCATGACAAAAGCTCGTACAATTCTTGAAAATGGATTCATCTCCCAAACTGACATTCAAAAAGCTAAGATCATTTCTGGTGTTGTCTGGTTCACTATGAGGTCATGTCCAGAGAAATTACTGAAGACCAACATTTTTGAGGTAACTATTTTCTTAGGGCCAAATTCACCACTTATGCAAATGGGCCCTTTTTCCTTCAAAATCAGCTGAAAATTTCTGAGCACAAAAAGTTAATTAAAAGTATTACAGCAGTCCTGTGTGTTCCCTTTTTAAGAGGCAAAATCAAGTGGTCAATAAAGGTCATATTCCATGTCCCAGTCCTGTGGGCACAGCGAGGGATGGCTCCCTCACTCACAGTGGAGGCATAGCTGATGAACCAGGCTGTTGAAGTGTTAAGACAAGCTCAACAATGTAGTGAGGAAAAAAAACCCTACCATTCCCTCTTTCTTCTATTCAATGCAATTTTCTGTCATAAAAGTTAATTCCATCAGTCATGACCTTTCAGGAAGGAAAAGAGGATGTGATCTTTCAGCACCTCTGTGTTCCCAAACACCCTGGCAAGAGCCCACATTTTACATGTCTGGGGCACCAGCTTAATCCTTGCCATGTTGAAGGCCTACAATTCTACTTGTAAGGTGGCAGAGAATGCAGCTGTTGCTCCTTCACCCTGCCCAGCACCGCTGCTGCTTATAAACCAGAAGCACAGTGGTGATGCCATGTGCTGCCTTCTCCATCACTGTACCTGTCCACAGTCCCAACTTGTCACCAGAAACAGGTCAACAGGCACAGAGTAACCTCACTGAGAAAAAACTGTCTAATTAGAAGTGGAGATGCAGGTAAACCATGAGCTGCACCCAGCTTTAGCCACTTTGTAGTTTGTTTTCTGACTGGCATGGAAAAGCAGACATGAGAACTGATAGTATCTGACTGCCAAATCTCAGCAAAAAAGTGTTTGTTTCTTCACAGCTATTGTGCCCTTCTGGGGGAGTGTGAGGCATATTTACTTTGTGGGGAGAGCAAAAGCTGGGTAGGTGGCAGACATGAGAAGTTATCTTCCTGAACATGTAATAAAGACACTATTTTTTTGTAGAAAAACAAGAAATGCTGTAGTGGGAAGAACAGATACTAGGGCTGTGACAGAAGAGGACCAAAGTCACAAAGCAGGACCATAAATGGAACATGTGGGCATGAAGGAGGATGAAGGATGTTTGCCCTTCTAGTGCCAGTGAATTAATGGGTACAGTAAATTTATGTCTTGCAGTCACCTTCCTGGGAGGAAATCAATTGCCAACAGCAGGGGCAACAACAGAGTCACAACAAATCCATTCAGAAGACCACAGCAGTGGCTTTAGCTCTGGCTGTGTTTTCAGCTGGTGGAGAGTGTTGGTGAAGTGATGCAGCAGGACTATCACAGCATCTGTATTCAGCAGTTCCCTTCAAGAATTCATGATGGAGTTAATATCTGTGTTGTTGCTTTTCATGAGATTTCCTCCCTCAGCTGCCTATGTGGACCCAGGAAAAGCCCTGTGAAGGCTAAGAGACAGGAAATCTGGCTGTTGGGAAAAGTCCTCCATCTTCAGAAAATTACTATAGAAATATTTTCCTAGATCCTCAACCCACCAGTGTGGTGGAACTGGCAGGCCCTGCCCCTGGGGAAGCCCTGGCTGTGCCCTGATGCCACTCTGTGCAAGTCTGCTCTTGCTGCAGCTCAGGGTGGGTTTTGCCTGTGCAGGTGGGGGATGATTCCAGGGCCTCCCTGGGCTAGAGACAGGCATGGCATGGTACATCTTGTGACAGTCAGGATAGACCACAGGAGATCTCTATTAAGAGCTTGTTTTACATGGAGGAGATTCTGGTGATTCTCCCCTTCTATGGACCTGTGCTCCAACTCTCTCCCTGTGGATTACCTAGAAATTGAGCAAAACCAACATAGCAATGTCTTAACAAAGTTGAAGGAGTCATGAAGCCACAGCCTTGGTAAGTGAACAATCTCATGCATCTCAATGGGATTATTACCTCCTGAGTTCAGAGATAGCAGCTTAAGTAGAATCATGATGAGCTATTTCACTTTTGATCACTTACAAGATGCATCTATCTCATCCCATGGTATTGAGATGCCTCTCATGCCTGCACATGGTCTCAAGCAGAGCTGCACAAAATCACATCTTCCCATCAGAAAAATTAGATGTAAATGTATCTTATCAAGGAGAAAATCAGTGTTACTCTGCAAACTTAGCATGTAGGCAGTACTAAAGACATCACAGTTAATATCAGAAAAAACAACATATACAGACTGCTGAAAAACTCTGGTTTCCTTTAGGGGGTTTTCTCCTGTTTCTCTTATTTTATTTTAATCAGCATTTTAGGTGACTAGAGCACAGAAATTCCGTGTCATCTTTGCTAAATTTAGGCTTTTGCTGCAAAGGAAGACAAATCCTGTCAGATGAATTAACAACAAACTCATTCCTCCTGAAAGGGGAAAGAAATTTTCTTGATAGTAAGAAAGGGCCTAATGTGGTTTAAGTGCTATAATCTATCTTCTCTGGCTTGAAAATAGCCCAGGCCTTCTGTAGATTCCTTGTTATGTTTGCCATTTGAAAAGTCTCAGACTAAAAATAACATCTACAGTCTCATTAGCTACTGATATTAAAGCACCTGAATTGCTCCCTGTGTAGGAAGTAGCTGGGAAGACTCAGGTTATAGTTAGATGTTATGTGCTGCAGTCACAGGTGGCTGGAAATCCATACCAGAAGCTTCATTGGTGACACCCAAGTATGGCTCTGTGAGATAAAAACATCTGGAATCATAAAAAATGAATTTGCAAGTAAGCAAATGTAGATGTGGTTGCAGATCTGATGAACGTTCTAGTCAAACGTGGCAGCTTCTCTGAAGAATACAGAAAACCTCAAATACAAAAGTAGTGACTGATTTTCAGTTTTAAGTGTCATACAGATATTTTTCTTCTTATCACAGGCTCATTGAAAGTTTTGGATTGGAAGGGACCTTAAAGATCATCTAATTCCAATCTTTCTGCCATGGGTAGGGACATTTTCCACTGGACCAGATTATTTAAAGCCCCATCTAACCTCGCCTTGAACACTTCCAGGGATGGGGCATTCACAACTTCTTTGGGCAACCTGTTACAGTGTCTCACTACCCTCACATTAAAGATTCTTCACCTTCTTTTTTCTTTTGCTCACTTCTGTTGTCTTCAACTACTGTTAAGGCCCCTCTGGAGGTGTCCTTTGATAAAAGTTTTTGCATCTCACGATAACAGCTCTCCACTTGTTCTGGAGTGGCCTCTACTTCCTCTGGAGCAGCCTTTCTTCCTTGCTCTGTAGTGGTTCTTGATTGCTGTGGGGTCACACACACATGTTTCCCAAATGCAATTTTGTGCAGTGACCAAAACTGCAGTCACTGCAGTCCACCCACCTGGCTCTGCTATGTCATTCTCTAAGGCTCCTAAAATGAATTCTGAACACTTCACACTTGGCTGTCTGCAAATCAGACATCTGTGTTTTTCTGAATGTTTTTCAACAGGTGATCTGGAATGGAAGTAGACAGTTTTCTCACTTAATAATTCTTATTGCAGCACCTCTTGCCACAAGTTACTTTCATAATGTCTCAGTGCACAAGTAGCAATATGTGAGTGTGAATGCATTACACTAGTGGGACAATATTTCAGGCAGTGTACAGATTGAGATGCACCAGGAACTCCAGCCAAACTGGTTTTCCAAGCCTGTAGGTGAGGATGCTGAAAGATGAAAAAGCAGATTGGAGTGTTATTTAACTGTGTGTGTTGAGTGGAGATGTAGGGATAGATGTTATTTGACTATGTCTGTTGTTTAGCTACAATGAATTACTGGTTATGGATAGACTAATGGACTAGATAACAACTCTTTCGTGTTGGGATGATGCCTCTTTTGCACCACACAGAAGATCATCTTTGAACTCCACTCACTTATCAGGGAGGGAAAAGCTTTAACAGAGAGGACATATCAATTATTTCTCTCTCACACACGCTTTTCCAGAGTTTTCACTAGCTCCTGCATGTGATTTACAAGAGGCAGCAAAAAGTCTGACTTGTCCAAGAGTCTCATTTGGATGTTTGTTTTCAGTTCAGGGGAAACCCTTTGACCCAGAGCCTGTCCTAGAGAATCACTGCTGTACAGCTGTGATTCCTATGTGGAGTCACACACTGGCCACGCTCACCCTTTCCCAGGAAGTCCCTTCTATGTCTGTTTCCCCAAATCCTTCAATTTCCATCAGGATGCACAGTCCACTGAGATCACTGATGGCAACATATTTTAGTGCACACTTAAAATACAGGCTGTTTTCAATGGATTCTCTGAATTAGGATTTAGGAACTCAGCCTGTCCCACATTCCACATTAGAAATGCTGTGATTTTACCTCCAGTTGCAGACATATTGATTTACACTCAGAAGAGAAAAGGAGAATTGATTAGGAGTGGAATGACTGCAGAGTGAGCTGCACACGAGTGAGGTCTGCGAGCGGGAGGCTGGAGAAAAGCTGCAGCCATTTTGAGACACTCAGAGTCTCTTTTCCCCTGAACTGAGTCTTGAGAAAAATAAACATTCTTATTTTAATCAAGAGGTTTAGTGACCCTCTGCTGCAAACCTCACAGCCTACCTCGCAGTTGTGAGAGTGTGATGGCAAAGATTGATGACTTCTGTGAAAGCAGCCGCTGCTTGGGCACACCGTGCACACCATTCATGTTCCACTGCTGAGGCACCTGTCATGTTTTGTATTGATTTTTCTTTCATTTGTCAAAGGCACAGTTTATGTATAGAAACTAATCCTCTGCTCCCTACAGGAGAAAGAACAAAGATCCTTTGTTTCCAATGAGCTTTAAATGAAAATCCAGAGCACCTAATTAGGTAACTCAGCTCCCCAACACTGCAGCCTGTGCAGCTTTGTTTCTTGTCCTGCTGACTGCTGAACACCGTTTGTCTGTCTGTCTGTCTGCCTGTGACCCTCTCAAAATAGGACATAGAATGCATCTGTCTCCTGCCTGGTGTCTCTTGCAAGAGCCTGGGATTTATGATGTGCTGGTGTACAAGCCACCCCTCTCTGACAGTTACTAGCCTAAACAGAGAGACACACCAACTCTGAAAAATTTCCAAAATTTTTGGTCATTCTTTAGATAGTAAACACAGGAGATGTAGATATCTTGACCAAACCACTGCAGATTTCCTTGTTTCTGTTTCCTCAGTGGGCCATGGCTTTTCTCATGTTGACAGTAAAGCCCTGTGCCATTCCCTGCTTCTCCTTCCCTTGCTGGCCCTTTTTTCTTTTTCAATTTATTCTTTTCCCTCTTTCATTCCAAAATGCTGAATTTCCCCTCTAATCTCCTGTCAGGTGAGTTCCTAATCAGCCTCACTGAGCAATTCTTCTGCCCAGCAATGCATTGCCTGACTTCAATCTGTTTTTAGTTCAGAGCTGAAAAATTGCTTTCCCCCAAGACTGAGACACGCTTTGTCCAAAGCGTGTCACGTAAATGGATGGTTATCAAAGTTTAATGACCTCATTAGTACTCATTTGCAGAGTGCAAAAGCAAGCACTTTCTGTGAGATATAGATCCAAAGAGGAGGGAAAGGAAACAGCAAAGGGGACTCATTTTCAAGACAACTTATAGCCCCATCTGAGCATAGGTGAACGGCCTTTAGTAGACAACAGCAACAGTGCTAATCATAGATAATTTTCTGCATTGCCTTGCCAGCAGTCCTGTGAACATATGTATAAATCCCTGTAAATACACATTATATATGTGTGTATATACACAGTATATATGAAAGATCAGTGGGAATATACAACCTAACTAAAAATATGTATTTCTCCAGTTTCAGATCACAACTAAATGACTGTAGTCTTGTGAAAACTCATGGATGTTTGAACTTTGTGCAGGAAGTCATCTAGCAACACTCAAAGAATGACACCTATGGTGAGAAAACTGTCTTTAGGCTGGACCATGAAACATAAACATCAAACCCACTGTCATAATTTTAATTCTAGTTGTGTATTTCCAGGCTACTGTAACACCTATTTCATTGGTGTGGAACAGAGTGGAGTTCAGGGGTAGGTGTGGAATAATTCAAAGTCATGTCTGGTGCAATGTGTGGTCTTGGGAAGAGCTCCTAAAGACCCTGGGGTTCACTGGGGAGGTTCATCTCACCTAACCTGAAGGAACTGAAGTGTAGGTGCCCTAAGACCTATTAAGTTGCTAAGGTCTTCTCTCTAGTCAGAAAAGAGAAATAGGTAAAAGTCGTGCTGCAAAAATCATAACCAGCAAGTTCTGGCCAGAACTCGTGTTCTTCTATGAACAGTAGAAGAGTAGAAGAAATGTGTTAATTCAGCACAGTATAGCAGTGTAAAGGCAGAGAAAGTCCTAGGGTAAGTGAAAATAAACCATGTTTGTTTTCACCATTTGTATTTCAGAGCTGAATGTCTGAGAAAACAGGAAAAGAAAACTGAGAGTCATCACGTCTGTATTTAGTATAAGGAGCTGGGGTTTTTTTAGAGAAGAGCCATGAGAGAACTTTCTGAGATGTCAAGCTCAAAATGCAACACAGATGGGCAGACAAGACAGGGCAGATGCAAGAAAGGCAGCTAGTCCATCTACTAGGTCAGCTGAGACCCTAAGCACTTTGGAGAAATCTATTACAATGTTTAAGCATAATTCATTACTCAGTTTTACTGGTATATATTTTTCCTTCTTTGTAGCCTTTGCCTCTCATTTTTCAGATGTTTCTTGCTTTATTAGAATAAACTTCTTAAGTTTTATTGATGTTAGAAATTATCTCTAACAGTCATACAGTGCTTTACTACTCCAGGATTGACTAATCTAAAAATAAAATGGTGTCTTCTGGTGGAACAGATGCAAATCCCTCAGACTTAAAGAGCAGAGCATGCAGGTCATCATGGGGGTTAGTACTGTCAAGACTTATTATGCAAAGTGAGAAAAATGAGGTCAAACAGCATCCTTCTGGCACAACACAGACCACAGAAAGGCATCTGCTGCCCTTATCTCCTCCTCTGACCACTTCTGTGACTTCAAAAATTTTCCCATCCCATACAAAGACAAGGCAAGTCTTTCAGAGACTGTCACAACACATAGGAAAGACCCTTTTAGCTGGTACCACAGTATTAAGAGGGTACTGGGTGGTGAAAATCAAGGCATTGAGCTGACTCTGGATGAGCAAGGGCTAGATTTGCCATTGTCCTCTTCCCTGGTCAGTACCGTTGCTGAGTCTCCCCAGGTGGGATCTATGTCTTGCCCAGTGGAGTCTGTAAAGACTTGCCAAGGAAAACTGATCCAAATTGCAACCTCTTATGAATATTTGGGAGTGTTTGTTGTTGCTGTTGTTGTATCTGTATCTCCTGAAAGAAAAGAGCTGTACTGAAAATTTAGTGACTTGACCTAGTCATGCTTTTGTTGTCATTTCTGTGGAGCTCCGATAGAAAATCCTCAGGGATCCACACCATGATAAAGGGTTGACATGATGTTAGCTGCTATGCTAAAATGAGAAATAACAGTCCATATCCATAGAGTTTCAATTGCTCCCCTTTAGAGGAAAGGATCAACAGCTATGTCTTTCTGTAAAGCAGGCTTTATGGTCTCCATAACCTAGCACACTCAGCTCTGCTCCTTAGTGTACAAAGGAAGAATACTGCCTTCTGCAGAGAAAAAAACCAAACTAAGATAAAATAGTGAATGTCCATAGAATGGGTTTTATGGGAACTCAGACTAAATGATAATAGTTGTTTCTTGCTGTCACTCTCTGTTTTGCATTAATGACCCTGAAAGTGATTTCTGAGTGTGGCACTAGAAGGAAAAACCAGGATGGTCTCCAAGAATTGACAATGAAATATTTTAAGAAATCCTGCCTGGCAGCTGTACCTCTAAATTCTTTGAGGTTCATGCTTCAGCTGTTACTTGTGGTATCAGTTACTTAGTAAGTACACACATGCCAGAGAAATGCTGAACAAGGTGCACATGGGCACTTGTTTACCTCCTCCATATGACAGACACAGCCCACATGCCATTTCTTTTCTAAATACAGATATTTTTTTTTTTTGCCAGCAATGAGAAAGAAGCCTGACAACAACATCCCTTGTAAGAAACCTTAAGCTAAGCACCTTTATTAATTACCTAGGGATTCCCTAGGACTGTTACTAAGGTAACAGGAGTAGAAATGTGTGAAGATGGCTGAATATGCTGTGTGAACTGGAGAATACATGCTGGCTTATCAGCAGCACCCTGCACCCTGAGTTTTTACAGTATTAATGTAGAACATAAAAAGTATGTTTATATGTGCATGTACTCATGAAAGTGCAGAGCCCACACAGCCCTATAAATCCCCATCTGCATCTGCTGAACACAGAAAAAAAAATCTGCTTTGGCTTTCAGGAAGACGTAACAGGAAAGGAATTTACAGAGTGCAGAGCACAAATCTCTTCCCAGCTCTACAATGTCTTTATTTTGATGGCTTATTTAAAATGTTTTCTCCTTCCCCCTTACCAGACAGCACTGACCCAAGACTAGATTCTCACTCCCCAAGGCTCCTCTCAGAGGCCGAGGCACCCACACTGCTGCCTGGCTTCCCTGTGGTACCCACCACTGCTGACTTTGCCCAGCAGTGCAATGTCCCTGTGCTGAGCAATGCTGCTGCAATGGTGGAGCAATGCTTGTAGTTTCATGCTCTGTACAGCATGCTCTGTAATGCATTTTCTAGTCAAAACTGGTGACAGGCAGCAAGAGGTGATTATGGTACAGAATATGCCCTTGAGGAAGACACTATTGACCTGTAGGTAACTGCAGTGCATTTTATGGTGTGGGAGAGCAACTGTCTTTAGTGACATCCAGGCCAGAATTTTACCAACGTTAATGCCCAAGTTAGTTAACACAGGACATGGAGGTAATTAGAAATTTTGTGCACTTACACAGAAAGAGAAACCACCTCCTCACTAATTGATAAGGATGCATCCTTAGGAGAGAAGAATTCAAGACAAAACTAAGCAAATGCATAGCTCACAAGACTGATTTGGGATAAAAATCTTGCTCTGCATTTAATGACACACTTCTAGTTTTGAGTTCCTCCCAGGGATATTATTTTTTTCTCCTTCTGAGACATCTCTCTTTTCTCCAGGGCTTTTGCACATACCCCACTGTCCCCTCCCTGTCTCTCACTTCTGGCAAACCTCTGTGCAACTCCTCCAACTCAAGTCTACAGCTGTGCCAACCCAAAGGCTTGAAAGAACTCATGCTGATTTAGTAATTTTTTATTCACAGACATTAATTTGCTTTTTATCATGTTCCCAGCAGTGACCACAGGGAGAAACTCAAATTTCCAAGAGGAACCACTCAAAAACATGACACTTTCATGGCTTTGTAGTGTGAGATGCTGAATATGCATAGCTTTCACTTGGCATTTCATGGGATGCTTATGGATTAAAATGTGCAAGAAATAATTTCTTCTGGTTTATAGACACTGCCTAAAAATAACTAAGAAACCTTCTGGAGGAGCTGAAATAACTTCTGAGAACATCTTTAGGACAAATTGTGGAAAAATCAGTCTGAGCAAGACAAGTCTGGAACAAAAAGCGCTGGTGTGATTTGGAGAGAGTTTGGTATCTGTCAATGCTCTTTGAGAATGTAGTCACAACATTGCTTTGTGTTACTGCATCTGTATTTTCCTCCTAAAATTGTTTCATTTCTGTTGTTGCTTAGTTCTGCCTGTCTTCTGGCAACCTATGGCTGCTGTTGCTCTGGTAAGCCATTGAATACCTTAAATCAGTCTGTTGGGTGGTGCTGCTATCGTATAGGTGTACGCATAGCCCAAATAGGTCATTATAGCACAGTGAACAGAAAAATCATCTTCCTTTTTCTGTGTCTTCACAAATTCAGGCATATTCAGGAGATATGAGCCTTATTAACAAGACATCATCACTATTGTTTTGAAGCATCTGCCCACCCTTGTGTGGTAGGCAACCAAGATGGAGAAGTGTAACTGTCTTACATCCCTATTCCCACAGCAGGCGTTGTTCTTTTATAGTCTTCAAAATTTGACAGGACAAAGCCTTGCAGGAAGAATAGAGGAGTAACAGGGTTTCATCCTCTCTTCCAGCTCCACTTTCCATGGGTGCATTTTTTTTCCCATTGAGCAATCCTTGATCTCGGGATCTTATTTCTTCCTCTTGAGAATTCACAAAGGCATTTCAACAAGTGAATCACAGGGAACAGGCATTAGATGATTTTTTTAATCTCTTGAGAAAATGAGGAAAGTGGGAATTTCTTGAGAAAATGAGGAAAGTGGTTTTTTTTTTTTTTTTCCTGCAGCAGTCTTCTGTGCTGCAGAAGCACATTTCAGCCTCTATTCCAGCTGCACTTCAGGAGCTGGCGCCAGTCCTGCCTCCTGCTGCACCTTGGTTTGGATGTGTGTCTCTGACCAGGTGAAGCAGCATCCTGGAGGGTGGTTCCCTGCAGGAAGGGGTGAGCTGATCCCCTGCACCACAACTGCTGTCCTTGCTGGGGCTCTCTGCAAATGACTGCCTAGAGGCAAGACAGCCCACTCATCCCACAGCCTGCAGCTTGGCAGGAGGCTGTGAGGACACCTCTAGCCAGATGAATTCCCATGTGAGCATTGCCATAAAAACATGATAAAAAAAAAAAAAACCCACAGTTTCTAGGACCTTCCTGTATTTACTTTCTTGAAAGGTAACTACACTGAGGTTTTGCCATAAACTAACCAAGTCCATGGCAAGAGAGTCTATCAAATACATACAGTGTCAGGCAGGAAAGCAGTAAGACCATGATATTAGGATGGCCAGGTTACCATGGCTTAGGATGGCCAGAAACACTCCTAACCCTCTGCTCTGCATCTTCCAGCTGAAGGATCCAGCCATTCACATAAAGAATGATTTCCAGCATCTTTCCCCTGGGTGTAGCAGCTACCATAGTGTAAAAAGGGAGATTTTCCCAGCACATACCTGCAGAGCCAGTGGGAACCACCAGCAGGTGCATCAGTTCACATTCATATGGATTAGTTTAAACTGGTGATGAAAGCAGACCGAGCCATGACGTGGAGCATCTGAGCTGCACGTGCCTCCAGGGTATGTATCCAGTACTGCTGGCTCTTTTGTAGAGATGTTGGCTGTACTCAATAAGCGATAACAAGAAGTGTGAAATATCAGACTTTAAGTGCATCAACAGTTTGCTCCTTGAACTTGAGTCAGATCCTTAAGATAAAGAAACACCCTCTTCATGAATCCAAAATAGTCCTCCAATAAATTTTGAGTTAAAGAACCATAAGAAACTCTCTGCTTCCATATCACAGTGAAAATGTGAGTGTAGTTTTAAATTATAAAAAAAAAAAAAAAAAAAGGAGGTTTCAAGTTCAAGTAGAAATGCAGTAACACTAGGTTGAATAGCAGTAATGACTTACAACTGTTTAAGAAACAGATGTGGGAGCTCTTAGGCTTCATATTTACAGATCAGATTTGAGGTTTTTCAGAGCAACCTGTACAGTTCTGGGTTCATATGGGACAGAGAACGGGAACTGGTGATGTTTTTTGTGTTTATGTAGCAGAAATAGAAAGTAAAAGTAAAATGACCTGCCTTTGGCATGTATTACTTTATTTACTTTCATTTACTCAAGACTTATTTTTGTATTCTGTAAGCTAAATTTCTTGGTAATTGATAAATAACAACTTCCTCGGATATTTTCACCCCTGTAAAATTTTGGCATTTTGTAATGATTTCTCAGTGAACATAAAACATTCAGACATAGTTTCCCACCCTCCCCACCCCCACAGAAAAATGTTTGGAAGAGTCTCATGATGAAAGAAAGCCCAGTGTGTGCTATGAAGCAAGAAGAAGGGGAATAGATTTTCCTTGGACAGTTATGTTTCTGTGAATCAGGAACACAGATCTATCAGACATCGAAGGTCACTCAGAAACATGGAGAAAAACCAACACACTATTAACTCTTTTGTTGCTGCTGGGCTGCTGGGGTAGAGCTAGGCACATGCTCTGCATACACTCTGATAGCCTATGGATAGGAAAAAAATAAGAGAGGCAAGGAACAGCGGGAAACTACCAGCAAGTTAAGTGAGAATCCATTTGTGATGCTGTGCCTTATGTCACTTCTACTCTAAATGATTCTTTTTCCCACCACTACCCCATTTAGTTTTCTGTTTAGTTTTGTGGGGTTTTTTTGGGTTTTTTTTTTTTTTTTGTCAATATGAAAACTAACATGTGTGAGTTACCACGGTATAAAGGCACAGTGAAGACATTTATCAAAACAAGATCACCTCTCTGCTCCTGCCCAAGGCCTACCTTGGCAAGTTTGCCTCATGATAAAACTAAAACTCAACTTCACTGCATTTCTATCTCAGGATAGCTGTGTTAATTAACTTTTTTTATGGTGCAGATAAACTTTTACACTGTGTTTTTCAGCAAACTTTAAAGTGAAAATCCCATTTATAGCTTTGGAACTGGAGCTGGAAGATCATTTCTGCAAACTGAGTAATAAGAAATACTGATTACTTATCAATGGCCAGTGCAGAATCAATCAATTACTGGTCACTTCTTTCTTGACTTCTCATATTCCCCTTTTCATTCAAATGTTGTATTTTTGTTTTGGCTATGCTTAGCTGAATTAATGTTGCAAAGAATGAAAATTAACTCAGTAGACAATATTTTCTACAGTCTTTCATCTCTGGAAATGCTTTTAATTACTAGAATAGCTTACTCTTAATGTAGTGGGTTTATTGAACTCTAGACAATCTTACATTTCACCTGAGGCAGCACACTCACATTGAAGCGCTGGTGATAGAAGTTTGCTGCTGATATTGTAAGTAGTTTAGAACCAGATATAAGCACTGCTTTTATGAAAACCATTTTCCTAACGTGTCTCTTTAAAAACAGAAAGGTTGCAGGTGTGGATCCCAGACAGGATCATCAACCTGCTGAAGTAGCATCACTGGGACACCATAAGGACAGAAGAGACCTGGATTTTGACAAACTGTAAAACAGCAAAACACAGGAGAAGGAAAGAGATTAAATCATCCCTCTGCCTTAAGCAACAAGGACACCTCCTTCAATAACGAGATGTGGCCACATCTAATTGAAGATAGCTGACATTCTTCTGAAAACTTTCAGAATAATAACACCTGTGGAAGGAGAGGACAGGAAAATTAAACATTTTTTCCATGAGATGATGACCGGTAGCTAAATAAGAGTCTAAGAAAGAGTTTAAAGGCACAAAAACATGTTCTGGACATGTGAGCATGTGTGATGAAGATTATTATTTTAATGGTGCCACAATGGTGTCAAGGCTAGAGGGAAAAGACGTGTGATTTGTGCAGATCTTGGGAAAAAAAAGATGCAAAAAACCTGATGGTCATGAATGCAAATGTGAACTTCTGAAGGCTGCTTGTGTGAAAAAGTGAAGATTCCCCTTTGTCTCCAATGGGCAGTTATGGCATGACTTACCCAGGTAGCAGTTTCTGTGCTGTGTTACCTTGTTAAAGAATTTGAACAAGCTGGGCAATATTGAAGGTGTGCTTGGGTATTTAGGGCTTCTTCAAGAAGACCTGGTGGATGTTTCCTCAGTCTATGAGGGAAGCAGGGAAGAGGATCAATAGAGCAGCATATCCATGCATGCATCACATGCTGTGGAAACACAGCCCACGCTGTCGGGTGTAAGTGGCTTCCTGTCCTCAGTAGGATGGTCATGAGACCTCAGATTTCTAATTTGTGCCCTGTCATCTTGATCAGTTAATAAGTACTAATTAAGCCTTACAATCATAACAAACCTTACAGTTAAATACCAGGGGTGTGTTTGAGTTGGAGTGGGATGCAGCAGCTGGCAGCAAGCAAAACATTGCTGCTGTAACAGAAAAGCCATCTAATGAAACTCTGTAAAAAGAAAATTCTTTTAGATTATTTGCCTCCTCCATCACATCCTGTTTATGTTTTAATCACTTTCTCTAGGCTCATACTGACACTCCCTCTTGCTGTCTTACCACCAGATGGGCTTTAAGAAACTATTACTGTATTTGGAAGCACTTTTCTAGCTCTTCATAATTGCTTCTTGTAGTACTTAGATGTGTGATACAGAGATATCAGCCTCCACAGTCATACTTATTGCTAAAATTGAGCAGCATATAGCAGCTTGTTTGTTTGGGTTTTTTTACAGGAATATAAGTTATCCTAGATATTCCCCTGATTTTTTCCAAGTCACTATTTTCTCTGTTCATCCTACAATATGTAACAATCCTCATGTCCTGTTCCTTACTATGGATGCTCAGCAAAGGGTAGGAAGGATATTAATGTTAATCTGCATTCTCTGAATTGGCAAATTTCTGGTATGAAACCAAATTCTTCCCTCCCCTCCCCATGGTCCCCTGAGTCCTATGAAAGGGCCATTGAGGTAGACTATGAGTTTGCGGGCCCCAAGTTGGGCAACTCCCTGGGGGCTGCCCTGGCAGGGGAGACCCTCCTGGAACAGTTCTGTGTCAGGAACGAGAGATGTATTGGACTTTTTCAGTCTTCAGCTTCTGTTTATTGTTATCTTATCAAAACTTCAGCACACTGTCTGCACCAGATTCTGTGTGCAGGAAAACAAGCACAAAAATGGCTAACAATCTCTTGTTACAAGGTGTTTTAGGTCTAATCAAAAACTAAACTACCCAATTAAGAAGTGACACCTAAATTATTTTCCTTTCTAACCCAATAACTGACCCCTAAAGACCCACAATGCAGATTTTTTACCCAATTACAAGATACCACCTAAACCCAAGAAGAAGAAGGAAGAAGAAGGAAGAAAAATGAACTCAAGACAGCATCCTATATCCTCCATCTTGAACTCATCTATAACATACTAAAAATCCTAAAACCTAAATTTTGCGCCCATGTGACATACTACACTACTCTCTACAATCTCTACAATCTATTTCACACTTTTGTGGTTTCTAGTTTACCTTGAGGCTTTGGAAGTTTTCTCCATGAATGAGAGTCAAAGTCAGTGCTCCCTCCCCTGAGGGTCAGGACACCCCAGAGCAGCCAGACAAATAATCCCGGTGCCCTTGATTTCCACATCAGACAACCCTTGTTTCTTTAAACTTCAACCAAGGGTTCTTCAGCTGGGAATGTTACAGGGATGTAGGTGAACAGATTGCTCAAGGAAAGAATGGAATGTTATCTCTCTCATAAGACTTTTCTCCAGAAAGCATAGACACAGTATATGACCATTCCTTCTGGGTATAATTTGGTTCAACGGGATGGAAACTGATTTGTGACTCAGAATAACTTTATAAGCTCTAGGAGCTGGCAGTGATAATTTAGCAGTTTCAGGGAAAGGTATTGGTGCAACATTCCTTGATCACTAGCACGTCTCCAAAAAGGCCTGCTAGCCCCCTTTGGCACATAACTGCCATCAGGAGCTGAAAGGGCTTTCCCAAAGAGTATAAATGAACCTTGGCTGATGGTTCCTGAGAAAATAGCTTCTGTCCCTCCTGAGAGCCATGGCACCCCTACTATTGAGAAAACCACAATGTTCCCTTAAAGAGTGTTGAACAAATACAACTGTTGGGGTGATGTCATGCTTTTTTTGTGTGTTCACACAACTTCACAATTCAATGCCCTGTTCAGGAGCTCAAATAACATTTGGCTTGGGAAGCTTTCTGTGTAAATTAGCTCAGATTTGGAGGGATTTCTAGCACTTGTATTTCATTCTGACCTGAATGCCACTGCAGAAATGTTACAGGAAACACAAAAATTCAGGATAAAGTTTCATATTTACTATTGCTGTTACCAGGTGAGATTTGGAAAAGAATCCTAGGAGACAAAAATCACCTTCACACTGTGTTTGTGTGTCAGGTAAGACACGAGTAAGACTAGTATGTGGCAATCCATGGTATGTTTTTGCCTCAGAGGATGCCAGTTTCAGACATTTCCAGCTCTTTGTTCCTCTTCCATTCCAGGTCCCATCTCTGCACTGCTGTTCCTGCCTCCTCAGTCAGTCACACCAAGAGCAGTACCAGCTTAGCCAAAGGGGTGGCAGTAGGCAAGAAATCTTAATCTGTCTTTACTTCTGAAAAAAATGCATTGGCGAGTTATAGCCTTGAGAATTCAGCAATGAAACACTGATGAGTGGGTCTGTTGCTGAAGACAGAGTAAGTTACCATTGACTCTCTGCTAGTACAGCTGTGGGTTTTTATGGGATGTCACTAGTAGTAAAAAGTAGTGGCAAACCTTAATTTTTGTTATTCAGATCCTCAGCGATGGTCCTGAAATCACAAAGGCAGGTGGTTGGCTGAAGACAATAGTAATTACAACAGCAGTAACTGAGCACAGTACTAGACATTTGAAGAACTGGCTGCATGGTTGGGCTCAGAGTAGGTGGTTAAATGTTCACACTTCAGCTGGATACTGGTTACAGGTCCAGTTCCACAGGGATCTGCTCTGGGACCTACTTGTGATGTCTATCAGTAGCCAGGAGGATGTGAAGGAGTGTACCCTCAGCAAGTTTGGAGATGAAGCCTAACTGGTGGCACCAGTCAGTACCACTTGGCATGGACTAACCCCCTGTACCAGTATGGGCTAAGCCAGGGAGCAGCTCTTCTGGATAGGACCGGGTGCTCTGGTGGCTTTTAGGCCAAACATGATCCATCAGGGAGTCCTGGCAGGGAGAAAGGCTGCTGCATCCTCAGCTGTATCAACAGAGCTATATTCAACAGATCAAGGAAACCATTTATTTCCTCTGTGCAAGACTTTTAAGGCCTCTCCTAGAACAAGAGAGATGCTTCAGTCCCTTGATCATATTTATAGCCCTCCAATGGACCCACTCCAGGAGCTCCATTGTCTCTCTTGTCATGAGGAACACAGCACTCCAAATGTGCTGCACAAGAGCTGAGCGGAGAGGCAGGATACCAACTTTGACCTGTATTCCAGAATGTCATTGGCATTTTTGGCCCCAGGACACACCTCTGGCTTATGGATGGCTTGTGGCCCACCTGGGTGCCCAGGTCCTTTTCCACAGAGCTGCTTTCCAACAGGTCAGCCCCCAGCCTGATGCATAGGGTAATTCTTTCTCAGGTGCAGGATCCTGCTTTTGGTTTTTTTTTAATTTCAGACAGTTCTTCTCTGTCCTGTCTCCAAACAGGCTCAAACTACCTTATGAGTTATTCTGGAGTGACAAAAATTTCTTTAAAATGGAAAAGTGTATTTATAAAGGAACTAAAATGTGTAGTCTGCTACTAGGCTGTACTGTGCTATTTTTAGTATACTACTTTTAAAAATAACATTTTCAAAAATGCTAACACTATCTTGTAAAGAAAGAATTGCTTTCATATGCCATAAACACTGAAAATTCTTTGGACAAGATGTAGATTTTCCCTGCTCCTGACAGCAGCTATTCAGAGGGCACTGGGTGTAAGCCTAGGAGTTCATGAGTGGTTTTATGCCAATTCCTTGCCACAAAGGATTGATTCCACGCTTGTATAAGAGGCTAATGAGTCTTTGCTTAACAAAGAAAATTATCAAGATGAGATGAAAGTTTAATGCAATTCATTCTGCTTGGAAGAGTTCCCAATTTTTAGTGAGGTGCCTGAGTGGAAGAGAAGATGCATCACTTTGATCATGAATGATGTCTGAAATTGTCTGGAAATTTTGCAGAAGTTTTCTTGTCTTACCTGCTTGGAGCAACTTCTGTGGGCTGTGAAGTGGGATGGTGATAAAAAGCTTGAGGATGGTTTAGTGGGTAAGGTCGCATAGCAGAAAGAACAGGTGATTCCACCTGTGTTCCTGTGATCAGACAGTTCAGGTCTACCAAGGCCATCTTTTTTTGGTTGTCTGGAAGTCAGACTGCATTTTTCTGCAGTTCTCCAGCTCAACAGATTTATTTTCCAGAATTCCTTTTACTCCTTTCTTCCTAACCCTTACATAATGTACAAAGACACAGACAGCTCATACATTACTGCTTCCCAAAGTCCATGCTCTTCCCTCCATTTGTTTCCTATTTTGACTCACAGGGAAATGGTAGCTGACTTTCTCAGGGGAAAATAGTGTTCCCTGACCCTGGAGTTCCTAATGTTTTGACTAAAACATCAGGTTAGAGACACAGTTAAATCGTGTGTACTTTTCTTAGACGAGCTCAGACTCTGTGAGTCTTGGTGTGAGATTCATTAGGTCATATTCAAATGAATCTGTGCAAACCAGATCTGAAGCAAAACAATGAGCAACCATTTTCAGTCTGATGATGATGAGTTCACATAGATTGACTTTTCTTGATTGCCAGTTTCTAGTTTACTTGAATGCTAGTTACTTTCCTTCACTGAATGTGTGGATACAGCCCCATTTTTATGTTCACATCATCTCCATCAAGTTTGTCCTTAGCTGTAAGCTATTGCATTTCACTTACCTCCATACATGTTGCTTAGGTAGTCAAATAAGAAATGGTTTAAATTACAATCAACCTAACTCCTGAGAGAAAACATTCTTTCAAAATCTAGATATTTTTGTATAAACTAGTTGTGATTAAGAGATATTAATAAACCTATTAGAACCACTGTCTTGAGAAGATTGACAAATGCAACTCTTTTTAAACATGCTAAATGGAAAAACACTTTCAGAGAAAATAATTGTCAGTGAGGTCTAATATGTGATCCTGTTTTGTTCAAAATACACATATAGATAAATTATCTATCTGGAGAAATTTGTTCACAGATGTACAAAGTGAAAGAGCCATCCAGTCCAAATTGCTAGCATTAATTGTAGGCATCATATGAAATATGACTAGGAGTCACTGTTTCCCCAGCAACATTCTTGCAAAGGACAGCAATAAATCTTCATGGAGAGAAACAGGCATTATTCTTACAGAAATTTTTGTGCATGCAAACAATTTTGCCAAGGGCCTGGTGTGTACTTTGGGAAGTCTAAGGTCATTATGAAAAATAACAAAACAAAACTGTGTGGTAAAATTAGTGTGTGTCAGTGGAAGAATAATTTAAAGTCACTGGTATGTTTTATTGGAGCAAGGTACTTGTGTCCTCAAAATATTTAAAAACAAGAATGAACTGATTGGAGTAGACAATTCAGATATGCCTTCCAGGGAATAGCATTCCCTGAGTTGCTCTATAAGGGCTTCTAATTCTCTGGCTTGCTTCAGTTTTTTAAGCAGTGGTTGTCATGCATAAGCATAAAAATGCACCAGGCACAGACACCTCAGCTCTTTCTTGTTTCCCATGGGCACTGCCTAGCCCAGCTTCCTGAGCAGAGACAGAATTACTTTTGCAGAGGTGTTTGAAACCAATCTGAATGCTATTTAGTAAAAATGTCCTTGGTAATTTTCCAGAATGAATAGAAACATTATCTCAGGGAAATCCTCCCCTTCCATTCAGAAACTGTCTCTCTTCCAGTTGGCAAATACATCCTGTTCTCCCACCCTGCAGAACATCACCATGTCCTGGGATAATGGCAGCAAGTCCAAGTTTACATGGGAAAGATATACTGGGAAAGCAAGATGTGTATTTTTAGACATTACAAATGAGATTAAGCAGTAGGAGATGGGGAAGCGTTAAAAGTATGTGACCTCTCAAATCTCTGTGGACCAACCGCTTGGGAACCTTTGAGATGACAAGATACGCCACACTGTGAGCACATGTAACCCTGCTGTTGTTTCCCTTTGAATCTCTAGACTATTAATTCCTTAGAAAAATTTAATTTAAAAAAGGAAAACAAACCAACCCTTTCCAGAAATAGTAGTGCTATTTTTATTTTATTTTTCCAGAAGGGTATTTTTATCACTAATTTTTTAAAAAGTTTTTGTTGTTTCTTTCAAGGTGCCCTTGAGACTACAATGTTGTTGGCGGGGATACTAAAATGTGCTAGCATCAGAAAGAGGAGAACACACTAGATGCTGTTTCATGCCAGCACAAATCAGGCAAATGTTTTCCCTTTTGGCAGTTTTGGTGAAAATTGTGCAGGTAGGTGATCTCACACGTCTTTTATTTTGTGTGTGCTTTTAATGTAGATCATGCTGGCTGGAGTTTGGAAACAACAAATATTTTGAGAACCTTAGCTGAAAAGAAAGGATTTTCTTTTTCTCCACTCAGCTGAAAATACGAACTTGGCAGGGAGTAAAGTCATGCTTGGCCATATCACTCAGTCACTATTGAAACAGAAATGCCCTTTGGCAGAGTTCATCCAACAGTGTCACTGAGAAGGAGGGATCATCCTAGTGCAGACAGGACAGAAAGGACAGGATGAAAATAACATTTCCCAGCCCTTCTAACATTTTGCTCATGTCTTTTTTTGAGTTTTGTGCATTCCAAAGAGTAATGGGAATTACTTGTCTCCTTCAAATCTGTAGTTGAAATGCTGGGAATAAGATACCATATTTGGTAAGAATAGTTTTGATTCAAAATGAAAGTGAAGCCTCGTAAAAGTACCAGATTATCCAACTTCCACTATCATTATCTTAATTGCCCTTGAGTAATGTAAATAGCTTATGTGGACACATTATATATTTCATCAAATTTAAATTTTGGACCTTTTATGAATGTTTATTTAATTCATCAGGCATCTTAAGAATGCATAAAAAAATTCACTTAGTATCTGAATCGCAGTCTGAATAGAAATTATGATATCCAAACAACAAATCCAATCTCCAGTCTCACAGCCAGCTCCTGGCAAGATAAAACAGATAATTTTTCACAGACCCACTGAAGGGTACTGTAGCTAAATACGGGGATTCCTTTATGTAAATTTTAACTCAAGACCAGGGCCATGAGGAAAATTATGAGTTACTATTAATAATTACATTATTAATAAAACTAATTGTAATTCAATCAACAGCATTATAATGGAGAGGAAAATGAGCTGTACTGCTACTGTTGGAAATAAATCAAGCAACTGAAAGATGAAACACTTTTTCTGTAACTTTCTGGAGTCTGCTGCTAGTATCCCCTGTTCCTACAAGGTCACCCATCTGGTGGAAAAATTAGACATCTACAATGGGAGTCACCTCAACATCAACACTGAAAAAAACTTTTCGGTGTGTGGGCAGATGAGAAATCTATAGAGAAAGCAAGGGGGTCTAAAGAATCTGACAGGAGCCTTCCCCATTTGCGTCACTTCAGTTACAAAGTCATAGCACTGGCACCATATTCACTTTGGCTTGCTAACAATTATTCTCCTCCCTATTCCTAGCAGCTCCTGTACAGTCTAGATGGCACACAGGGCATGTTGTTGAGATTGCCTCCCTTATCAACATGGTAGCAAATGATATGCAACTTAGTTTACAAGAAACTCTAGCATCACTTTTTTTTTTCCTTTTTGTCTAATGCAGAAGAAAAAGGCAAAGCCACAGTTTCTCTCCTCATTTTTGTTTTCTGTTTATTCTTCCCTTTTCTCTCTCCTTGTTCTCTTTTTAAAAATGAAATCTGTTCCAAATAATGGCATTAATTGAGACACAGTTAACAACAAGATGTGGAAGAAGTATGTTTTGTTGAATAAGTGGAACAGGAAAACTATTTCTCTTGATTTAAAATTTTCAATATTTCAAGTTTAATTGGTAAAAAGATTATTTCTTGTAAATTATATCACTGAAGCCAATCTTATATGTCTTCCCTTAACTACCACTGGCTTCTGAAGGAGCTCTGTGTGTTATATTTTTTAGGACTGACTGTTTTACCCAGAGATGTAGAGGAAGTCACCTTGCAATTATTGGAGCTGAGCTAATCTGCAGCATCTGCCTGCAGACCTGCCTGTAAAGTGTGAGATCATATAGCGACATCAGTACACCCAAACTCAGATCATTAGACTATATACCTACAATTATATTCAATCACATACATAATATTAAATGCTACTTCAAAATATGTTCCAGAAAACTCTGTATTTTGCTTGACCTGGTAGGCCAAGCAGTGCCCAGCAGAGCGATCCCATGCACACACCGAGGATGGGCTGAGATGCCATGTAGACTCAGACAGACTGATCTTCCAGCCTGGTCCCTGCTCTGTGCTCCAGCCCCACTGCCTGCTTCCTGACTGACCCACAGCCTGGGCTCTGGAGTACACAGGTGTGAGGGCAGACAGGGCCCTGAGACTGAAGATGGAGCATTTCTGCTTCAAGTTCCTCACTTTGGGATCTCACCTTGTTTAGAATGTATCAGCGTGAATTTTTGGTGATAAGTTTTAACAGCATAGATGAATCTTTCCTGAAGAGGAAACTGATACCATGCTGTCGCCCTGGTTATCAAGAGTTTTCTAAAGCCTTCTGAGTTTACATTCTTGTAGAGAACTTTCTCACACAACTTTCTGTAAACAACCTATTGTTTTGCATTCTTTCATAGAGGCGGAGAAATCTGATGTACAGGTAGTTTGTCCAGTGTCGTTGGAGAGGTGGCATGTTCACCCTCCAATCCACTGGCATCTTTTGAGAACTATAAAAGATTGGAGTCAGAAAAAATAAATTATTCTCTTCATCGTGACCAAGGCTGTGGTGCGTCGTTTTTGCTTGTGTCATTTGGTGACACCATGCTTCATGCAAGTGCTATTGTGCATGAACTGTTACAATGCTGGAGTGGTTATATCTTTGTTTTGAAGGTCTTTGTCCCTGATGATGTTATTAATATATTGCTTTATTACCAATCCAAGAACACGTGGCCAAAACTAGGTCTTGTGCACCAATACTTACCTTACATTTTGCTTAATCTTTTGAATAATTCTACCACATTTCTCAATTTAATTTATACACTTGATGGTTTTCAGCACAGGAAATCTTTTTTCTTTGTGGTCTTGAAGGAATTTTGATTCCATAAAGGCGATGTGGTTTATCAAAATGAAACAAAGTGGAGAACTTTCTTGAGAGAATGGGCTATCTAACAAATGTAACTGTTTTGCTGGTACAAAAAAGACCCTACTGCCTGAAACCTTTTAAGATATTTTGGAGATACTTTACTACTGTATACCTCCAATATCTGTTATAGGCGCAAGACACGAGCAGGAACAGGAGAGGAAAACAAGCAAGCCATACCTGGAGAGCCTTTGAGAAGATTGAAGGGAGACTCACCAGGATGAAAGACAGCACAGGAAATGCTCCTCTGCAAAGTGCAGAGGCTGTGCTGGTTTGGGGACCCAGCCTACAAGTGAAAGGATGGCTGCTGTGTGTGGAGACGTGCCCAGACACAGTGTGGAGCAAGCAGGTGGCCTGAACATGCAGAGACACCAGTAAGGAGAGCAGCCACAGGGGTGCCCATGCCCCAGTGTAGTCTTTGCTGCCAGACAGCAACGCATTTAGTACCCTATCTAGTTAAAATCAGTCTAAGTCAGAGGTTGTGTGCTTTCTTGCTGCTCACTTGAATTCTAGGACTCATTAGGAAACAATTATTCCAGGGTGATTCAAGCAGAACTTAATCCAACTTTTCAAATGTGCATGGGGCAGCAGCAGTTTTAGATTCAGACTCCCTATCATGTAAATTATTAGGGTTTTTTTCTCAAATAATTGCCAGTTCGCATCTTTACCCATTATAAATCACTTAATTTTCCTGTGGTTGTGTCAGCTTATACCGCTGAAAATCCAGTCTGATGACATAATTGGAAATATGGGATAAAATGCTAATCTTCAAGAGTATCATAGTCTCTTCACACAGATGTTTCCATAGTAACATAACCATCATAATACAACCATGCTGAATGGGGTTTTAATGTGATTTATTTCCTCTTTTGTGATTTTTTTTTTTAAATGAAAGAATTTGTATGGAGACAGTATAGAAATAAGACTAATTGATCCACAAGTACAAGGAAGGATTTGACAAAGTAAACATGACTATGTGTCTAAGGGGGACGTATAGACCTCATGAAAGAGAAGTGGGAGTATGATCTCCCTCTAATATACATGTATTTTAGATTAAAAAACCTTGGCTCTATTCATGTAGATGTATAAAAAGCCTCCACCAAAAGTATTATACATTCTTTACAGGCATTACTTTTCTCACCAACCACAATAATGTATTGAAATGCTAAATCAGCTGCCTCTACCTCACCAGTCACAACCAGAGCCAACCTCCTGACATAATCACCCCAAGTCCGTGAACATCTCTGCATAAGCCTGTTCCCCAGTGTCTCTCTCGCAAATGCCAAAGTCCTTGATGAGTAGGACTAATGATGCCTGGTTTTCTAAAGCTTTGTGTCTCAGGTATACAGTGCCCTGCAATTTCTAACCAAAGCATTTTTTACATTTATGGTAGTCATGATAGCTCTTCTGTATGGATTCTCTGCCATTTAATACAAATTGGGCTCATTCATCTTCCAGTAGAAGAACTGATGTGGTCCTCTTCCACACCTTTTTTTGAAACATTTAGAAAATTTATATATTTTAGATCATTATTGTATCAAACTCCACCTTGTAAAAGATGGCTGAAATTGATGTGCTAAAAAGTTGTGAAATGCGAGTGGGCAGATGTGTACACTTGCTGTGAAGACATATATTTCTTCCTTATGAAAAAAAAATAAATGAACTTCACAATATATCCGAAAAATAAGAATCTAAAACTTTTGTAGGTTAATCATCTCATCTGTAAGATCCTTCACCAGTTGTGTGATGCCCTGTCCCAGATCTGATGTGCACTACAGTGTGCAGGGATGGTGGGATGACAGCCACTCGCTTGGAAAATGCTGAGAGCTGGAGGTTCTGTGCAGGAGAGGAGAAAGCACCTCTGAAGAGGGGAGCAGGACCCACCTAACCAGCTATTTAGATTTAACAGAAGAAATTAATTCTCTCCCTGCATGAAAGAATTGCTACCTTGTTTGGATATTTCACAGGGTAGAATGATTTTAGGAACGTTCTCCAACCACAAATGATTTATGAAGCACTTACTGTAACAGCTATGCAAATAAAAAACAATGTGAATAAACCAGTCATTATCAACAGCCACGTGTTGCTAGAGATAAGATGAGGACACATAAGTTTTCTAAAGCTGAATGTATTTAATTCAGATTTGTGTAGTCTCTTCAGTTTTACCTACTGTTGTAACTTCACTTGGGTTTTTACTGAAGCCTTGACTGATACCTTCAGACTAACTATCCATACTTTCCCATAGGAAAATCCAGGAGAAATTGCTGCTCTTCAAACCCTTGTGTGGTCTTTTCCTCACAGAAGTCTCTACCCTCTCTGTGGAGAGGAGTTGTGCCCTGTCATGAGCTCCCAAGCTGAACTCAGGGTGCTGCTGAGCACTTGGGGGCTTGTGCCACCCAAGCCATCCCAAAAGGTAGGACAATGAGGAACAAACCAAACCTGCCAGCACAGAGATCTTCATGCTCCTCCAGTGCTTCCCCTGAGGTGCTACCACAGTGAGCCAGGAAGCTGCACAACCCCAAGCACAGAGGACGTGCAGCCTCCTTGCAGCTCAGGCTTTCAGGGTTTAAAAATGACCCAGTTCCTAAATTTGATGCAAGTAAACAATAGCCTCTCTGCCAGCCCATCATGACTGAGACGGATTGGTTTTGTTCCTGAGCTGGTGGGTTGTTTTTTAACTCAAAGAGCACCAGAAAGAGGGAGTGGATGTGATGCTGGACAGTGCTCTGTCTCAGATGTGTTCTCAACATCACAGCTGGACCCTTATGAGGTGGCATAACACACCCTTCACATCTCTCTGAAGTTGAAATCTCACACAGACTTTCTGTCAAACCCTGAATACTCAGTTTTATGATGGCTTTATGTTTAGCACACATTTACAAAAAATCCAGATTTGGGACCGAACTGAAAATCAGATGTGCAGGTTGCAACACCCTATTAACCTGTGAGGATGCTGGTTTGGAACAGAGAAGTGTCTAAGCTCCCAAAGGGACAGCAGCAGCTCTCCAATAGGCCATATCCCTTCCAACAGCAGAATTTGCCCACTTGGACAGATGTGAGGCGTCTTCCAGACCTGCTCCAGAGCAAGCTGAAATCAGGCAGGTGATGGCATCACAAGCTAACTTAAAAATCAAGACATACTGTAAATCCAGGCTTGTAGACCTTGCCCATGGCAGGGATTAGGTGTCAGGTACAGGATATGAAGCCCTGATAAAATTTCCCTGTTTGGTCTAACTATTCCACATTACAGCTTTTGTTGAACCCTTCAAAACAACCTAAGCCAACAAAGCATTTTCCTCAGAAAGGTAAAAAGAATATAATTTTGCAAGTACAAAATGCAAAAAGCTTAATATTGAAGGGTGTCTGCATGACTAAGGAATTGTTTTGGTTTTAAGCCTAAAATTTAATAGACCATAAATCTAATAATATGGTCTACTGTCTTTAGACATTTTTAGAGAGAAATCACAATATTTATTTAGAAGTGTCATTTGTTGACTATGTTTATTGTTTTAGGTTTGGTTTTTCTCTGAATAGAATTTCACAACAAATTTTAGAATGTGCGTTTTCAGTGTTTATTGCTGCCAGCTGGATGACAGAATAGACAATATTATTACAGATTACAGGATCAATAATCCACGTGCTAAGAAGGATTTATGTAAGAGACCATAACAGCTTAATCTTCAATAAATAACAAGTAACACAGAACAGAAATAACAGACATTATCTAAATAGAAACAGCGTTTTCCTATACCAGAAAGGAAAATAATACATGTAATATTAAAATTAAAATACATTTTTAGAAAGGTAAATAGAATGCATAATCTTGATTTGTAAGAGGTTTAAGTACATATTTGCATGGGTTGAAATATGTTTTGAGGTCTGAAGATCAGAAGAAAAGGACCTTTTCTTGCACATTCTCTGCACATTTTATCTGCTTCCATGATAAAAAAAAAATTTCCTTTTTGCTGTTTGAAGCTCAAATCACAATCCCTGAGGGAATTCATGAGGCAGCAGAGGAGGTGAAAATAACCTCTACATTTGAATACTACAAAAGCCAAGACATCACAAAGGTATTTTGGAGCTGATGTTTCATTCAGGTATTTTTTTATTTCCCCCGCATTCCTTTTTATGTATGATAGTGTGCTTCCTCTTTTGCAGAGGGAATGTCAGTCTAAACACTGAACATCCAGGTTTTCATGGTTTATAAAAAGAAGTAAATTTGATCAAAACAGGGTTTTTTTCTTTTGCCTCGGAGATATAGCAGTAGCTTTGATTTCCTTAGTTACACGCATCGCTCTGGAAAGGTCATAGTCTAATTCTGGCTTCTATTCTGGAAACAGAAAAAATAATTATGATGTTTTTTTCACCTGTTTTCACAATCCAGCAACGGTTCCTTCTTTCTTTTACAGGAACAGCTACATCCTCCAGAGATTTGACTGGCATGTGACTAGTCAGTCAACAGGAAATTATTTACAGTTTGATTTTTAATTACTTCTGATAATGTGAAGGCCTGACAAATTGTAATCCAAGGATGAACCTCCCCCGCACTGGGAAAATTCAGATCATTTAACACTGTGTTGCCACTTCTTATTTACAAGCACACCAACCAAGCGAGGTTAAAATGTCTCTGTTTTTCTTTGGTTTGCTTTCCCATTCTGTGTGTATAGGAAACCCTTTGCATGGCTCAAAATAAAATGACAGCAGATGACACTTTGCAGATGACCTCCCCACACCTCAGGGACCGGCAGTGACCCAGAGGTCAAGAAACTGCCATCCACACGGGATATTGTGCTACTGTCCTGGGGGTGCAGAGAGCTGCAGGCTGCAACTCACTAACCCTTTCGGCCTTGGTCCAGCAGCACATTTAAGCATGTGCTTACCAGTAAACACCTGAGTTGGTGGCTTTGGCTGGATTATGAATGTCAGAGTGCTCTGTTGGAGGACAGCCAGAGCACTCAGCAGCATGCACTGATTTGAAGGGGGAAGAGTATGGAGAAAGTTCATATTTTTAATTGCTGGACTGATTTATTGCCTCCTGCAGTCAGTGGAAATATTCATTTCGTCTTAATGTGACAACACAAGGCTCCACATGATTAGCTATCTGAATCTGTGACTTTTCTGTCTTTTCTTGAAATGACATTTGCTGATAAAATCTGGGTCGTTCCACCATTTCACTAGTTTACCCTCTTCCTTCCTTTCAAATGGACTATGAATAGTACCAACAGCTGCCCACTTTACAGACTTAACAAAAGCATCATTATAGTAAACCTTGTCAAGGTAATTTCTTTCCTTGTTTTAGTTTCCTCTGTTCCTCTGAAACAATACGTCCAGCTTTGAACAGCAGTATGTTTGTAAATATTCTTTCAGAGAGCTGACAGACTGTGAGAGGTTTATAGTTCAGTAGGATACTCTGTGTGCATCTGGTTCTTCTTCTCAGGATATGACTACTGATGCAATTCATTCCCTGTTGATTATGTCATTGCTTCAGACAGCTGGTAATTAGGGTTGGAAAACCCAGTGATTCTTCCTGCTTGGAGAGTTCTGAGTTGAGTGATAATTTTGGGGATGGGACTACCTTTAGGAATTCTTCTGGTGCGGGTGTGCAGTGCCTTCCACTCATCTGTTGCCTGGAGGATTGAATTATCACCTTTTTTCTTTCACAGCAAAGGGTAAGAGGTCAGTCACCACTCTGTGGCTTCAAAGCAAAGGAAGAGATTTCTCTTTAGATGCTCGTATCTGCAGTGTACTCTTGCAGGACCCCAGAAGACACTTGCTGACCCCCAAATGGTGCTGCTGCCTTCCAGGTGTGTTGACAGCCCATCTGGCAGCCTTTGTCACTGCAGAAAAACAAGTTTTGTTCCCTCGGCCTCTTCCCTGTGGAATGCATATGCCTGGTGTTTGCTGTGGGCTGTGGGGCAGGTGTTTTGAGGAGCAATGTTCTCACCAAAGCCTCTGCTGCAGCTGAGCCAAGGTAGCCCATCTGCTTGGGGAATCCTGTAACACAGGAGGGAGCTCCGTGGCTTCCCCTGGAGTGGTCTTTACCACTGGAGCAAGGATGCTGCAGCCTCCCCTCTCTCAGAAAATCCCCTACATCTGGGAGCAAAGATGTCTGTGCTTCACCATGTGCCAGACTGCTGGTTCTCTCAGTCCTGGTGCCTGGAGCGCTGCCAGCCCAGCCTCCTGCCCTGTGTCCCTGTGCGTGTGGCCGTGAACGAGGGAGGCTTCACTCATGGGGTGGCAGCTTCTCCGTGTCGTGCTGGGACAGACCTCAGAGACAGCACTTCCAATGTCGGGCATTGCTCCCCTAAAACACATCCCAGAAACATGGGATAAGGTTAGATGCTTCTCTCTTTCCTTTTAGCAACCTGTAAAAGAAAGCTATCAAGCCTGTACCCCAGGCTGTGCTCAACCTTATAGGAACAATTGTTACAATTCATTTTAATAATAGCAGGCTTTTAGCTCATACTGATATTTTGGAAAAAAAAATTCATTTCACTCAAAAAAGTGAACAAGTGGTTCTGGTAGTTATTTTTTTTCTCTTCTTGTATGTTTTTTAATAATAGCATTATTTTCTGAATTAAGGCTAAATCATCCACAGCAATTTTAGTCCTCTGAAAGGTATTTTTGGTAAGCATGATAATTTCTCAAGCATCTTTACCTGTCTTTAGTCACTTCAGAAAACAATGCCCCCAGTTTGTTATGTGAATGCAGAAGAACAGCCAGAGCAGGTCAGAACAATAGTGCAGGTGACCCCATGATCTGTACAGTGAAGCCTGTACCTTGGCCCAGTACAAGGAGTTCCCTAGTGTTCCCAGAAATGCTTAAGAAAGGGAGTAGGAAATGTGAGTCATTCTTGGTTGCTGCTTCCTCCCTGCTGGTGCTGTGCCTGGCTGTCAGTGACTCAGGACTGGCCGAGCTGCGGCGGCTGCGAGCTTTAATGGCTCTCCTTGGTGCAGCCCTCATATAACCCTTCTCACATCCAGTTGGGTTTTGGCCTTGGCAGCATCCTGTAACAATAAGTTCCAGAGTTTAATTTCCACTGTGTGAAAGAGGACTTCCTCTATTTATTTTCTGCTTGCTGCCTGCGAATTTAAGAGGTGCTCTTAGTTTTGTGCTGAGGCAGGAGAGGGCAGCTATTCCCCACCTGCCATCTCCAGATCTTTTAGTATTTATGCACCTCAGTCATCCCACCTTGACTCCTTTCCGCAGCAATCCCAGCCTGTTTAGTATTCTCTGGCACCACCTAATCACAACACCTTCTGCATCTTATCTAGTTCTCCCTGTGCTCAGCCTTGTCCTGCTGTGAGGAAAAGAAAAATCTGCTTTTGCTTTCTGCAATATCCTTCTTCCCTTGCCCACTTTTGGAAGGCAATAATTCACAGGACATACCCCTGGGAAGTTTCCCAGGGATAGTGCAGGGCTGTTGGATGGACTGACTGGTCTTCCAGGGAAACTGAGTCCTGCTCTTTAGATCGCATGGTCTGCAAGGATCTCTCCAACAAAAACCCCTGGAGGGCTTTATTCCTTCCTAGCCCAATGACTTCTCAGTGGGAGACTTTCAGTTCCCAAAGCTTCCTCTCACCAGAAAGCATCCCAGCCAAGGAGGAATGTGAAGAGTGTTGGGAGCTGCTTGGTGTACACAGCAGACACCTGGTCACCCAGCTTTAGCTCAGCATCTGAGTGGAGAGCATTTTACTTTTCTAATTAGAAACTCTTTACTTTATTTATTAAAAGAAAAGAATTGGTGTCAAATTAAGCAAATTTGACTTAACTCTTGAGTTGAGTCTTGCCAGGCAGACTATTGCCCCAGAAAATCCTGTTGGGCACAGGGTTTCACAGCTTTCTCAGATGTGAGGAGAAATTTGAGGCTGAGACACCAAGTACAGCAGACCCAAATGCCAGGCCTGGAATCATTTTAACTCATTTGATAATATCAGGTCTCCTTCCTCTGTTATTTGTGCTGGATTTGCTCCATGGATTTCCATTGAGCCAAACATTCCTGGGGCTGGCAAAGGAGGCGAGGGATGGATTGGGCCCTTTGTGCTCAGTGGGCCGACAGCCAGCTGTTGAGAGGAGCTGAGGACCTGGTCAAGAGATGGCAGTGACATTTACTGCAGCAGAAAAGCTGGCTGCAGGCAGTTCTGCTTCCTTCACTGAAGGGACAGGATGGCTGGGCAAGCAGCTTTTGCAGGGGAAACAGAGCAGGAGGAGAACAAATAGCTTGTTTCTCTTCGACTTTCCATTTTCCTCATCTAAGTAATGATCTTCCACTTTTTCCCAGACAGGGTACTGCTTTGTCTGAAATGTTATTGCCAAATATCTATCTTAAATGTCACACAGACACACAGAGAATACAGTGAGTGCATATAAGCAGAGCCTTAGATGTGAAGGGGTGCTGAGGACCAGAATATGACAGTGGAACGACTCTCCTGGGGTGACGTGCAAACTCTGGTGTAAAGTGGAGCCATCTTCTTCTGCCAAGATATCTGAATGAGCATCTGTTGTTGCTGACTAAATAATGGTACAGATTGAATTAATCCTTGTGGCATGGGAGGTCTCAGTCAGAAACAATAGCATCAGTGGGAAGAGTTAATTCCTGGAATTGCGTTGCATATCACCCTGACCAACGTGCATTCAAGGCAAGCAGTGTGACAGGATGCTCTGTGGTACCTAATTCCTCCACCACTCCATTCTCCTTGCTGTCCCCTGCTTTAATTAAGTACCATTAATTAGTCACTGGTTAATGAGGACCCCATATCAACATGTCCAGCAAAATAATACAGCCAGAGCAAGGTCCATCCTTGCCACTTGAGCCCTGTGTGCCAGTCCATATGGAGCTGCATTGCGCTTGCAGCTGTTGATGAGGCAGCTGTGAGCCCATCCAACCCCCGTTCCTTTAAATAAGTCACATTTCTTTTGCTCCCTCTTCTGCTTCCACCACAACAATGAATGTCTGTGAGCAGATGCCTGAGGTCTCATTCTGCTCTTTGCCGTACAAATGGGAATAAGTATGGGTGAATCTTTCTGAGATATTTTTAAGCCCAAGTCAAGATAGAAGCCAAGTGGTATTTTCTAAGGCTTTGGGATATCAAAACCTCTAGAAGTTGGAGGATGTAGAAGAGAGAAAACGGAGATTTTCTAAGATATTTCCTATGGTTATTTCTGTGGATGTTATCTAAACTGCTTTACAGATTAGATTCAGCTGTGGGGTTTATTTTAAATGTAAGTGGATATATATTTTTATAATTTAAAATTTTCTCCATGTTTCTGAAAGTAAGGTAATCAATCTTTCAATTTTGCATTGAGACATGCTGGTCAGACCATTGACTATGGTTCATTTTGTACATTAGAAATATTTTAATCATAATATGTTAAACACTGGGTCCTCAGCCAGGCATAAAGTTCTCAGTGCACAGAGCTCAGTGAAGGACTTACAGCCTCAGTAGTAAGCAGGAGATGAATGCTGAGAGGGAGAAGATGGAAAGTTAATTGTTGTGAAATTGTGTTTATTTAAAATAGCACACAAAATTATGATGGATTATACACTTCTTTCAACTATTCATTAGTCAGCTTTTCCAATTACATCTGTCTTACGTGTGAAATATTGACTAATCCAAAAAGCAGTGTCAATGAAGGATCGTTAAAGAAAGTGGGATGTTCTGCCACATGATCAGGCTATTCCTGGCTACTATTTACTCAGTGTTTGCAGCAATCACTATGGCACAATGACTTCACATACAGAGTATCTCTCTTTTTTTTTTTTTTTTTTTTTTTTTTCTAGTTATTTATTTTCTGTTGTATGTGTTTGCTGCACAGTATCAATCCTAATTTAGGAATAGCCTTGTGTCACTTGAAATTATTCCAGTCTTTTATAAAACAAATTGAAAAACTGACAGAAATTCTTGGAACATCATAAAAATTTAATATTTGATTGCTTCGCTTCTGGTTTCCTCCATCTCGTCCTCCATATGCAATTCATAGCCACTGCATTATGGAACAAGATATAGGATGGTGGCTTTGAAAATAAAACTGTCTCTTCTATTGCAATAACTTATTATAGTTATTATTTGTTTTCTGCAACTTGGCTTTGAGAAAACCATCTTTTACTTGCAACCTTTTCCTGGGCTTTCTAGCTACAATGCACACTCCCCAAGAGACAAAGTGGCAGTGGTTCTGAGGAAGGAAAAACTGAAATTTCATTGAGTAGCTCTGGTGTCTTAGGTAATTTTTGAACTCTCTCTAGCTGGTATTTCTACAACAGTTTAATCCAAACCAGCTCTGGCACTGTCTTGAGACAATTCTCTCTATCTAATAATCCTGCCCTTTGAACCATTTCACCATCATACTCATAGGATTTCAAAGAGCATAGTCTTCATTCACTGGAAAGTAATAGTAACTTCACCTTTGCCTGATGGAGATCACTTCTCAATGTGAATTCTGATTATCTCTTTGTTGAAAATCTGTTGTCTTCTACTCAGGGTAACAGCCTTATTAGTCTGACAATTAAATGTTTAAACTAACCATGATAGCAGCATAAGTACTTCGATTCTGTACTGTAATTTATCATTTAGACTGGAACCCAGTCTAAATTATTACAAATAATCCAACCAGAGAGTCCAAGGTCTGGCCACAGTCTGTAAAATATCTCAAGGCTGTATGTAAAATCTGCCTGATGATCCAGTTTTACCTGAACTACAGCCAAAGGAAAAAAAAAAACCTTTCAAATGATTGTTTGAATTTGTAAAGACATTTTTGACAGCTAGGCTTGCATATTTTACAGTCAAGGTAAATATGGTAACATTTAAATTTGCCTTTATAAATATCCACAGATGCTGGATTTGAAGTTTACCCATGTGGATATTTATTCATCCAGTCAGTATAGAGAAATTATTTCTCTATATTCTTCTATTATTACTAGACTTCTGTGACCAATTAAAAGTAAACAGATTGACTAAGGACATCTGAAAAACAAATTTTTTGAGGATGCAAGTTTTTTGTTAACACAGTGTTGAAAGTAAACAATTTAAATGTGTTTTAAAGTTTTCTTTTTGCTGTTAATTATTCCCAAGGCATTAATCACAGTGATGTTTCCAATGTCCTTAAAGAGAGCTCTTTAACGAGGCTGCTTGTTCTATAGTCACTTTTGAAACTTAAAAGCTAAAGCAGTGATGAAGTATAACCTCATTGATTAATTACATTTATTATTTTATGCCTTCATACAAATGCTTAAAAAGCATTTCTGTATAAATACTACCTAGATTTAAATAATACCTATGCTAGCTATGCTCTATATTAGCTAAACTTCAATGTGAAACCATCAGGAGATTTGGAGTAAAAAGGCATTTCCTTATGTGAATAATTTGGTCTCTAAATACACCTGAACAAAGACTACTGAAATCTATCTGAATGGTTTCACAGTCAGTGCTTATCTGATGCTCAAAAGCTATATATGACATTCATTCCTATCAGTAGCACAGAGCTTCTAGGATGCCGGTGAAATGCGTTTTTGGGTGACATGGGTAATCTTTAATTTCTCTCTAGACTATAGAATTCCCTCATAATGCTGTAGTAGAAACATCTGCATCTCGATGTAAAGAAAATTATTACAATTTTTAGAACTTACGCATGCAGAGTTGTCCCCTCTTTCTTTTAAAGAATAAATTATTTCACATGCCACATAAATAGTAATGCATCTTTGGGCAAAAGTTATGTTTTTCTAAATTCAGCTACACATTATTATCTCTTTTTCTGTTTCTGAAAAGAGAAAACAAGGATCTGAAAATCCACCAGGGTTTCAGGCTGCTATGGTCCTGGTGGTTTAGAGCTGCCTTCACTAATGAAAAAAATTGATTGCCTTCTACATGCCCCACTTTTAAAACTATCCTTTATTTCAAACTTTTCAAGATGCTCATATTCCTATCAGTATCAAATGAAATTCCTACAATATAAGTAAAGTTTTTTGGAAATAATTTAAAGCAGAATAACACTTTGTTATTGAGAAAGCACATATTTCTGAAGAATAACACCTTTATTTTCATTTCCCTCAAAAAAGACAATGTGCAATACTTTCCTAACAATGACCATATTGGAGGTGGTTGACTATTTTTATAACACTCAGAATTGAGCTGTCACTGGCTCCTGCATAGTAGGAACAGCTAGACAGCCTCTGAATATTGCGAACACCTCTGTGCTAAAAATTACATGTACAGTATTCCCTATTGATGCTGATGGTTGGTGTTGACAGGAACTCCATGGTGAGTTACCTCAGGGCCTGTATGTCTTTCAGTCTGAGTATCCATTGTCTCCAGCCATTGCAAATGTATCTGTTAAACTTTTCTATTAAGAATATTTCACTACCAGAAATAATATCTGGGATGGAGATGGGGAAGAAGTCCTTTATGACAAATCTAAAACCCTTGTTTCACCTAAATCAGTCACTACTGCAACAGTAGTATATTTTAGATTTATCTCTCAGATTGGTGCTGGGGTTATAGTCAAATAAATAGTCTCAGATTCACCACTGTGAATGGCTTCTTTTAGTCTACTGTTCACATCTCTGACATCCTTCATTATAAAATCATACCCAAGCAGGTCAGCCCTGGAAGACAAATCATGTCAGCACAAAGCTGGTTTGTGAGCTCTGATTTATTGGCTTTGTTAGTCCTTCAGGTCTTGTGAATCTCCACACATTGTAATCTGCACTTTGAGACCAGTCTGCTCCGAAGGCTTGGATTTTTTTCCCTAATTAGAGCACAAGTAAGTTGTTTCTAAAATATTTGTGACAACATGAGATGAGTAATAAAAGACATGAGGTCTATTTCACCAGAACAATGCTAACAATGAACTGCAATGTCATATTGTCATATGTCATATGAGTTGATTTGAGCTCAGGTAGAAAAATTTTCTGTTGGGGTAAGATGAGATGCAACTATTGGTTTGCTGGGGTATCTTTGCTGTTGGGGTTTTGTAAGTTTATTGCATTTCTGTTTTAAGAGCCCTAGAAATTCACTTTAGTGAATTTACACAGCATTATTCCCTTTCACAGTGATTTTGCTGTTTCTCCATGTGCCAGTATCACAGCCTGTTTTATTGATGAAGCAGAGTCCATCTAAAGAAGCATTATCTTTTTGCACATGCTAGGATGTTTGTATTAGCTCCTTCATCTCATGTGCTATGATGAGGTGTAATCCAAAAGCTGGAGGTGTTTGTGTGGCGAGAAAAGCAAAACTGGTTACTGAAGTCCTTTACCTGCTATTAGTATATAGTCTTTCCCTGTCAGGTGACACAAATTAATCTCTGTCCCAGAGGTCTATCAGATAAAGCAGTTGGGAGAGGGTAGATGTGGCAGTGAGTTGCAGTTTGGAGACACCCTGCTGCAGAGGGTAACTCACTTTGACCAGAGTGACTTCAGGGGTCTCTGCTTCCACAGTGACACTTCACTGTGGCAGTGAGCCAATGGCTCACTCTCCCAGCGGAGCTTCACACGTGATTCTGCACTCTCAAAATCAAGGGGAGGTCTCTGACTCTCCTGGCTACAGGAGTCTCCCTTTGGCTCTGCTCTGGGCTCACATACACCCTTTGCCAGGTATTTTTCTTTGTACGCTGCATGATGGCATCCAAACCTTCCTGCAGTTTGCTGTGCCCAGAAGGGTGACGGAAGCCAAGCCATAGCAGACACTGAATGTGTTTTGAGAGCAGGAGTAACAAAAGGTCATGCAAGGAAGGAAAGAGTAAGTTCAGTGGATTCCAGTAGATACAACAAACATCAATACGAATACAAAAGCACACTGGGTTTAACAGCACAGCACTGTGAATTGTGAAGCTGTGTTTATTCCTTTGAATTCAAGCAGGAAGGAAGGGATTTTTGTGGCTCTGGCACAGGGCCAGATGGTTTGCCTTTCTCCAGCTTCCAGCTTTTGGAAACAGGAACTGACTTTTGCCAGCAGTGCCCCCTGCCCCTGCCTCTGGCTGGAGCTGCCCACATCCCATCTCCTATCACTCCACTCCCTGCCCTGGCAGCCACTCAGTGTCTCTCCTCCTTCAGCCCTCATGGTCACACAGGGCTGTTTCCAGGCCCACATCTCTGCAGAGGCTTGCACTGTAATGTGTGCCCTAACAAGTTGTGAGCATTTGAAATTGGCTGTGGAATGCAGAGAAAGTGGTCTCTCCTGGGTTCCTCAAGTAAATGAAATGTGCATTTTTCCAAATAAATACTTAAAAGACTTTGGACCTCAGGCAGGCAATTATTAAAGCGGCAATTTTTTCCCCACTTTTAACTCCTGATTAGAAACTGAGAGTTTATTTTTGAATTTTTAGAAATATCTAGGCATTGTGGTAGCCCTTTGCAGAATGGTAAATTTTGATTTCTGATAATTTCTGGAAAGTGACATTACCATTAATCCTGACTAGTACTGCTCAAGGATTTACAAACCACTTTTAGATACAAGCACAGCTCTGTAAATCCCCTAAGACAGAGCCATGGGTAATGGGAATATAGAGGTCATATGAGTAATGAAATGTGAGCTCTGCATCCTGTCAGGTGGTGTTACAGAGAGAGAAGAAAGGAAAATAATGGTGTTTTCATTCCTTTGAAAAAAAAAACACTTGAGGAGTGGGGAGACTACACTGTCCTCTGCAAGAAGTAAGAGATTTACCAGTATGGCCACATGACCATGTTAAATTGGCAACTGCATAGTGACAAGGAATGCTGAGAAATCCAAGCCTCCTCATTTGGGACTAAACTAATTTAAATCCCAAATGCAAAAAACCCTGTTGTTTAAGGAGAAAAAAATAGCAGTGTTGTGAGAGACAATAGCAGGCTATGCCTGACTTCTAATTGCTCCATTGCCCAAATTGTGGTTTTGAGTCTGTGGAGCAGATCACAGATGTTGGTGCTCCCTCTGTGTAGCACTCTGGGTGCACAAGGTGCACAAGGTACCAGGTAGGGAAAAGGGACAGCCCTCCAAACTACCCTGAAAAAGCCTGGTGTGGACAAAAATGCCATCAGGTCACTGCAGCCAAATGGTACTGCTTTGAGGTAGAGAACAGGAAGGCCAACTTTTTTTCTGAACAACACTACTCACGAAGTTTTTGCATCCTGATAAGATCAGGTGAGTAATGGTGTGTAAGGTCACTGTCACCAAAAGAAATAAAACTTCAGGGTGGTGACATCTTAGAGTGTGGTGAGGCTCTGCTGGAATAAGGGAGTGCAAAGTGACCTACGGGGAGAGCAGACTATTGCACACACTGCTGCCTCGGGCAGGTTCTCAGAAAAGAGGGGAAACAAAGCAACAGAGACAGCTAAAGAGCTGCCTCAGAAGTATGACTGGCCCAGCTCTCAACAGCAAGAGTACAACCCACATTTCTCTGTCTCTGGGCACCAGCAGCAGTATCTGCGCCATGCACATGTCCCATCCCAACCCCAGCAGCTGCACAGTTAACAGGACACAGCAAGGGCTGCTCTAAGGATGATTCACATGAGTGGGTTTTGTTTTCCTGCTTTGCTCTATGGAAGGACCCAGTTGCTTCTACCTATTCTTGTCTGGAGTGCCTTGAAAACTGCAACAGGGGAAACCAGGAGGGGTGGCCACAAAGGAGGCATGGATACCCCAGTGGTGGGAATCTTTCAAAGGACAAGTCCCACTGAAATACTCCATCAAGCCAGTGGTGCAGCCAAGAACAGATTCAAACATATTTTAGTGTGTGCATCATATAAATACCATCCTGCTGCTTGTGCTGTGCAGACTGAACAAGAAGTTCAAAGTGCAGGCCACTATGTAAGCACACTTTGTCTATGATGTAGTCAAGGACTGTAACTATTGTTTCTTTGGAAATAAACAATTAAATGGGTGGATTTAAATTTTTCCTTCCTCATCTCTGTGAGCATTTTGGGTTGTGGGTATAAAGCCTGAGATTTTTCTGAGTATTTTATTAAAATTTTCTCTCCTCATCAAGGTGTAAAAGGGTTAATTCTTGCTTCCTGCAGAACCAGTCAAGTCCGGAGGTTTGTCCAGCTCCACAATTAACACTTCAAAGTTTCTACTGGTCAGAGCTAACTGATAACAACCTGAATATGCTGGTACTTGGTAATTTATTATTCAAATTAAATATTTCAAAGGAATTTGGAATGGAACATGCCTTTGAAGCTATGGAAGGACCCCAGCTTAGGGTTACCATTTCAAAGAGATTTTTACACCACCTCTTAGATGCTGAAATGTCAGTGGTGGATAGGGAATTGATTTTCAAACTGACAAGATTGAATAGTGGGAACTGACTTAGCTGAAACAACACATTAGGTGTTTTGTAAAAGGCACTGTAAGACACCCTTGGAAAGGTGTTTTTAGCTGTAAGGATGAAGCAGAATGCCACTGAATTTACAGCCTATCCATTGGCTCTTGTTGTTTTGAAGCTGGTCGGAGACCAGATTAGAAAAAGAGATGCATTAGGTAAACTCAAAAAGATGAAAACCCGAGGAGAAATGGTTATTTTCAACCAGGTGCCCTCAAAAGTCACAGTTAGGTGTAGTTGTCCTCTTGAACCCCCTCAGTCATATCACGAACCTCAGCTATATCACTGCAAAGAAGGACTGTTAATATTAAGTGTCAAAAAAAAAAAAAGAAATATTAGTATTCAGATCTCAAGATTTAAAAATATTACTGCATTCAATTTTAGTCTTTATTTACAAAATTTAGCCTTTAAGTTTTACATTTTAAAGCTTTCCTCATACAGCCTCAACATTTTATTCAACTGTATCATAGCAGCTACAATCATGGACTAGGGTCCCTTTTTGATGAGCGCTGTATTAACCCAAAGCAAAATCAAGGCCTCATTTCCAAACACTCTTATAGCCACAAATCATAAAAACATTGCATGACCTGAGTGATTTTGAAAACTGAGACCCATTTTCATAATTTCTTAGATATTTATCTCCTATATCACATTGAAAGTTACTTAGTCTTGCAAAGCTAACTGGAAATCAGTCTAAGCAGCCTTTCAAATCTGAGCCTTGCCATCTGAGATCACCTGGCATCAAAACTGACATCTAAATTAAAAAAAATAAAACAAAAACCCAAAAACGTGACCAAGGCAAATGTAGTAGATAAATTATATAGAATATTACCAAGATGCTATCTCTGAAGAGACCCCAAAATTTCCACTACCTACCATGACTGTATAAGTGAACATACAGCGAGTATGTATTTAGGACAGAATGATCTTTAGCCTACCAAATTTAATTTGTCAATTCATTTGATCTTTTTATGTGAGATAGACTGCAATATTGCAGCTGCATGTTTGGTTAGTTTTTTTGTCCTGCTCCAGAAGCTGGTGGGGGGTGGGGTTTGTACTGGTGTAGGTGAGAAGCAATTCCCATGACTCAAGCCCTGTTGAATGAAAACCTCATGGCTTATGAACACAAGGATTTGGTTGTAGTGTTATAAAATGCAGACTTATTTTCCTCATCAGCCCATGAAGATGCAGATCAAAGAAGAAAATTGATGCTTTTTCTGTCTTGATGGCATGGCATGCTACAGTCAAAGATCAAAGGAGACTAATGTAAGGTGGAGGGTAGCAGCAGGCACCCTCTTAGAGATGCTGTTGAAATTATACTGACATGTGCTTCATCAGTCAGAATGGAAATCCACGTGTAGAGAAAAATGAAAGGTCAGCAGGTAACCTCCATTAATTGAACCCTCTGGGCAGTGACTGACAAAGGAGAAACCAGCATAATGCTTTCTGAGCATGCTATTTCCAACAAAATAAATCATTTGATGGATGTAGTTAATTTCCTACCCACTATGCAAAGATGCCCATGATGAAGTTCTCAATTCAAAAGTATTGCAGAAAAGGAGGACTGCCTTCTGGTAAACTGGTATAAAGTGAGCAGGTGACTTTTAAAGATTTAATCATTTTTGGTTTTGATTTTGGGGTTTTTTTTGCTATACTGTTTACTGGTTTGGTTTTGGTGGTTTGTTTTTGGTTTTGGGTTTTTTTTTTAGTTTGGTCTTGGTTTTTTTGCTTTGCCTTTTAAAATTTGTTTGTTTTGTTTTGTTTTTCTTAATTGTAAATAGAACAGTAGAAAATAATAGAATATAACCCACTCTAACCCATGCAGTCTGACCCTCTTCTCCTGGATTAGCACAAATGGAAAGCAAACACGAGTACAATGGATCAACTACATAAGCTTTTAGGTCCAGTTTCCATGTGGCTATAAGCTAGCACAAGTGTGGTCCTGAGGGAACATTGAATATGAGAGGATTCTGCTTGTAGTGACACAACTCTGAACACAGTGACACATCCAAGAACTGCTGTGGCATACTGGAAACAGCCTCAGTGATGGCCCTGGGACTCGGTGCTTGGCCTGTAAATTGTCAGTACTCAGCAGCCCTGTCCTTGGTTCAGTGACCACCAGTCCCAGCTGCTGCAGAGCTGGAGAGCCCAGAGGGGCCGTAGCTGTCTCTTCGGTTTGCTGCCATCATTGTAAGGCCAGCCAGGCTACCCAGAGGCTCTACAAAACATTGAGATCTGCCAGTGCTGCAGATGGGTAAGTGCACTTCCAGGGATGATCTAAACTCCAGGGAGACAATAATATTTCATTGGAAATACCAGGACTTATGTAGTACTGGCCTGAAAGGAGTTGCTACAGACAGACAACTAGTATTTGTTGACTTTGGTTCACTTTGGGGCTGCTCAGTAAACAAAATCCAACCCCACATCAGTTTCAAATTGCCTAATGGGTATAGATTCATGCATTTTTTTCATAGATAAGTGAACTATACCAGCATAATCAGACAACCCTATCCCCACTATGGGGGTTGCATCACATAAAACACAGTAAAATTAGAGCAGCACATCCTTGTCTAGGGCCAAAGCCCAAGAAGTAATTTCAACAGGCTATAGCAAGTACAGCTGGTTAGATTTCTGAATTGTTTTAAGCAAGAAAATTTCAATCAGTGGTTATTTCACATAAATTGTTCATGGTGATAATTGTTCTGACATTTTCTGTTTGTCATTCATGATACAGGAGTGTCAGGCTGTCTGCTCCAGGGACTTATTTCTCCCAAAGAGTTCATCTTCATTGGCTTCCCTGGAAGCTAAAGTCAATATAACAGCAGGGAAAATATGTTCTCAGATTGTATTACTAGAATTTTTATAAAAAGGAATGACTGATGTAGAGCTATGAAAATAATTGATTTTTCAGTATGGCGGTTAAACCAAAAAATTGAGAGAAAAAATAGTATAGTCCATCTCAGCTCAATTTGTTGGTTTTTTTCTTCCCTGCTTTTTTTTTTTTCTTTTTTTTTTTTTTTTTTTTTTTTTTTTTTTTGTCTGTGAGATGAGGAAAATATTGCATTTAACTTCAGACAAAGCTATTCTATTCTGAGCCAGGTTGTTTCTAATGAAAATTATTTGTTGGAATAGGTAGGACAGATTTAACCATTTAATCGTCACCTACACAACAGATGAGGAAATGCAAACATACCTCCTATAAAAGGTCCTGCCAGGTAGGACATTCCTTTCAGACATGATGCTGCAGAACCCTCCTCTGCCCATCTCTGAGACCCATCTCTGCAAGTTCCTCATCCATCCCAGGAAGAAGCAAGAGATGGACCCTCCAGAGAGGACACATGGTGGTGCAGCATCTGCCTCGACTCATCTTCAAACCTAATTGGCAAAAGAGGCATGGAAGAGATTAAACCTGGCTACCTTGGCTGATAGGGAACATCTTTTTCCAGGGTAGGCAGCTAGTCTTTCAGGGACCAGCTCTGGATTTAAACCTCGGCTTCCTAGGATCATGTCTGGCCATTGATTTCAGCACAAATTTGATGAGATCAGCTTTGTTTAGAAAGACAAATTGGTGTTTTTCACAAAGAGATGATCAGCTATTTTCATGACAGCCCTTTGCTAGGACAGGTGCTTTTCCATGGACTTTAATGGGAATGACCTTGTATACATTTCTGTAGATAAATCAGTGAGAAAGGGTAGGGATAGCCTTAGATGTGCTTATAAAAATTTTTACAAGTTCTGATTGTTCTGGAGTTTTTGCTCCTGATACAGTTGAAAACTATATTGATTGTCTCTGTTTAATTAGATTGAGAACTGAGGCTGCCATGACATATGTAGGTGAGCCAGTTTATGACCTGAATGGTAGCAAAGTGGAGGGGAAAGTCTCAGTTCCCCTCCTTCACACCCTGGTTTTCTTTACTCACACGACCCAGCTGTCTCTGGGGCTGACTGAAATGTGGGAGCTCACAGATGAGCTAACGCTTCATTCACCTGCAAAAAATCAAAAGGCCACCTTTTCTGCTGGGATCATTTTGAGCTGGGTTAAAAAGTGAAACAGTTGCTGGAGTGGCCCAGACAAGCACTTCTCCCCATGCCTGGTGGGCTGAAGGACTGTGACTGCTCTACGCTGGTGCTGCTGTGTCAGGACTCCTGTTTGCTTTCCAGACTCAATGGATTTTGCAGTGTTGCAAGAGTGCTTATCTTCTTGGTAACTGATTCTTGCTCTTAAACCATTGTTCAAGGTGGAGAGGTTCCTTCTGGGTACTTTTGTGGAGCTAGTTAAACCTCCCAAAGGGCAGTTTTCCTTATTGCTGTGCCTGTGAATCATGCTGTGCTCAATGTGCAGGCATGCTCATTTTGACAAAACAGGAGATAATTCACTGCTAGATTGGTCTTCAAAATGAATGTGAGTAGTCTTGTGATACTGTATATTAGATATGATTATAGGCATGGCTGTACTTGTTCAGGAAAGGAATTTGTTCCCAAAGAGATAGATGCATAGGAAAATACCTTCCTATTTTCCTGCCCTATGTTTTGTTTAATAATAAGGGATGAATAGAGTTTAATAAAGGGAATGAAAGCAGCTGTGTTGCAATTAGAAGGCGTAATTAGTATTTGCCCAGAAGTCTGAACATACAAATATACTGGGTAAGGAGATGGCTCAATTGAACAAAAATGAGTGGTTTGTGGTTGGTGCTTCAAAAATCCAGTTCCTACTGTGCAGTTAATGTTAAGCTAGTACAGTGCACTGGAAATATAATCTCTTGCAAATCACTTTCTGGATCTGAAAGTAGTCAATTATCTGTGACTGATTACTGTCTTAGGGCCAGAAAAGTACCAGACACCTGCTATTTCCATTCAAGCCACTGAGAATTGTTGGTGCCCTTCTTACTGTTAGATCATTCATGCTCTCAACATATTCAAATTTGGCATTGTAGTGTATTGTTAAAATGAGGACAAGCACTGACTTCCCAGTAACAACTGTCCCTAATGATGCCCTTATTCTAGGTTTGAGATAAGAGCAGTTCAAATACCCCTCTGTTTGACTGCCAGTTTTACACAATTTACTGATTTAGCATGAGACCAAGGCCAGTGCAGTTTTATTTACTATTGTGCATTCAAATTATCCCTCTAAAAGATTTACTGATTTAATTAGTATTTTTGAGAGTATGCAGAGAAAGGATGAGAAGATTAAAATGGTTACAGGCTAGCTGCATTGCAAAGACATTTTCAGATCTGATCTGAAATGAGATGGAGACATTTGAGAGGGCTGTTGCTGATGCAAGAAACCTCAGAGGAGAGCAATCAATAGGGGTGAGACTCTGCTCTGGGATTGCTAACAAAGCTGTGCTCTCACTCTGCACAGAAATGGGTTTGCCTTCTGCTCCTGATAATCTCATGTAACTTCTGTTACTAAGCAGGGAGGGTGTCAACATGCTAACTGTCAGCTGGAAAAATTAAGTATCTCTCTTTGTAATCTGATTAATAAGGAAATACTTTGAGAGTGGATTAATCAGACGGTGAGGTAGAATTGTTAAATAAAAGCATCATTACTAGTTTCAGGATGATTTAAATAATTGCCATAGCTATTAACAGTGCAGTAACTGAAGTGTTTTAGAACAGGGAAAATCTGGTCCACAGATGGATTTTCTTCAAGTCTCTGCCAAGCTTGAAAAAGCTGGCAGGATGGAATGTGGATATAGACATGAATTAATTTCATCTAAGGTTGTGAGAACATGGCAAGAGAACACAGGGAAAGGCCAGACTAGTTAATGTATGGGTACAGAGAAGAACTCTGATGTTCAAAGTGTCAAGGTGTTCATTACTGCAAAAACTCAACAGATCTGTCTTATGACAGCAGCATGCAATAGAAGAGCCTCTTAATCTAACCTTAATTTAAAAGTAAAATGGCAGAGCTCTCTTTCTGTGGTCTGATGCTCTTGTGAAGCTGGGTGAACACCTGTGAGAAATCTCCAAGGGAAGATTAACTGTGAGAGAAACCTGTAGTGAAGGCTGGAAAGCCAGACAATGCCAATGCAGCATCTCTCATTTGTCCAGAACGCTTACTAAACTTTCCCCAAATCCAGAGGTCCCCAAATCCAGCAGAATACAGTTTAAGATATTTGCTTTTATGAATTTTATTGCTTTGCATTAAAAAAAAAAGAAAAGGTTTACCATAACTGTTTAATAGGGTATCAGTAAGCACATTCATATGTATGACCTTTCCTTTGGATGCTTCTCCCAGTTTGTAATTTTTCTTGAGCTATTTCTTTCCTTTCTAGGAAAAGTGAGTGAAATATTTTATTTTGCCAAAACTTTAGTAAGAGTAGGGAAAATTGTTTCCATCTCTTAGACCATTCAGTAAGCTTCTCAGAAGAGACACTACCCAGAACAGTTCAACTGGAAAATCTTAAGCATGTTTCTGTTTCACGTCTTCATATTTTGTCAAGTTTTCTCATTTCCTTCAACCTCAGAGGGATGGGCACGGATATTCCCTTCTTCACTCTCACAAAATACTCTGGCTGCAGCAGAACAGTGACCAAAAGGCTTCATCAACACAAGGCAGATACCATTCATTTCCTTGGAGGTCTGTTTTGATTCTCATCCCCAAGTGGCCAGGCCAGAGCTCTGAACCCTTTCAGTCCCTTCAGCCACCAATGCAGAGTACCCCTGGTTCCCTGACTCCCATGGTAGCACATGCTACCCATCAGCAGGCACCTGCCTTCCCCCTGATGGAAACTACTGTAACTGCATTGCAGTTTCCAACCAGTTGGACCTAAGAAGGTGGTTAGTAGGGTGGAAAATATTCCTCTAATTTCTTTGCCCTCTAAACCAAGAATGGCTCTGGTGCTGTGCTCAAGAATGGATCGCCCTGCATGTAAGTAGCAGCTTTAAAACTTGGCCTGTGGTATGTCCAGGTCACGTTGACTGGGGCACTTAGGTCTTTATGCAGACTAGGACAACCCAGGCAGACCTACAAAAGCTGTCCAAAAAGTGCTTCTAGAGAGAAGAGATGCAGATGGGAGGTGGCACCTGCTGGGCTTTCAGCTCAGGGTTTCTGCACTTCCCACTTTCTATCTGTGGGGTATGGCCCAGGCACAGCATCTTGTTGAACAGAGAAAGGAACACTGATTGCAGGCTCCATACCTGTGGGTATGGCCATCTACAAAACACTCTCTTGGGCTAGAAACTGAAGAGCCACAGAATGTTTATCAGTATTTTAGGAGTCAGATAATGGATTTCCCCTAGGCCCCCAATAGTGGTGGATAGTTGCAGGGCAGCTGTGTTGCTATTATAGTTTGTGTGCTGGTGTATCAGTGGTGGAAGATTTAATGAGAATGCCATTCCTCTTCAAAAAGAATTATACATTGGATGCTGCCTTTTGAACTGGGAAGAGGGGATTAGGAAGTAAGTGTGGAGTCAGAATCAACATCCCCAGTTTTATTACTGACATACCTGGCAGCCTCATTTCTCTCAGCTCTAAAATGAATATACATCTGTCCCCAGTTGTATATCAGGCACTTTGTCCTTTTAGTTCAGGAGAGGAAAAATCCCTATGTTTCTCTGTGACATGGCTGTATTGTCCATGAGTTACCCAGGTTAGTAAGGCTGCATTTGTTCTGTGGTAAGAACAAATGTACACATGCAGAAATATTGACTAGATTCTTTTTTTTTGTAAAGAGTATGATATTTCACTGCTTTCATTTTATTGTATTTCATCTAGAGTTTTTACAGCTTCATGAAATTCAGACATTGGGGAATTCCATATTATTAAAATCAGAACCTCTTAAAAATGTAATCACCAAAAAACTACTAGAGACTTGCAAATCCTCCATAAATATTACCACCAGATTCCTGCTGTCTCAAATTGGTTGTCTCTTTCCACACCAATCAGGCCAGGAATTCCTGGTGACACCAGCATTTCAAACCTGGCATTTGACACTTTTTTCTGTAATCCCCATTAGTTAAAAGGAGATGCACAATGTCTCTGCCATTAGCAGAGACAGAGCAGTAGCTTTGCTTTGTTGATGGAGCTTTGATGACCTAAAGGCTTATAGCCAAGCCAGTTGATAATAGATGGGGCAGAGGAATCGTTCAATATCTGTGCATGCAGTCAGGAATAGATGTAGATATTCAGTCTGGCTTCTTTCCCCTTCAAGATGCAGAGTGCCTCTTCCAAATGCTGAGAGCTTCCACATTGCAGTAGTGCTGTCATGTGTCTGGGTGGGCTGAGGACCCCACCAGAGCACTGTGGGGTGGCCACGCTGTCTGCACCTCCTCCAGTCCCCAGCTCAGAAGCAGTGGGGTGTGAACACCCCCAGCCTGGGGGCAAACAGCCTTATAAGATCCATGTCATGCTGTATAACCTTTAATTTGCTGGAGGCCACATTTCTTACACAGCAATTGGGAAGATTCTTGTTGGACATGGTTTTTATTATTTCAGAGCTAACATCTGTTTTTAAGTGCACATCCAGTGTCAGTGTCTAACTGTGCTAGAGGTCATAGTGTGTATAATTTCCACATTGTCTGAATATAGGGATACACTGAACTGATTTAAGTATTGCCTCCCCATGGCTGAGTTCCTGGCTAACCAGACTTTTTTAAGGTTGCAAGAACATTGGTAACTTCAGAATACTCTTGCAACAATTTCTAGTGAATCAACAAGTAACAGGCAGGACAATTTAATAAAATAATTGTTGGATAATATTTTGTCTCCCTGTCTATTTAAATATAACCTGCTTGTCAGATATCCAGTCTACTCTATGCAGTCTCTTTACTTGTCAATGTACAAAACACTGGGCATGTAGCGTGAGAATAAGAGCATGACCCCCACTGTGGTCATTGTTCTGCAATACTTTTGTCACTGACAGGGTTTGAGTGAAGCTGAGTTTATTAAAGCACAGAATTTTATTGTATTCAGGCAAATACTTTCTACACCCCCCCCCCAAACAAAGCAAAACAAACTCCATGAAAAGCTGAGCCGCCACATAAGGAACTTTTACTCCATCAGGAAATTCTGATGATGGCAAACTCTGCTTTTACTGCTTTTTCATGTAGAGATGAAGAAATATAGATGCTGAAACTTAATCAAGGTATTTTAAATAAGCTGAAATAAAGCTGTGTAAATGAGGTCAGGACTGCATCTTACTTTTCCTTTAATTTCTAGAAGGAGGAAAACTGCCCAGCATTATGTCACTTGCAAGGAACATTTAGTCCAAGTGCTACTGATTACATCTTCTATTCTTGTAGAGCTCCTCAAAACATTAAGGTTTCCATTATAAGATAAAACCAAATCTAGTTGTCTTGAATTGGGATTTTTCAGAAGGAAAAAAAAACCCGACTGTTGACTCCTTTGGTTCTAAACCAGTAGATAAAAATATCTTGCATCAAACTCATTTACAGGGTAAAGTTGGAAAGATGTCCAGTGGAATCGAGGGAGAAATTTTGCCAGAAAGAAGCACTTCAAAACCAGAAGAGTTAGAATATAGTTGCTGTAGAGTGGAAATAAATAATCAAGCAAGATCAAAAGTGTCAAAACCCAACAAGCTAGGTGCTGAGAAGAAGCTGTTAGGAAACATCATTTATTTTCCCATGCAGCTTATTGAAAGGTGGCTTACAAGTTTTGCAGGGTGTCTGAGGAGTGTGATCTCTTAAGCTGCTCTGGCCACTCTTTCATAAAAGGTGGTGTTGGTCTTGCTGTCCTCTCATTCCTCAAGCCCTAAGGAGGTTTACAGTAACCAGCAAGGACCAGCATGCAGAGGGGACAAAAGAAGGGTGTCTGAAGGTGGCACACAGTACTGACAGAGGAGCTGCTGTGGCAGCATGAATCAGGGCTTTCTCTGGCCCTGGCAAGTTACCCTCCCTTGCAATATTACTGCAGCCCTTCCAGTACAGAAGCTGATATATTCCTGTGTGCAGTGCCCATCATGGAGCATGGACCCTGATGGTGTCTCTCAATGTTGCTGTGAATAAGCACAGTCAGAGATGCTCCCCCAAAAAAGCAGCAGTGGGTACTTGTGATGCTGGCCTTGGCAACGTCTTGCACGATGCAGTAACTATGTAAAGATGCTCTGAGATGAAGTTTCCCAGCGTCCTGGTCTGGAATTTATGGAAATGTGTATTTTTTGCAACACTGAAAGCTTCTCCCCAAGTTGATTCGCTTGCATCCTCTGCTCAGTCTTTGCTATTATTTTTTTCTTCTTCTTCTATCTTCATCTGAGTGTATTTAACTGAGGAAGAAAGGGTGCAATTGTTATGGTTAGTGAGCCCTAGCTCTTTCTCCAGAGGTGATCCTCCAGATGTTTTTCCTTGCAAACATTATGTAGGGAATATAATTTGTCTTCCTCCATCTCTCCTGCTCTTAAGAAAAAGGTCCTGCTCCGGGGATGTGGCAGTACTATATAGAGTCATTACAGCTGCGATGGCCTAAGGGTACATGCAGTGAAAGGTATGTCAGGCATGGTAATCTGTTTTCTTGAGCCAGCCAGTGTAAATTGCAGAAATTAGAAGCCTTTGGGTGCAGAGGACCTTTTCCTGAGGGTTTATTTACAGGGGCAGCCATTAGTTACCCAGGAGACACGTTGCTCTCGCTCTCTCTTTCTCTGTCTCAACCAGCTGTGCTGTGTTACCTGATACATCAGTAATCACCAAGCTAGCTTTGCACTGTCTGGTCACCTTTTGTTCTTGGTTCCCAGGGACATACACCTACCACAAGTGTGAGTAGGTGAGGATCTGACATTTCACCCTATTGATAAATGCAACCTTCTCTCTTGGGGGACACAAAAATAACAGTATGGAAGCACCAGAGAATTAGTAGTATTCAGAACATGCTGAATAGAGACATTCACATCATGGAAGCATAAACAAAATACAAAATACACCACAGCATTAGGGTAGGTGACAGATATCTGAGGTCCGTGCATCTGAGGCCTGATTCCCTAACAGAGGCTCATTTGGGATGTCTTAAGTGTCTGTAAAGCAGCTGAGCTAATTGCCTTGGGTTCCCCCTGCAACTAGAAAGAGCACACATCTCAAGGGTGTGATTAATCTCACCTATAATAGGTCAGTGTAATAGTAGGTCAGATGAATCCTTCCCTGGAAATATTTGTTCCTCTCTGCTATAAAAAGGAGTCAGAGTGACTAATGCAGGTACCAGTGCCTGCTTAGTTTGCAGTTACAGGAATCCTGCCCCCCTCCCGGCCCAGCTTGGCCTGTAGCCAAAGCACACTTAAATTGCTGCCTAAACTTAAAAGTGTATTTGAGGTTACTCTTGAATTTGTCTTGTGGGTAAAGTGTTTTCATTAATGCTGGAAGGCAGAAAGATGGAAGGAGGCTCGGGTTGTTTTTTCTCCCCTGTTCAAAGGTAGAGTAAATGCTTGAGAAACAGAAAGACAAAAAAAAAAAAACCCAAACAAACAAAACAAACAAACAAAAAAACCAAACAAAAAAAACCACCTCAGGACTGATGGTATAGGCTTGGAAAAGTCAAACTGGGAGCACTTGCTACAACTGAGAGCTGGTAGAAAGATGTTTGTAAATAGGTGTGACTGCATCAGAGGAGGACAGCTGACAAATTCTTCTTCCTCACAGAAGGGACCTAATGGGGACTACCCACACCTGTTGGTGCGAGCAGCTGTCACACATCTGACCATAATGCACAAGTTCAGCCCACAGAACTTCTTACAGTCCATCCCATAGATTCCCAACCAGGCTGGGATTCACCAGTTTTAATTGACCTGGAGGGGTTTTTTTTCAGTGACTCTCTCAAAATTAGTCTGCTTTCTCCTCCATGGCAAAATAAAATTGTTGGGTTTGCCATGCAGTAGCTGCATCTGGTTATTCTGTTGCCAAAGCCAAGCGGGGCCAGGAAACTGTGGTATGACTGTAAGGTTAGAAAGGCAGATGGAAACACAGGCAGAGCTTATGGTTTTGATTAACATGATGGCCCTGGTGTAGGGGCAGGCACTGGTACCTTTCAGGAGCCTGGAACAGAAGAGCTAACTTGTGCTTGGTTTCATTACACAAGCAAAACCAGTTTACCCCAGGCTGTCCAGAGGAATTGCTCCTCTGAGGAGCTGTGAAGTTCTGGTGACAGAACCAGCACTAGGGACCTCTGCTTTTGGGGTCCACAAAAGAGGATGCTCATCATGATGAGAGGTTTGGATGGGCTTTACAGGGAAAAAGGTGGTTCTGCTACCCTGGTGCTGTGTAGGTTTCAGCAGTGACAGTGGTAGGTTTTCCAGGGCCTCTGGAGCACTTGGTTTAGCTGTATGCTGCACTGCTGTAACTCTTCTTTTGGAAAGAAACCGCCTTCATTCTTCCGTTCCTTTGAATCTCCTTCTGACTGTTAGGCACTGCTACCCTCCCTTAGAGCATTAAAGGACAAAATGGTGTGTACCCTTGGGACATGAGATAAACTGGTAAAAGCCACCTGTCCTTGCTGAACATGCTTATTCTGCACCAAACCGCGGGCAATTTGACAGAGAGGAGAAGATTGAGGAGTTGAGGCAATTCTGCAGTTAATGCACTTTGAGAGATCAACAGCAGATAAAGCACTGCCCCTCCCATCACAATGCCATGTTTAGTAGAGATTATGAGAGCTCTACTTTCAGTTTGCCTTGTTTTGAGCAAACCTTCAGGCTGGGTTTCAGCCTTATCTGTTGATAAGCACAGTTCAATTCATGGGCCAGTCCCAACTGCCTCAGAGGGGCGGGTGTGTTTTGCCACTTGGGAATAGATTGCTGTTCTTAGGGTTCAGTTTTTCACATGAACAAATCTGTGTCTCAAATATGGCTTTTGTAGCAAAGAGAATATGGAAAAATAAAAAAGCCCAAAGAAATACATTGATCAAGTGAGTACCCTGAGTTATTTGTATCTGGATTGTCATATTTATATCTGGCTTATTGTATAAAGCCATTGCTAATTTTCTATAATTTTCCCACAGGGTTAAAATAATTAAATCCAAAAGAATGATGTCCAAAAGCAACTGTGTGAGGACAGATGCCAGGAGTAAGAGGCACAATGTGTATTAACTCCACATAAATCTATATGCTGTTTGAATCTGAGTCAGACCACCATAAAAGAGCTGAAACGTGGCATCACATGAGGGATGTAAAGGTAATTTACCCTGCTTTACTCATGAGGAAAGTAGGAAAAATCACCCTCCCATTTATTTGAGGTGTTAGGAATTATTTGCTCAATAAAACCACCTATCCGCTCTATTTATACATGGAGTAAATGGAAAGGGAGAGAGATGGTATCTAACCAGGAACTGGAACTGGAAAAAAGGTAAAACCTGAAAAACAGCAGTCAGTCTACTCTCTCCAACACCCAGGTTTCTAGAATGAATGGTTGCAAATAGACAGTTTAAAAAAAAAAGACAAAGCATTGTCTGTTTACCTCTGGCATTATCCTCCAGCACTGGGAGAGAAAGAGAAAGGTGCAGAATAATTGTTCCCTCCTGACAGAGAGTAGGAAGATATTTTCACAAGAGAGCAGTGGAAATGGACTAAATTGCATTATAACTGCATAGAAATATTTTTACATGTTGAATCAAATTCTCGTGGGCCACTATTCTTCCTTTCAGCAGCAGAGATGCATCTTTCTTCTGGCATCTGTGACTATTACACGCCAGTTTTCCAGCAGGTTTTTTTGGTGTAATATGAGAGGTACTGAAAAGAATAAATGCTTTAAGAAAAATTATGACCCTGGGGACAAATGGCATTTATCACTAATTGCATTCACTAATTCTGCCCACTCAAAAGGAAAGAAGGTAATCTGGAACAAAGTACGTGGTTACTGCAGGATGAAGAAATTCTGCTTGGAGCTGCAGCTTGCAGGGAGTGACTCATACTGCACAAAGAGCCGCGGTGTGGGTAGCACCGGCAGACAATTGTCAGTAATGACTGCCGCGTGCAGCTTAGTGAATGAAACACTGAACAAGAGCTCCCTGAAAGCTGTAGCTCTGTGAATAGCAAACCTTTAATTTTAAGATAGAGCCCCATATCATAAATATTAGGTTTGATAAACATGTTTTTAAGGTGTTTAATAATATCCATGGATGAGGTAGAGCACTGAGACAGCAGAAAGTCTGTCTGTAGCATTTTGAGAGACTCAAAATGTACCTTCATAAAGGCAAAAAGTCTTCTGAAAGGTACTTTCCATTTTGGGTTTGATGTCACACATAAAAAGGATGTGACTACTATTTTTATTCTGGTGCAAGCTCATATTTTCAGATACTCCATCTATATCCTGCTGTTTGTAAATGCTCTTCCACTGTCCACCTGTGGCAGCACTGCACAGATTGTCAGTGAAAAGGGGTATGTTCCCCCGGCATGAGCCAAATGTCTTATGATGGAGCACTACGGTGAGTGAGTGACTGCAGACTGGCATCTGCAGCTCCCAAACTGCATCTGGTCTGTCCACGGTCTGTGACTGCCTGGCTAGCAGTCAGTGGGCAGTCAGTCAGTGGAAGGGAGCAGGTGTACATTTCATTCCTGTGTCAATACAGCCTTTAGCAGTTGAGATGATATTTGACGACTCAGCTGAAAGTGTTATTTTAGGCGCAAGGGCCATGATTCAAAAAGGTTGAACTCTGAAATAGGCCAAGAAATCCTGAATTGTGAATCACTCCTAGTCTTTTGTTTGAAGGAGTATTTTAAATACAGTAATGTTTGTATCTTAATAATCAGATGCTTGTAAAGGCTTAGCATGTGAACCTGTACTTCTAAGGATAACAGGTTATGTAATGAATGAAAAACTGAAGAACTAAATGATTCTCTGCAAGATATCTTTTATGTGAATGGTAAGCCTGTGATTTGAAGCTAAAGCTTTACCTTTGATCTTGATCTGAAAGTGTACTGAGTGCTGTATTGCAAGATGCTTCTTGCTGTGCAACCTATTCCTTTGTGTTACCACCTCAGCTTAGCAGCTAACATAGGTCAGGTGTTGAAACTGCATTTACCGATGTCCTATTGTCAAAGCAGCCCCCTGCAAAGCCACAACAAAAACAAAACCAAAATTATTAGCTTAAGGGAACTGTGTGTTACTCAGCACCAGTTTTATTTGACTGATTTTAATTTCCAGACTTTGAATATGAGCACCCTTAGTTTAAAAACTGCTTTTAATCATGCTAAGCTTTAGCCAGATCTGAGTTGTTGCTGTTCTGCTATGTCCTGAACTCTGTGTCTGTACTCTGTGCCTATGCAGCTTTACACTTCTGGGTACAGATGTCCTGTATAAATGCAAACTAATGAATGTATTTGATCACATTCCTCCCACTTAGTTGAAATACACAACTCTCAATCCAACTGGAACCAGTCAAGTGAAAGATCCTACCACTTTTTCTATCTACTTGGAGCAAAACCACTTTAGGCTCCCTTCTGCATACTTTTTTTTCTGCAAGTCTTAATAAAAAGAGACTGTTGTTTGAATGAAACTTTTATCAAGTTGGATGGGTGTCACAGACACAGAACAATGTTACTTCCCTTATAGATGCTACTGTTTTTCTGTACTGCTGCTGTTGATTTCTGACTTTTTTTAAAGAAGTCATTTTTTTTTAAGAGGGAAAGCTTATACTTTCTGACCTGACTTGATAACTTCTCTTCTTTTAAGAGGTCTTCTGACAGGATCCAGATCCATCATTATTCATTAACCTCCTAATCTATTTTTCCCATATGCACAGTCCTGCTGGTTTAACAGTGTCTTCACTAAATAATGAATATTGGACTATATCCAAGGGGAAATAAAATCTATTTCTGACATAGTTCTAAGAGTAGAATCAAAAATGGGAGAAGCTGAACAAATCTAGGATACATTTGCAGCACAGGGTTAACTTAAGATCAGTGCTGAGAAACATGCAGTCTTTGGACCTTGTGGAAACAATACCCCAGACAGAAGTTTATATCATTTGTAAAAAGGAAGGTGATCTCATGTGCTACAGAATCACAGAAGTGAGAGATGGAAAAAATGCACTTGTTCATCTTGACATCAGCTTAGTTTTCTCTGTGCAATACATTTTCTGGTGCCTTCTCTGAATTTCTTGTACATGTTACTAAGGATTTACTGTTTATTGTAGTCTTTATTCATTTTTTCAGAATGGTTTTCACTCACAGCTGAGAGGGTGGGTGCTGGGTGGTGGGCTGTGCTGGTGCTTAGCCATGACTGCTCTCACAGCTTGATTAAAATGGGATAGAACGGGCAAGAAAAGCAATATAGAGGTGTAACCTAATGAAAGGCCTAAACTAGAAAGGTAAAAGGTCTAAAGGGAAAACACAGAAGGGTTAAAGGAATGTATAGTTTCACTTATTTTTGTGTCCAGCCTCTTGGAGAACTTCACTGAGGTTTATGTGCATAGCTTCTGGACTTCCTCCAAATCACTCTCCCTTCATGAATCTGAAGTCTGCTTTCTCCTGGCTAGGCCATTCGCCTTCAAGAGATTGCAAGCACTCAGATTTCAAGCATTTAAGAGGGTACCCTTTAGATTACAATTGCTTTTTCTTTTTTTCCTTAGCTTTGAAGACAGTTTGTTTGACAGAGGATCTAATTTGACCAGTTGCAGTATCAATGGCAGGAGAATGAAATGAAAAAGAAGTAAAATATTTTAGTGAAAACTAGCCCTATACTGCATTTAAAAAATTCATGACTCAGAAAATCTCGAATGGATTGAATTCTTCATGGCTCCTCAGTGACCCCCACAGATGCTTCCTGTCTTGATTTCAGTGTGTTTGTAGCTTTTTGTAATTTACTTACATCCCACACAGACATCCCTTTACTAACATCCTGTGAACCTCTAGCTGTGTTTCCTTATGAGTGCTTGGCTTCCTACAAGCAGAAGCACTCATTTGTGTGAAGCTGCTTTGTCACAGTTGAGAGCTGAGGGAGCTCAGCTTGCCTGTACAAAGATGCAGACTGTGGTAAATGAAGGGTCTCTGACCAGGACAAACACATCTCCTGTAAATATGGTAACAATTCTGTTGGGTTTTTAGTGTTGACTCAGACTTTGTGTTTCTATTAAGTAGAAATAGTGGCTTATAAGTATGAAAGTACAGCAAGATTCAGTCTACACTGACACCATTCCATGCATAGTTTATGCAGACTTTATTCCAGCCTCTCTCCTGTGAGAACAAAATTTGTTCCTGATAATAGTATTAATAATGACTCAATGCTCAAGCTTGGTCTTTGGAACAGCTCAATCTCCAGCCAAATAAAAGCTTTCTAACTCCCAATGACATGCTAACACACTTGGTGCACTTCCTTGGAAATAGCTCCCCATAAATGTAGAACACGAATCTTAACACAAATTTTATAAGAAGTTTGCAGCCAAATGCAACAGAGTCTGAATTCCCCTCTCTCCTGTCCTCCCTAAATGTTTTGTAACTTCTCTGCTGGGAACAATCCCTGACCATTAAACCATCATGTTCCACTACTGAGTTAGAAATGGTCTTGGCACAAGGGGTTACTTAAAGTTTAAACAAACCAGTTTTTCCAGGTTCTGTGTGGGGTTTAAAAGAGTGGAAAGTTACCAGAAGCAGCACAAAACAGGTGTTGGATAATCAGAAGCAAGGATTGCAGAAGCGACTGGGAAACCTTAGTGAGGGGGACAGGATAGACCAGCTGCCACTTAGTGTGGGGAAGGCAGGGGGGAGTTAAAAATGGGTGACTGAACTCAAAGAATGCAAAAGCCAAGTTGTAAAGGCAAATCTGAGCTCTCTGAAAGTCACTGTGCCCTGAGTATAGTGAAGAATGGAAAGCAGTAAAATGTGTTTGCCATATATTATATGCAACAAGAACTATTTACTCTTCATTGCATGTGTACGTGCATCATCTCATGAATGCAATCTGCCACTGAACAGAGTGGTGTAAAGGAAAGCTTTATTTTCTGTGGTAAGGGAGGTGCCCAAAGCATGGGGCAGCAAGGCCAGCACCCAGTTTTGTTGGTAGGGAGACAGACCAGCATTTCTCAGGCAGCCCACTAGATAAGAAATTTGCACCCAACAGTATAGATGAAAATTCACAACGAAGTTACCCACTCCAATTTAGGTAGCATACAGTCTCCTGTGAGTTCTTTCTTATGCCAAATAAGCTCTTTTAACAACCTTTGCACTATCATTGCATCCCAAGAGCAGAGGTGGAGGCAGGGAATGCAGGCAGTGCATTCTGATGGATCTGATGGATCTGATGGATTCTAGAAGTTCTGAGGACAGGAGGTGCAACAATATGCTCTTCTAAGCAGCCAAGGAGGTAGCTTGACCAAAACCTGTCCTACTGAAATAGCCTTCCCCTTGCTTTTTCTTTGGGCCAGACCCAGATAGCATGGGACAAAGCTTTCCCTTGGGGCCAGACTGCACCACTGCTTGGGTGACAAGGGCTGCCTGCAGCTACAGGGGATATTCCACTTTTAGTTCCATTGTCTCATGAGTTGTTGGGCAATGAGGTCAATTCCATTGTACAGCCAGTGCTCCCCTGGTGACATTAACTCTTTTTCTGCTGGCTGTGACCTAGTTTTGGCTTAAATGTCTGCACTACAGCTGACTGTGTAGGGTGTGGTGATTCCCTTCCTTTGGGAGCAGTTTTGTGATCTTTGCATAGAGGAGGCTACAGAAGTGCAAGGCGTTATTAGATGTAGTGGTATATTTCCATAGAAAAAATCATCCCTTAAGGAGGTGGAGGAGCTAGGAGACAGGACAAGGATTCACAAGTCTGAGGACATTCCAACTGGTTCTGAGACTCCTTGTATGGAAGAACTGATTTAGAGTTTCCTTATACAGAAATTAGTATTATCTCTCCCTTTCTTCTGGATCATAAAGAGTCTGAGAGAAGGTTACTGTGCACATCTGCCAAGGAAAGGCAGTGAAACTCTAATTTTGGTCTGGTCATCCTTAGGGCTGCTGTAAAATGAACTAAAAGACAGGCAGATATTCTGGGCAGATAAGACTCTGCCTTCCTCCTTCAGAATGACCTCTTAGTCTTAACAAGGCCATTTTTTCAGGATGCCGCTGTGTGCCCTTTACTTTTGTATGTCATATCACGGATTTCTTACAGTATTCTTCTTTGCAAGAGGCATTGCTTACTCCTTGGCAGTAAGCCATTACTTAATGTGAGAAAAGGATCAGAATCTAGTCCATCAATGAACTTTCATTATTAACTGTAATTATTACTGTATTTTGTTGCATCTCCTTCCTGAGTGCTTCTCATGACATATTTTAGCCACAGTGTTCAGTTCAGGATACTGAAACAAATTTATGAAGATTTTGAATCTCCTTCTTCTGATGAGGCTTTTCAGGCATGGGGAGGTAGGAGATCAATAGAAGCTTGGGATTTTTCTCCTGTCAAACCCCATGCTGTCTGTGGAACTCACACCAGCCAGCCTGTTGGCCAGAGGTGGCAGCTCTTTCTGCAGCACCTCTCTGCAGCCATGCAGCTCCCATCTGAGCAGGTGACATGCCCCCAGCTAGAGATGCCCAGTGCTGGCACGGTCTGTGCTCAGAGGAGCCAGAACTGCAGGTGATGAGAGCACTGTGGGGGCTGTGTGTATGTGGGGCCACTATTCCTGCCCCCAGAGGGGCACCAGCCACGGTGGGGCTTAGCAGGCAGGCTGGGGCCACCCTTTGCCCTCATGCCAGTGTCACTCTGCCTCCAGGTGCTGCAGGGCAAGGAACGGTGTCTGGCAGGGCACAGGCAGGCATGCAGGAAGGGGAAGAAAGGCTGTGGGGGAAGGGAACAAAAGGAAACTCATTGATGGAAAGCAGAGGGGGATATGGTCTTGTTTTTATTTTTAACTACGGGCAGCTGTGAATTTTTACGCAGGATTATTTTAGGTCTCAGGCCAGGCTGTTTCATGCTTCATTGGTGCCTGGGTTTCCCCTCCAGCTATCTGAATCCAAGTGATATTATTTGCAATTACTTCAAGAAAGCAGAAGCTCAGGGGGAGTGTCCTTGGTGAATGGCTGTAATTTCTGTGCTGTGGCTGCCGAAAAGCTATTATGGCTCTGCTATCTCTGGCTGCCTGCCAGCAGGAAGGATTCCTTCAAGAATTAATTGCATTTCCCACCTTAGAGATACTCCAGGGAACATGAACCAGGCTTCCAATGGGTGCACTGCCTTGCAAGAAATAGTGACATGTCTTCTGATGTGCACCATAGCAGGACAGCGCAAGCAAGAAGGTTGACATGCTACTGACTTTCAGATCTTTGCCTATAGCCAAAAATTAGTAATGGATGGTGGGAAAGAAAAAATAACCCCAGTGTTAGGCTCATTTTTGTTTCTGGTACAGAGGAAGTGTGGGCTGCTTCTTCCAGAGTGTTATTCACAGTGATGTGCAGAAGCTGCTGCCTTTGTGCTTAGCTATATGGAAAGAGGATCCACAAGAAAACTGCAAGCTCAGGCTCTTTGGCTTTGTTTTATTTAAGTATTTACATAGAGGTACCATGACTGCATCTCTATTGCATGCTGAGTAGGGGCACAGATTTGAACTTGCCCCTCATCTACTGGCATAGTCACATTCTGGTGCTGCCCGTGAGCAAGGTTTGGGATGTGCTGGCTGAGCTCAGGCTGTCTTTAGCACAAGCCCCTTGCTGTCAGCACAGAGCAGGACAACCATGCTATTCCCTACCTCGTCCACTCCCAGAGACCACATGTTCTTCTCTCACACCACTCAGAGGGATATCCAAGGCAGGGTGCCAAGCCACAGAGAAAAAGGGCAGGCGGGAAACTCTAGGCTGTTGTAGCACATCCTGTTGATGCAACATGAGGGATGCACTACATAGAGCTTGTGGCCTCCTGTGGTGACCAGCATGGCCCTGGAGCAAGCAGCCTAGAGAGTCTCAGCTTCTGGCCCAACACCAAAAGGTACTGCCTGGATTTGGCAGATCTTTGAGGACTGCTTATGAAAAAGAGCCTGTAAATCTCAATGTCATGATGGCTACCCCATCCCTTATCATGCTTGTGAGGCAGGGAGTCATGCCAGCCACCTGCTAATGTTGGGCTGAAACCACGCGGCTGTGCCAGATCCACACGGACCAAATACTCCTTGTTTCCCCTTTGCAGGATAAGAAGGGAAGGAGGAATTGCCTGAGAAAACTCCCTCCATCTCTCCCTCCCTCCTCTGCAGTGCAATGAGCTTACAGGATGAGTTGCAATCTGGCCCTATAGAATTCTACTTGATACGCTTGGTATTTTTACAAGGGCACGTTGAGACATTATGATTGGTAATGTTTTTGTTAGATACATTCAGCAGACCTGAAGTGGTGGTTAGAGAGCAAAGAGAAAAGGAAAGCAGAAGAACCCCCCCAAAAAATTAACAACAATAGCAAAAACATCCCACCAAAATAAAAATCACTTTTCCCCCCTTTCTTTTAACACCAAAATGCCCACTACTGGGATCTTTTGTAAACTGTTACAAAAATGTTCATGTCAAAAAATGCACCAATTCATTAAAATGCTGAGGTAATTTCATCTACTGTCTTTTGATCTCTTCCTCTACCAAGTGAGCAAAGAAAATTAAAAAATAAACTAATTGTTTATATAACCTAAATGGAAACAGAAAATGCTACTACTGCACATCTTTACATAGCCAGCTGCTGTCCTCTGGTTCTGCTTTATTCCCTTTTGTTCTACTGCACCAAGACTGATGTAGTATAATATTATTGATAATATTTGTGTATGACAGGTTAGGTGAGTGAGATTAGTGATACTTGAGAAGGGGTACATTCTTCTTTCTTCACCTGTCAAGCAAAACGTAATTCATTCAACATCCCAAATGAGCTATGGTAGCTACTCGTGGTATAGACACAGTGCTGAAAACACACACTGGAGTCAGCATCTGATGCAGTGTTGCGAGTCAGGGGCCAGATCCCCAGGATGATTCATATGTCTGATGGATGTCTTACATCCCTGCATCACTACTTGGCTGCAGATAACAAGGAAGTAAGTCAGTCCTCTCAGGATCTGTGTTTTAGTTCATGAAACCACCAAAGTACCTACGCTGCCTCCACACATGTAAATACCCATCCTTGCAAAAAACTTGCACTGGAGCACGAGTGGAAGTCATCAAGCTTGGCTGCTTTGCCTCTGGGACCAGTGCAGAAACTTACGGTAGAATAAAAGCAACGCGATGCCACCTTAAACCCAGCGGGAGGGGGGAAGCCCACACATGCAGTGTGACCACTCTCCCTATACCTTCCCCATGCAGAAGCAGGAATGGGAATGCATAGACTTCATGTCCCAAAGGGCCCATGGGAACTCCCAAGCTGTAGAGTGGGAGTAGCCAGGCACGCTATTTCCATCTCCTCTAGCTAAACTGTTCTGCTTGGCATAAATAATTAAATTCTATTGCATCGCACGAGGAAAATAGTGAGATTAGTTTGGGAAGGCACTCACTTGGGAGACAGAATAGTTAGACTGAAATCCTTGTTTGGACATTTCATTATTTATACCAAGTGGAACATTTTTGCCAGAAGACATTAAGAGACATCCACCTAATTGAGTAATATGCTCATGATTAAGTTTAGCAGTGGCCAGGCAGAACATCAACATGACTACTAGTATATCCCTGCTCAAACTGATTCTGGTCTATCTTTACCATGCTTAGGTTGACAAAAAACAGACAATGCTTGCTTTGTGCACAACTCCAGCAGCAGTAATGCAATCAGCATTATTATAACAGAGCATTAATATTTCTCTAGTAAGAAATCATTTGACTTTTCAGTCACAGACCCTGAATTAGTAAAAATTATACAGATGCATAGAAATGATTGAGTGCAGTTGCAGAAAGGTGAAATTTTAAATTATTTTTGTCTCATGTGGGATGCAGTGCAAGAGGCAGCTTACAGCATGAGATAGGTAATTCATACCAGAAGAGGAATCACAGATTTGATAATATGTTAGAGATTAAATGTGAACTGCATAAACAAAATGATCGCTTTTGTGTGAAGGAAAATGTTTCTTTAGAATTCTTCCTTCTACTATCAACAAAATGACCTTGGTGTTTAAATATACGTGGAAAATTTGATTTAGCTGGTGAGCACTGCAAGTGGAAATAACTGTTGCCTGTGTGTATGAAAATGGAGAGCTGATGTGACAGCTGATTTGGTTGAATATGACATAGGTGTATTAACTTACAGCAGTCATGTGGTGAAGTCCAGGCTGTGGTCACTGGAAAAGCATTGAGTTGCAGAGCCTGGGATCCCATGCATGGGCAGATAGCTTGAGCTGCTCATACACCAAGAGGTTTGCTTCAGTAACTTTTTGAGAAAATGGTGTGGTTCACTCATACATTTCGCAATAGGCTTAAAGTACAAGATTCACACTTTACCACTGTGCACAGCCCTGTTGAGGCTACCGGGCAGCCATGGGACATGGCTGGTCAGGGAGCATCCCAAGGCAGGAGGGAACAGCCGTGTCCTTCACATCTGCCTGCTCTGATTCCCTATGGATGTGCAGCCCCATTGCACCCTACAGCTGATCTCATACACCACCTGTCTAAAGCCAGTACATTGCTGTTGCCAGCATGACCATGCAGATTCCAAGTAGCCAAAATGCAAAAATGGGATTCTCAGATGTGGTCACAGTACAAACTCTTACACTGCCCTTTTGTGTTACGAGCCACCATTGCTAAAATACAAAGGAGTAGAGTTTGTGTTGTTAAGCAGACAATACACTGGCAATGTCAGTAAAACCATTTATGTCACGGTTTTCAAACTCCCAGATGATCTGGAAACTGCTTAAAACAGACACTTATTCTGCTCTTGTAATTTATTTTGCAGACGAGGCTCTAACTGATTTCACTCCTTCAGTGCTATTAGCACTTCTCATCAACTCTTTCCTTGTTAGAGCACTAGTTGAAGAGCTTTTATGTGCTTATTATTGCTAAAAAAAATTCTAATCATATCTATCAGATATGATTTCTCTTATCTGTGTTTTTCAGACTGCATCTTGGCAGGAATATATCACAGTATTAGTGTTCCCAATTTCTGATTAAGTCACTGGCCACTCGTGTGCAAACCTGCAGTAACATCATGCCATATTCTATGCACACATTAGACAAACAAACTGTTCAGGGTTGTTTCCCAAGGGACAAAATGGCAAAGCTGGGAACAAGGATCACTGGGCCAGTTTGGACCCCATTCGCCACATGAAAATGTCAAAAGGTTGTAAAGAGATCCTCACTGCTTTTAATAGTAGAATGTTAAAACATAAAAGTCTTCTGAGCCTTGTTCTTGTAGACAGGGCTCAAAGTGAGCAAAAATGCTTCCAAGTACCAAAACTCTTAGGTCTCTCTTCAAATTCTGGTCTACATCTCCTAAAGGTGCAGGATCACCTGCAGAGTATTTAAGCTTCCTTACAACTGCCACTGCTCTTTAAAGCCTTCTTGCACTTACAAACTGGGTCTGAAAAAAGGTGGAAGCAGAGGGGAAAGCATAAGAAATTCTTCCTTCTAAGAGCTTCTGTGTTTTACTGTAATTTCTACTTTTTTTTCCCTCCTCAAAATGCAGGTTATGTAAAATTTTCTCAGCTTCATGGCAGTCTGGAAAAGGGATTTAGCTTTTTACAGTGAAAATGGGGCTGATGTGATGCTCAGAAATGAGAGGACAATTGCAGTGTAAAATTGACTTGCTTGTGCACGACAGACGGGATGGTGATGTGAAAGGAAGACTGTAAGCGTTGATTTGATTAAAGGCTGTGAAAGCAGTGTCTGAATGAGTATGTCTGGAATGAAAGGGCGTCTGGGGGGGACAATTTTCCTGCAGGGTGGGGCTTTTGGTGTTTGGCATTGCAGATGCTAGCTACAGAAATGCTATGATTTAAGAGCATACACTTGGCTCTTAGTCTGGGGCAAATCATATTTTTAAGAGTGCACATGGATATATATTAATCATTTAAAATATTTTCATTTCATTTTCTGAAGGCAAGGAAAATTTTGTTTTTCTTTTCAGAAGTAGAGTGATATCTTAAGAATACTTACAAGACCTTTTTGGTATCATCTGCCTACAACAGGCCTTCTTTTCTCTATCATATTATCATTAAATAAAGGATTCTCCATCTAAGACAGCCCAGAACAGGGAAAATTCATGAAGTTTACAGAATCATGGTGTTTCATATTCAGATGTCATGTTGAGTTCCAATACAAAAATGGGACTCTCAAATGTGGTCACAGTATAAACTTTTACACTATCAACAGAACTGTGGATTGGCAACATGCCACCAGCTGGTGCCTATGGTTAAAGATGTGACCTAAATTTTACATATTGCTACAAATATTTAAAGAAGAACTGAAGTTCATGTTATTCATAAAATGTTCTGTCTTTCCCTTTTTCTTTCTCAGGAATCTCTAATCAAGTTGAAATTTCCTTTCTAATGAATTATTTGCTACCACAATCCCCAGTGCATTATTCACGAACATTGTTGAGGTGCCTGGGCAAAACCAGTCATAAATCATTACTCACATTGCTGAAATTTTTGTCAACATCTTTCATTTCCAATTTGTGTCAGGACAGGGCTTGCACTCACTTGAGTGCACATAGTGACAGGTTGAAACTTGAACCAGGCTTAAAGTGATTTCCATGCAGAAGAGAGTTCCTCTCCTTTGGTGGGAAGTACATGAAGAGATTCTTACTGTGTGTGATATTCAGCAAGCATTCACAATATTTATTGAGCATAAAGTTGCCTCCATTAGATGAATTTATGTCAGCAAAGTTATTATTCATGTGTGAGAGACATAAATAATAGAGCCAGAAGACCTCAGCATGCTGCAGTCTGAAAGCCACATGATATATAGCAATCTGAGTGTGGAGCATTAGTATTATGCAAGTGATTTGTTAATGAAAATGTGTAATTTACAGAATGCTTATTTCTAATGTTGGAGGAAAGGGTCTTTAAGAAGCAATCTTCTAGCAAGTGGAAGTGGTGTAAACTGACTTTTAGGGTCCCTGATCTACATTTAATAAGAAAGTAGGACTACAAATACAAGCCTTTCAGAAGCTGGAAAAAGCAAGCCAGTCAACTCAAGCCTCAGGAAACAGGGTCAGGCTCCAAGGGAAAAAAAAAAAAAAAAAAAAAAAAGAATTTATGTAAATATACAAACTCCAGCCAGAGGCTTGGTTGAAATATTTAGTCCTTTAAATTCTGAAACAAAAACCTTCCACAGAACTGGCTGCCTAGGTTCTGGGGTTTGGTAGAGCAATGTGTTCCCTTGTGTTTTTATTCATGTCATCATAATGAAAGCTGACTTGCTTTTTGAATAATATATACTTTATCTGCATAGTGAAAGGAACTGAAATGAACATCATTAACTGCACGTTTATTTATAGGGCACCTCAATACTAAGCATAATGCTCATTATAGCTGTACAGGGTTTTTTATCACAAGGAATAGAAAAAACTAGGAGAAAGTGGATTTTCATTGTAAGCAAAATACCTTTAAAATCTTGCCTCCTGCCTTGTAAACAGATGAAGAAAACATTGTACTGGCAAAGTACACACTAGCTTTGGGATGTCACGTGGCCAAAGACCAGGACCTCAAAACCTTGAGCCTTTTTATGACAAAAGATATCTGTGAATACAGAGCAAAACAGACTTTGCTCTGGCATTTCCCTCAGCAATGTCTGGATGTAAAAAGAAGTTTTAGGACTTGCCTTCTCACATCACCCCTGCCATCCAGATGCAGGAGGAGCTGTTACCCCATTTGACACCTATTTCAGCAGTTTGCAGAAGGAACAGCCATCAGTTGTTGCTGGTGTGCAGCAGCCAACATACTTCCATAATAAAATGCTGGAGCTGGTAATACTGGGGAGCAACGCAGGAGTGGAGGGATTCAAGCTGTAGAAATGTCCCTGGTAAAATATTACTTGTCATATAAACATTTGGGGATATCTTTTCCTCCATCATCTGGTTCTAAGATTGATTTAAATTATTTCAGCAGCCACTGCTAGTGACTTCTTTTACATCTTGTATAACAAAGCACCCCACAGTGCCTTAGCCACCAGCTGATCAGAGCAAGCAATATTTGCCCTGGATATTCAAGCAGATTCTGGCCCTGCAATGCTGCTAAAATGTCAGGAAGCCACAAAGCATTTAGAATCATAGAATCACTTTTGTTGGAAAAGACCTCAAAGATCATCAAGTCCAGCCATTAAGCAAACTGTTTTTCCTCTCTCCTTACTTGTCCTAGTTGAAATCCCCTTTGCAGTGTCCATAGAAGATACCATTGCAATAGGCAATTTATTTGGGATTTAGCTGGCTTCAACACATGCCTCTTCCACAGATCACTTGGATGCAGGACTCTGCCTAGCAAAGTTAAGAGGCAAAGGATGCCACAAGAAGTTTGTTTTTCATGTCTCAATGATTGCAACCTATTCTGCTATGGGCTGCTGATATCCTAGCTGTCCAGGTGAGCGACAGTGCAGAACTCACCTGCCTGTTTTACCTCACCAGTGCAAGGAAGAATAATCAAGTCTACACCATTATCAAACTGTCACAATGTCTTTCCATACCTCTCTCTATCTAATGCAAGAACAGTATCCTCCACTGATTTTTTGTTTACTGCTATTAATGTTATTCTGGTGACCAAAAAAATGGCAAAATGTGAGGGTATATAACCTCAAATAGTAAATCTTTATAACAGTTTTTGCAGTAGAAATAGGTGCTGGACATAATGAGAACTTCAGGGAATCTTGGCAGTCTAAAGGATGAAATTTATATACCCTCATCTCATCCTGGTGGCAGAGCAGAAGCAAGCTTTTTATAAGCACCTGCACATCAGCAGTTCTGTGAAATAAATAAGGAAAGGTGGGCCCATTTTGCTGTATAATTATTCTGCTAGAACAAAATTCATTCCACATAATCAATGCCAGCAGCCATATGAGTGTGCAGCTGGACAAAACATCTGTGCTGCAAGAACACAGTGGGAAGTGACCATATGTTCAAGGAATCCCAATTCCTTTGTCCAAAGCTAAACATGAAACTATATCAGGAAGGACTTCTGATGATTTAAACCAGGTCTCACCACAATACCTGATATCCAAACAGGTATGAGATATTCAGACCTGCCTAAACCTTGTTCTGACAGAAGGTCATTGCATTTAAATTGGTTTTGTTGGAAGTCAGAAGGGTTGTATTTTAAAGGGTGTCTATGCCCAAGCCAGCACAAAACAGCTGAGAGGCAAAGCAAGGAAGGAAATTGTTCACTGTACCAGAAGAAGGTGTAAAATTTGGAACATCCTCATGGTTTCTGTGGGTATTAGGAACCCCTGCCACCAGGTGAGCTATGACTTCCATTGCAGGCCTTTATAATCCATTGATGCTTTTTTTATTTGAGTAACATGAGCTGAGGCCTAGTAGTAATTAGCTAGACCTCTACTAGTAGAACTGCTCAGAGTGTTCAAACATGGACTTGTTTCTGCTGACAAAAAATCCTCATGACAATGCTTGCAAATAAGGCAGAGCAGAAAGTATTTCCCCAGGTCTGTACAATTCTGTGCCAAGAAGGATCTGGGTCTGTCAAGAACTGTAAGTACTAAGTTAATTAACTGTGCAATGGGCCAGGTGTTACTCCATGATTAGTTTGTGCACAGGATTTTAAACTAGAACAGGGAAGAGAGACAAAGCCCTGGTAGGACACAAGAGCTCCCTCTGCTCCCACTTGTGTGCCTATAAGGAGTCTGGATCCAGAACTCAGCAATAACCACAATAACACACATATCTTCAAGGGGAAGAATTCTTTCTTCTAAGTCAAATTGTTTGACAGGTGTTTGCCCAGCCTAAGACACTTGTACAATTTTTTTTTCGTATTTATTGGAGAAATAAAGGCATTTCCATGAGCAATTTATCCTGTTCATCTCAGGTGGCAGCCAATCTGATTTCTGCACCTCTCTTCCCATACTAGGTTGTACATCCAAAGCCTTGCACTGTCTCTTTGGTCCTTCACTCAAATGCATGCTCAAGGGAGCTGGTTCACCAGAAATCTCTCCTCTCCTCTCCTCTCCTCTCCTCTCCTCTCCTCTCCTCTCCTCTCCTCTCCTCTCCTCTCCTCTCCTCTCCTCTCCTCTCCTCTCCTCTCCTCTCCTCTCCTCTCCTCTCCTCTCCTCTCCTCTCCTCTCCTCTCCTCTCCTCTCCTCTCCTCTCCTCTCCTCTCCTCTCCTCTCCTCTCCTCTCCTCTCCTCTCCTCTCCTCTCCTCTCCTCTCCTCTCCTCTCCTCTCCTCTCCTCTCCTCTCCTCTCCTCTCCTCTCCTCTCCTCTCCTCTCCGTTCTCCTAAGAGGTTCATAATACAAGTTTATTCTGGGAGTCTAAGCATCATACAAGACAGAATAAATGCAAAATTTTGAGAAGATTCAAATTGAGATTATAACAAATAATAATAACAACACCATGTTATTTGAAAGGTCATGACTGGGAAAGAAATGGAGAAGAGGAAGGAGAAACTATTTAATTTCACACTGTTATTTCAAGGAGTATTAACTCTGAGATGCAAATGCATTTTGAGGCAGTCTGCCTACTCCTTGTTCTGCTTGGTGACCTCTGTCTCCCCTCTTTACCTTCATCCCCTGCAGTAATGCGACCTTGATAAAATGAAGTGAGTCATGCACAAACTCTCACCATAATGAAGAGGCTGAAAGGGAAAAGGAATGAAAAAGTAAGAAAGTGTGTGAGAAGGGACATTTGCAAAACTGTACTGGGAGGACACATGGAATTTACTTGAAGTATTGAATGCACCTCTTTTCTGACTGGTGCCCCGGTGTCTCAGTAGTAACTAAAGAAAAACAATGGTTTTGCCTCAAAAGCAAACAATGGATATGAAGGGATTTCCTTTGTTTTGGAGCTATTTGTTAATTTTGCATTCATGTCTTAAATCTATTTATGTTTCTTCATGATTAGCTGTTGCAGTCCTTAATTTGGCACTTAAGTCTTTGATCTAGACCTAAAACCTAAAAAGATTTTAGAGTTAATCAAATTTTGACCCTGTGATCAGAAAACCCACAAACCCAACAAGAAAACCCTGATGTTCCACTCATTCCTTGGCAAAAGTGGCATTTTGACTAAGGCAATTTTGCCTCACAATTTTCTGCTGCCAGACTTCAGCCACCATCAATCATATTTGTATCTCTCTCCACTTCAGTGTGACTATGCCTCAATAGGGGCAAGTGAGAAAGAGATTGGGCATTCAGTGGCTGCAGGTAGAGAAGGGATGAAAGGAATGACTCCTGGTGATTCAGCTCGGATTTTTCTCTCATTAGTTTAATATTACTTGACCTCCAGAAAAGTGTTATTAAATCTAATCCACTTCATAAACAGGATCCTGATTCCATGCTTGTGGGTGTGTTCTATTTCTCACAGTAGTTTTATTAGAGCTCCCACCACTGCTGTATTCACTTAATTTGGACAATTTTTATTCACATGAACACATCTAGAACATGTTACTTGCATGAATAGCTCCAGATTTTTTCCTAGGCTGGCAGCCTCAGAACCAGGTTGAGACATCTACATTCACTTGGCTGCAAAGTAGGTGCTGTGAACCTGGTATACAAGCTCCTGCTGCAGGCAGCGAAGAGCTGGGCCCTGATTAGTTGCCTTTATATCAGTGTCTGGCAGGGCCAATACCATCTTTGATTACCCTTGATTGCCTAATTGCACTGAATACTTAAGCAACAGACCTGAGCGCTGATCAGCTCAGCCAGTGGAGCCTAAAGAGAGATTCAGGGCATAGGTGTGACTCCGACCCCTTGGACTGTACTGTCCGGGTGACAACAGGAGCCTGAGCATGCAGCAGGCATGTAGAGCACCTGAGCCTTTTCCAGACGAGTTAAGGGTAGGTCTGTGCTCACACAGCCTGAGCTACAGCCAGGTAGGCAGGTGAGGGAGATGCTCAGCACCTGGCAACACACACCCTGACTCCCTGCAGGGTGTGTTAATTTAGGCTTGACAGGCTGTGCTGAGCAGAACCAGCTCGTGACTGCCTGCAAATGCCAAGCAGACATGCACTGGGAATTTAGTATCTTTTCCATCTTTCTATTTAGAAATTTAACCAGATGATTATTTTTTAAAGTTCAGTTTTCCATGTAATCAAATATAAATACAAACCATTTATTTTCCTTAGTGTTGAGAGATAGGTTCTGTCTCTTTCACATCAGTTTGTAGAAGGGTGTTCATTACTATAATTTGTTTTTCTAGCACATTCTTTCTGTCTTCCAGGTTTGACAGTTTGGGGCCTTATTTGCTCTGCAGTGTTATCTCCTAAATCTATCCCTGGCTATATACTATCTTTTTAATTTTCAAACTGCATCAGAAGGATCCTTGAAGAACTCAGGCTGACATCCAAAAAAATATTTGCCACCTAATATCCCTCTGAGCAATTAAGAGCCTTGAAAGCAATAGCACTTTTAGTCTAAAATTCTTTCTCCAGTTAATACAAGTATTGAATTTGCTATTTTCTATATTTCATGACATGCCCATGAGGAAAAATTTTCTGAAACATTTTGATTTCAAAATATCCATGTATTTAATTTTGATCTGTTTAATTGACATGAACTCCATTTCACCTCATTTGAGGGTTGAACTGGATTTCTCTGTTGGGGTCCATTGCCTTGTGATGTTGACAATGGTGGGACCTGATGCTCTTATTTTCCCGTGAAAAACAATTTGACCATGCTTTGTTTTCCTGAATGATAAATCTTTCTCAAAGGTGTTATTTGGAAACTGTTGACTTTAAGGAACTCCATCCCAAAGCAAAATAGAAGTGCTTGTTCTTGTGTATCTAAATGATAAGAAAAGTTAAAATTGATGAGACTTGAAATTAAACCTCCTGAGCACAGTCTTCTGAATTAAACTGAACTTTTCTAAAAACAAAACTGAAAATTGAAAAGAATTAAATAAAGCTTTGCACTGACTATCTGTGACACAACAGGTAATTCTAGAAGGTGTAAGTCATGCACCAAGCATAAAGACAAGTTTATTTTTGAAGAAATAAAACCTGATTTGCATTTATGAATTATGACATTTATAAATGTCATAAGTCAACTCTTCATATGCATGACCAAGCAAAGCCAAGCTACATTTTATAAAAGCAGAAATATATCCTTGATGACAATCAGATATGTTGCAAAATACTTGTAGATTTGAAGTCATCAATTAAAGTTTATCAAACTGATTTTAGATTAATTTTATCTTGCTTTATCTTATATGAATACTTCCTAAGACAATATTTTAATTGATAAGTTGAAGCAGTTCAGAAGTGTAAAATTTCTGAAATACTGACAATTTTTCAGAGAACTGAGTGTATCAGGAAACATTACTGCCTGCCTAGACACAATGGTACTCATGCTTGCCACCCACATTTTTTCAGTGAGCAACTATCACCCAGTTTAGCTCTTCCCAAGCCCTGACCAGACACATTCACAGTAATTGCTACTTTGTAAATTGTCACTTCATGTCTGTGTAAAGGATGGCATAATTACAGAATCATATTACAAATAATGCTATTTATTGGATAGTCTTGCCTAGACATCTGTCAGTAAATGGTTCTTCTTATGGCTTTTTCTCTGTAGATGCATTTCATAAAGACATCTTCAGCAAGCACTTTATATCACATCTTTTGATTTTCTATCTCCAAATATTAGTTGGTCTTCTAAATCTAAGCTCTTGAAGATGCATACAAAGGGGAGGATGACTAGAAATAAAGGTTGATTTCAGGAAACCTTTGCAAAGAAAGAAGTTTAAAGAAAAAAAGGAACTGAACAGACAAACACCCAAACAAACAAACATACAAAATAGAAAACTTTTCTATTAATCTGAAATTTTACTGACTAGACTACCATTTTAATTTAGATTTTTCTCTTGTTCTTAGAAAACTGCTCAGTCCAGTCAAAGTGACACAGAAATGTGTATGGTAGTTGTAGTTTGACCCTGGCTGGATACCACAGAAGGGCATGAAGTTTGTAAATGAGACATCAAGTGACCTTCTTGTGCAGGGGCTTTGGCTGGAGTAGTTCACAATCCCATTGCCTGGGGTGAAGTTACTGCCCGTAGCTGGACAAAGAGACCCCCAAAAACCTTCAGCAAAAGCATCTTGGAGATTCTTCCCCATAGTCACAGGCACTGTGTCAATTCACAGTCATTGTGACCAGGCTACACAGCTTCATCACTTGGCTACTGTCACTCTGCAGCTCTGAGATGGCTACCTAGGCTGAGGTATTCAACAAGCCTTTTGCTTTGGTCTTCAATGGCAGCATCTCTTCCCACACCTCTTGAATGAGTTGACTGCAAGACAAGGACTGGAGAAGCAGAGTGCTTCCCACTATAAGTAAAGATGAGGTGCATGACCACCTCAAAACCTGACTGTACATAAGTCTAAGGGACCGCATGAGATACATCCCAGAATTCTGAGGGAATTGCCTGATGTAGTTGTCCATGCTATTCAAAAAATAATGGCAGTCAGGTGAAGACCCAGGTGACTGGAAAAAGGCAACATTGTACCCATCTATAAAAAAGATCACAAGTAATATCCTGGGAGCTACCAACCAGTCAGTCTCACCTCTGTGCCTGTGAAGATCAAGGAACACATCCTCCTAGAAGCTGTACAAAGGCACATGGAGGACTGGGAGGTGATTCAAGGCACCCAAAATGGCTTCACCAAGAGAAGTCCTACCCGACAAACCCAGTGGCCTTCTATGATGGAACGACTACATCACTGGGCAAGGGAAGGGCTACAAATGTAATTTTTCTGGAATACTGTAAAGCTTTTGACATAGTCCCCCATAACATCCTTCT